>NC_140448.1:21795188-22260188 GCF_963576455.1 Neolamprologus multifasciatus
ACCCACACTCTTCCACCATACACAGTGCAAAAAGAGAACCTCCTCAGTCGCCTGACAGTTTGCCAGAATCTCTTTCGGGCAATCCAAAAGTCTTTTTCCGTGGCCTCTCCAAACTCCTCCCACAGCCGAGATTTTTCTTCAGCCACCACCAAAAACCACATTCTGCTTGGCCTGTTGGTATCTATCGGCTGCCTTTGAATTCCAAAGGCTAACCAAGATGGATAGGTCTCCTTCATCAGCCTGATGGCTCTGTTCAACTCCAGTGTGCACCATCTGGTTTGGAGGTTACAACCATAGCATGCACCAACCACCTTGCGGCCACAGGTCAGTTCAGCAGCTTCAGCATTGGAAGTGCTAAACATGGTTCATTAGGACTCAATGTCCCCACTTGCTCTTGGAACAATTCAATTCAATTCAATTTTATTTATATAGCGCCAAATCACAACAAATGTCGCCTCAAGGCGCTTCATAGATACAGAGAAAAGCCCAACAATCATATGACCCCCTATGAGCAAGCACTTTGGCGACAGTGGGAAGGAAAAACTCCCTTTTAACAGGAAGAAACCTCCGGCAGAACCAGGCTCAGGGAGGGGCGGCCATCTGCTGCGACCGGTTGGGGTGAGAGAAGGAAGACAGGATAAAGACATGCTGTGGAAGAGAGACAGAGATTAATAACAGATACGATTCAATACAGAGAGGTCTGTTAATACATAGTGAGTGAGAAAGGTGACTGGAAAGGAAAAACTCAATGCATCATGGGAATCCCCCGGCAGCCTACATCTATTGCAGCATAACTAAGGGAGGATTCAGGGTCACCTGGTCCAGCCCTAACTATATGCTTTAGCAAAAAGGAAGGTTTTAAGCCTAATCTTAAAAGTAGAGATAGTGTCTGTCTCCTGAATCCAAACTGGAAGCTGGTTCCACAGAAGAGGGGCCTGAAAACTGAAGGCTCTCCCTCCCATTCTACTTTTAAATACTCTAGGAACAACAAGTAGGCCTGCAGAGCGGGAGCGAAGTGCTCTAATAGGGTGATATGGTACTACAAGGTCATTAAGATAAGATGGGGCCTGATTATTTAAGACCTTGTATGTGAGGAGCAGGATTTTGAATTCAATTCTGGATTTAACAGGAAGCCAATGAAGGGAAGCCAAAACAGGAGAAATATGCTCTCTCCTTCTAGTCCCTGTCAGTACTCTTGCTGCAGCATTTTGGATTAACTGAAGGCTTTTCAGTGAGTTTTTTGGACATCCTGATAATAATGAATTGCAGTAGTCTAGCCTGGAAGTAATAAATGCATGAACTAGTTTTTCAGCGTCACTCTGAGACAGGATATTTCTAATTTTAGAGATGTTGCGCAAATGGAAGAACGCAGTCTTACATATTTGTTTAATATGTGCGTTGAAGGACATATCCTGGTCAAAAATGACTCCAAGGTTCCTCACAGTGTTACTGGAGGCCAAGGTAATGCCATCCAGAGTAAGAATCTGGTTAGATACCATATTTCTAAGCTTTTCAGCGCCGAGTACAATGACCTCAGTTTTATCTGAGTTAAGAAGCAGAAAGTTAGTGGCCATCCAAGTCTTTATGTCTTTAAGACATTCCTGCAGTTTAACTAATTGGTGTGTGTTATCTGGCTTCATGGACAGATAGAGCTGGGTGTCATCTGCATAGCAGTGAAAATGTATGCTATGTCTTCTAATGATGCTGCCTAGGGGAAGCATGTATAATGTAAACAGAATTGGTCCTAGCACCGAACCCTGTGGAACTCCATAATTAACCTCAGTGTGTGAAGAGGACTCTCCATTTACATGCACAAATTGGAGTCTATTAGATAGATATGATACAAACCACTGCAGTGCAATACCTGTAATACCTACAGCATGTTCTAATCGCTCTAATAGAATATTATGGTCAACAGTATCGAATGCTGCACTAAGGTCAAGAAGGACAAGCACAGAGATGAGTCCACTGTCAGAGGCCATAAGAAGATCATTTGTAACCTTCAATAAAGCTGTTTCTGTGCTGTGATGAACTCTGAAACCTGACTGAAACTCTTCAAATAAACCATTCCTCTGCAGATGATCTGTTAGCTGTTTGACAACTACTCTTTCAAGGATTTTTGATATGAAAGGAAGGTTGGAGATTGGCCTATAATTAGCTAAGACTGCTGGGTCTAGAGATGGCTTTTTGAGTAAAGGTTTAACTGCAGCCACCTTGAAGGCCTGTGGTACATAGCCGATTATTAGAGATAGGTTGATCATATATAAGATCGAAGAATTAATCAATGGCAGGACTTCTTTGAGCAGTTTTGTAGGAATGGGGTCTAAAAGACACGTTGATGGTTTGGAGGAAGTAATTATTGAAGTTAACTCAGAAAGATCGATTGGAAAAAAAGAGTCTAACTTAACATCAATGAAACTAAGAGTAGCTGTAGATAATATTACATCTGTGGGATGATTATTGGTAATTTTTTCTCTAATGATAAAAATTTTATTTGTGAAGAAGTTCATGAAGTCATCACTAGTTAACGTTAAAGGGATGGTTGGCTCAACAGAGCTCTGACTTTTTGTCAGCCTGGCTACAGTGCTGAAGAGAAACCTGGGGTTGTTCTTATTTTCTTCAATCAGTGATGAGTAGTAAGCTGTTCTGGCTTTGCGGAGGGCTTTCTTATAAAGCAACAAACTATTTCTCCAGGCTAAATGATGATCCTCTAAATTTGTGACACGCCATTTCCTCTCCAGATTACGAGTCATCTGCTTTAGGGTACGTGTTTGAGAATTATACCACGGGGTCAGGTACTTCTGATTAGAGACCTTAGTTTTCACTGGAGCTACAGTATCCAGAGTCGTACGTAGTGAGGAGGTGAAATTATTAACAAGATAATCGACCTCTGTTGGGGTAGCGTTCAGATAGCTGCTCTGCTCTGTGTTGGTACAGGGCATTGACGATGATAACAGTGGCTGGATTATATTCTTAAACTTAGTTACAGCGCTTTCAGAAAGACATCTACTTTGATAAAGTCCACTCTCCACTGCTGCGTAATCAATTATTGTAAATGTAAATGTTATCAAGAAATGATCAGACAGGAGAGGGTTTTCAGGAAACACTGTTAAATGTTCAGTTTCTATGCCATATGTTAAAACAAGATCTAGAGTGTGATTAAAGTGGTGGGTGGGTTCTTTTACATTTTGAGAGAAACCAATTGAGTCTAACAACAGATTAAATGCCATGTTGAGGCTGTCATTTTTAGCATCTACATGGATGTTAAAATCACCCACAATAATTATTTTATCTGAGCTCAGAACTAAATTAGATATAAAGTCTGAGAAATCAGACAGAAACTCTGTGTAAGGCCCAGGTGGACGATAGATGATAACAAGTAAGAATGGTTTCTGAGTTTCACAGCTGGGGTGGACAATGCTAAGCATCAGGCTTTCAAATGAATTAAAAGTCTGTCTTGGTCTTTCATTAATTAATAGACTGGTGTGAAAAATTGCTGCCACACCACCCCCTCGACCTGTGCTTCGAGATTTCTGGTAGTTAGAATGACTCGGGGGTGTTGATTCATTTAAACTAACATAATCATCCTGCTGCAACCAGGTTTCTGTAAGGCAGAGTAAATCAATTTGTTGATCAATTATTAAGTCATGTACTAACAGAGACTTGGAGGAGAGAGACCTAATATTTAATAATCCACATTTCACTGTTTTACTCTTTGGTTCAGATGTCGATACTGTATTGTTCTTTCTTTGTGATTGTTTAAGTTGTTTGTTGTTGAACACTGTTGAACATCTGCCAGAGGTTGGACTTGTAGATCTCATGGATGGGGGCTTCTGTCAGGTGTTCCCAGTTTACCCTCGCTATACGTTTAGTGACCCCAGGTGTGTCCAGAATCCTCCCCTGTAACCTGATCTAACTCATGGCCAGGTGGTGATCAGTTGACAGCTCAGCACCTTTCTTCATGTGAGTGTGCGGAATATATGGTAGCTCTTATGATGCGATTACAAAATTGATCATCAACCTGCGACCTAGGGTATCCTGGTGTACATGCACTCATGGACACCCTTATTTTCGAACATGGTGTTTGTTATGGACAGACTGTGGTTTGCACAGTATCAAAACACCCCTTGGGTTCAGATCTGGCAGATCGTTCTTCCTAATCACTTCCCCCTCAGGTCTCACTGTCATTGCCCACATGAGCGTTGAAGTCTCCCAGTTAGACTACAGAATCCCCCAGGTTGGTTCCACATTAGACAGATCAAACCACACAAAGATATTCAGCCTTTTGGAGTTGCCATATAAGACCTCAAACCTTAACCAAACAGACATGATCTCAAGGGACTTATTCACATTGGACATTCAAAGAATATGGCTTCACTAACACAGCTGTGTGAAAACGGATTGCTCTATAGTCATCTTGAATAGTATGCATGATTAAAGTTTCCTATTAAAAGTTAATGTTTAAGTAGCTGTGGCCAAAGGAGATTTTATTATTAATTAAATATCAAAGTTCAATGTTTTTTTGAATGCCTAATTGGTGTATTAGTAAATGCACACAAATCTAAGAAACTTACCTGTTACTGTCTTCTATGTACTTTTTGAAGCAGATACTTAAATATTTTTAAATGGAAGGCAAAATATGAAAAAATGTTGAATTGTATTTTATTTGTAGAGCACTTTGAGCATTAAGGCTATTATGATCTATTTGCTTAGGATCTCTCCCGCACTATCATATATGGACTTGCACCTTCCTAAAAAGTGATACATTTGCAACCTATTACATTTAGTTTCAGTGAAAGCAATACAAGTTCAAGTATGTAGGTCATCTGTTTCAAATCATCATTTGTTCGTACTTAAAATGGCTTTGCAGTTATCATTCCACTTTATGCCCTTCCCATCACTGATATTTTATATATTTTTGGTAGTGTTGTCAAGACGGATAGAATTATGGTCCAAAATAACACATTTCTAGTGTTATCCTTGTATGTCATTGCCCCACATACACATACATACATTTTGGCACTGACACCCCTAAAGCACCCCTGTGTGTATTGTAGGTCAATCCAGCTGTGAGGAAATATTGCTTCTTCAAGGGTATCCTAGCTCAAGGAGATACTGTATTCAGACCATCAAATCTGAAGTCACTAAACTATGTGCATGGAAAAAGAAAGAGACATTTGATCCTAGCTACATAGGGAAACTGGAATAAACTGTATTTGTGGGTCATCTTTATAGCCAATTTTTTATGCTCACTGTGGTTGTATATTTTCCTTCGATCTGGAGATGTCTATATACTGCATTAGCTCACTGTTGACAATGTGTATGTGTGCTGTGTACTTCTTGTTACACAACTTGAATAACAAACAGGTTCTTCCTCAGTTCCCCAAACGTCCATAATGCATGAGATGCTGGAGTCCAGTAGATCAGCATATTTCTATGTGCATTGTATATGTGCTGTAGTAAAAGGATAGTTGTAGAGAGCCTCAGTAGCATCAGAAAGGTAGATATTTGACAAGTTTTCAAATGAGTATATGCATGCAGTGTGCACCACACATTTAGCTTCACGAGACATGCAGCTCACACACATATACCTGCCCACACACACATACCCCCACCCAAAACCCCCACATGCAATCTTTGAAAGCAGGAGCGGTAAGTGGAACAAATAACATGCACTGAGACCGACTAATTTTTTTCCCCTTCATCTCTTTGGCTAGCTAGCCTTCTGATGTGAATGAGATTGAAAGCTCCATCAGCTACACCCTGTCTTTCAGTGAAATTCAAAAGCACCCTAATAATCTGCGTCCTACTCTGTCCTCTCTTCTCTTCCCCATCACCCCCCACTGACCCCCTCTCTGAATTGCCACTCCACTCTACTACTCTCCGGGGATGCAAAAGGGCCTGCAGATGCTCCAATCGTCTCTAATAAATTGTATGTAGTCAGTTACGCTACACAGCTGCCAACTGGCAAAGATTTTAACCTCTGCTTTGGGAGAACTCTGGGAAATAAAGGTTCCTCTAAATTCAATTCACCTTCAGCGATGGCTTTTGAAAGCTATGTCCAGGCCAAGCTATGTCTCATTCTTCCACGGATTTTTTAGTGCACTCTCTGAACACCTTGATTGCACACTCATTCTTGGAGGCGACCTCAACCTTGGACTAAATGAAGAAATGGATAGGCTCAACACAACAGGAACTCAGCGCAATTGGCAATCCACAAATATAATCAAACAGTATATGAGCGACTATGGCCTTTGCGATGCATGGCGCTCCCTTCACCCCAACAGTAAGGAATATACTTTCTTCTCACATGTTCATCACTCCTACTCTCGTCTGGATTATTTTTTGGTCAGCAGCTCACTGCTGAGTGACATTTCAGACACTGAGATTCACCCTATAGCTGTCAGCGATCATGCTCCTGTATCTTTAACACTAATGCACAAGAATAATACTACGCCAAGTAAAAACTGGAGATTTAACACATCACTACTTAAAGATGAAGACTTTATTAAATATTTTAAAAAGGAATGGATTTCATATTTAGACTTTAATGACACTCCCGGAACATCTGCTTCTGTTCTATGGGAAGCAGGAAAAGCTGTGATGAGAGGTAAAATAATTTCTTTCTCATCACACAAAAAGAAAGAAGAAAACAAAAATATTCAGGAATTAGAAAAAACCATCAAATCCTTAGAAGAAGCCTACGCGTTCCACCAAGATCAAGAAATAATGAACAAAATATGCAAAACAAAACTAGAATTAAATGAAATTATTAATAGAAAAACACAATTCCTTGTACAAAGACTTCGCTTGCAGAATTTTGAACACAGTAACAAATCAGGTCGATTTCTAGCAAACCAGTTAAAAATAAATAAAGAAAAAACAACTATATGTGCTACTAAAGATTTATCGGGGAACACAATATATGACCCTGGAAGAATAAACAACATTTTTAGGGATTTCTATGAAACTTTATATTAACCACAAATAAACCCGTCTAAAAATGAAATTGATTTGTTTCTTGACAACGTAACTCTTCTAAAATTACTAGACAGTCAAGCAATGGCACTGGATTCGCCACTGACGCCAGGTGAACTCCAGGAAGCCCTGATAAGTATGCCCAATAACAAGGCTCCAGGTCCAGACGGCTTTCCTGCAGAATTCTACAAAGAATTCTGGACAATTTTGGCACCAGTATTCCATAGATTGTTGCAGGAAATCAAGAAAAATGGCAGACTACCACCAAATATGAATTCTGCCAACATTAATCTCCTGCTAAAACCAGGAAAAGACCCTTTATTTCCCTCAAGTTATCGTCCAATATCCCTTATAAATGTAGACCTTAAAATAATCTGCAAAGCTCTCTCAAAGAGATTAGAGAAAATAACCCCCCTCTTAATTCATCCTGACCAAACTGGTTTCATAAAAGGTCGGCACTCCTCAACAAACACTCGTAGATTACTTAATTTAATAGACTACTCATACAATAAAAACATTGAAACCATAATATTATCTCTAGATGCAGAAAAAGCATTTGACAGAGTTAACTGGAAATTTTTATTTGCAACTTTACACAAATTTGGTTTTGGAAACTCTTTCATAAATTGGATAAGAATATTATACAATTCCCCAACAGCTCGTATCAGAACAGATGACCAGACATCCTCCAGCTTTTGTCTCATGAGGGGCACCAGACAGGGATGCCCACTCTCCCCTTCACTTTTTGCAATTTTTATCGAACCTCTAGCAGCAGCATTTAGACAGGCTACAACAATTAAGGGCATAAAATGTAAGAACGTAGAACATAAAATCAGTCTCTATGCGGATGATGTGTTGCTTTTTCTGCAAAACTCACAAATCAACCTCTCTGAAGTAATTACTCTAATAAACTGGTTTTCAAGAGTTTCAGATTATTCAATTAATTGGCCAAAATCTACAGTTCTTCCCATTAACTGCTCCTTCCATAATTCATCTTCTGCCCCACTACAATCTGGAAATATTAAATATTTAGGTATTAATGTTTCTCCTAAGCTTTCAGACTTAATTAAATTAAACCACATCCCACTTCTAAAGAAAGTAGAAGGTGATCTGACTAGATGGAAATCTCTACCCATATCACTCATGGGAAGGGTCGCCACTATAAAAATGATGATCTTGCCAAAAATAAATTACTTATTTTTAATGATCCCCAACAAACCATCACAAGATTGGTTCAGATCTCTGGATTCACATATTTCTAAATTCCTTTGGAAAGATAAACCCCCGCGTATCAGCTTAAAAACACTACAAAGAACCAAGGATAGGAGGATTAGATCTGCCTAATTTTCACCAATACTTCTTAGCCAACAGGCTTCAGTTCATCTCAGAATGGTTAAAATGTACCCTCTTAGATGAGCCCTGGCTAGATGTTGAACAGGCACTATGCAATGATCTAGAGATTTCAGACCTACCATTTATTAGCTCAAACATCAAAAGACATGAATGCTTTAAAAGCATCAATATCAGCTTTTCTCTGACAGCATGGTGGGAGTTTCTAAAAATAACGGAGTCTTCATTAATCCCATGCAAACGTACACCTATCTGGAATAACCCTGACATATTACAAAACAATAATAAGATTAATTTCCCAGAATGGAGTTGTAAAGGAATTAAATACTTAGAACATATATTAGAGGGAACAGAATTTATTCCATTTGACAGACTAGTTACACAATATGGGATCAACAAGAAAAGATTTTTAGAATATCAACAAATTAAATCCATAGTAAAAAAGAAATTTAACCTCAGTCAAGTTGAATTACAAACACCACCAAGTGTGGTTCAATTTCTTACTCTTAAATCCCCCAAACTATTATCTAAAATATACAGAACACTTTCTAAAATAGATGAATCAATATCCCTTCCTATTGCAAAGTGGGAAGCAGATTTATCAGTCAGCTTAGACCAAAACGTCTGGTCTCAGATGTGCTTAAAAACCTTTAAATTGATTAAAAATCCCAATCTGCAATTAATACAATACAAAATACTGCATAGAGTGCACTATACAGGTCATCGAATGTTCAAGATGGGCTTTACATCCGCCAACAACTGCTCACACTGTCAAGGCAATACACCAGACAATTACATCCACGCTCTTTGGTTTTGTCCACCAGTGCAGAAGTTTTGGCACGAGATATGTGAAGATTTATCAAAGTGTCTGAAATGTAAAATTCCAACCTCCCCGTTAGTATGCTTGTTGGGAAATTTGGATGATGTCACTACAGAAACTAATACAGTCCACATGGTTTTTACTGCCCTATGCATCGCCAAGAAAACGGTCCTTCATGAACCGGAAATAAAAATAATCTTAATTCTAGCCAATATAGAAACTATCTAATAGATCACATTAGTCTCGATATAGCCTCTGCCACCACATTAGATCAATCCCTCTGGGCTCCTTTGATCGGCTCCATCACCTAGCGGGGTTGGGGGGTCGTGGTTTGGTCCCGCCTTGGCTATTGTGGTTGATGTGGAGGTTGGGATGGGCTTAGGGCACCTGGAGGACCCCTAGAGACGTTATCCCTGGAGGGCTTAACCCGGGGGTTGTGTTCATAACCTGGTTAGTGGCTCTGGTCGCTCTCAGAGGTTGTTCTCCTCGTGGCCGCGTGCAGCGGGGCTGGAGGATGGTCTGTGCTGGCGGACGTAGGTTACTGGCCTGGTGGCCTGGCTGCCCCTGAGTGGATCCGGGGCGGGCGTGGGGGTTTGGGGTTCGGGGGTGCTTCGCCTCCGTGCTGGGGCTCTGGCTGGGCCTTGGGGGCTTCGGTCCTCGTCGGTGTGTCGCCGAGGTTGTGGGCGGGTGGGTGCACGGGGGCTCAGCCCTGGCGCAGGGGGCCTCTTGTGCATCGGCCTAACCGGGGGGCTCTTCAACTGGCAGGGAGGTTGTTCCATCTTTGCAGGAGTCCACTCTGCAGGTGGGGGAGAGACATAGGAGAGGTGGAGAATAAACTTAACCTGGGTGTCTGTGTCTTGTGTAGTCTGGGAGATGATTGAATGTTGGGGTGGGTACAGTTTCCTCTGCGGTGGGGTAGGGTGGGCTGCCCCGGGTCCTGTGGGGCTTGGCGGTGCTGCTGCCGTAGGCCCCGGTCTGGATGGGCCTGGGCTCCCTTGCCTTGGTGGATACCAGAGGACGGGGGTGCCTATTGGGGTCAGCGGGGGAGCTGGCCCTAGGGAGGGACACCCTCCTCTCCCTTCTTTTCCTCCCCATCCCCGGCTGCCTCCCTCTTCCCGCTCCACCACACCCACCCACACAGGTAGGGCTTTGGGGTGCGGGTGTGTCACCAGGGTGCAGGGGAGACATTCCCCCCCCTCTGTCCTCTTCTGGCCACCTGTGCCTCAATTTTATCTCACAACTTAGACATCCACATTACTTACACTCTCATAACACACACACACATATATATATATATAGGGCCTTGAGGGTGGGCACGTTAATGGCGTCCAGTAGACGGTCTGTGTATTCAAACCTACCTCTGGCGCCGGTGCCCACCTCTCAATTTTAAATCCATGTAGACATTGAGGGTTCTCGGGAGGGGCCGTGCTAACACCTGCTGCTCTCTGGCAGCAGCACCATGCTCTCCCTTGTTTTAAACACACTTTAGAGCAACACGCAGCAACACTACACTTGAGCGGGAGGAGGAGGGTATGGGGTCTTAACACACCCCCGTTCTCTGCTAGCCATCGGGGCGGGGGGGCTGGGAAGAGATGCTGGCTGTCCGATTGGCCTCCCTGCTGCTGCGGAGCCTGGGGCGGTCTGCTAGCCTCCACCCCGGAGGGAAGGGTAACATCTCTTGGGTCTGGGTGCCGTTTCCCCCTCTGGGGGCGAGGATACCTGGACCCGGGGTATAGAGTATGTTTGGGGAGTGTGATTGTGTGTACATGTCCATTTACGTTTATTCCTACGTTGGGTGAGTGCTGAGTGTTTGTATATGTGTGCATGAGGATGGGAATGCATGTCTGTGTCTGTGTGTGCCTGTTTGTCTGTGTCTATATGTCAGGTCGGGTCTTAGACTCCACCTCTCTGGGAACTCCCAGGCCCTCCAAGTGTGGAGGCCTATCTCCCCTCACCACACTCCCTGCCGGTGACTGATGCCCTCAGGGGTCGGTGCATTGTTGGTTCTTGGTGTCCGGGGCTGGGCGCTCAGGTCATGCGCCAGCTCACTCCCGGTGGCTACTTGGCGGGGCCTGGCGCCTGCTGCTCAGTCAGGCCTCTTCCGGGGCGCGGAGGGCCCTCGGGCCTCCGGCCTCTGTGCCTGCGGCTCGGTTCACTCTGGCACAGCTGGCTGCCGGCGGAGCCGGCGGGCACGCCGGTGCAGCCCCCTCTAGTTTCTGCCCGGTGGCTACTGGGTGACCCCTCGCCTGGGTATCCTCAGCCCTTCCCATGAAGGTGGCACGGATGCCCCTCCGGTGGTCCTCCTTGGGCTCTTGCACTCTGGGACCTCTGGATGTCTGGGGCCTGGATCTCCTCCATGCCTGCTTCATGCCCTGGGGGACAGGGCTATGGCTCTCTACATCCTCCTGCAGACCATTACATGGGGAAACCATTTGAATACAAGCGCGCCGATCCACACAGGTGTGCACACAGGTGTTCACTGTTTGTAGACTTAAATCACACCTTTCTTGGCTGCTACTTCAAAGCACATTGTGCGCTGTCTGTCCTGCGTGCTGCACAACAACATTCAATATTTAGTATTTACTGCTGTTTACACTTAGCTAGATTAATGCGATGGTGTTGTGTATAGTATGTTGCTTTGTTTTGTTTTGTTTTTTTGCTTGTTTTCTATTCTTTTTCTCTCAACAGGTGATCCCGGAGATATTTTTTTTCCCCCCTTTCTCACTGTCCCTCTCCCCTTCTGTTTTTCTTTTCCTTCCTCTTTCTTTCTCCCTTTCCTATCCCTCACTCATGTCTGTCCCGTCTGTAACAACTGAAAATAAAATAAAATAAATAATAAAAACAAAGGTCGATCAAATGGACCAATACGGCAATGCCATGATGATCCATTTGGCAAAATAAATCCATTGGGTATCCTTGTTGGTCTTCAGACAACAATTCTGACGGCTAAAGAACCAAATGGGACAGGCAAGAAAAAAAAAAAAAAAAAAAAAAAAAAAGCTATGTCCAGGCCAAAGTAAATGATGAAAAGTATAGAGGGGGAAAATGGGTGACACACAGAAAGAGACAAAATAGAGAGACAGGAGCTACATGATGGTAGGAAAGATTAAGCAAAGTAAACAAACAAGAATCTGGCAGCTATTAAAATACATCGTCTGGATTTTGACCAGATGATGTATTTTATATATAAAAAAAGTATAAACAGCTTTGGTCAGTTAAATATCCTCATGGAAATTAAATCTCAAGACCTGAGCAACAAACAAAATTGATCATACTCTGTCTAATAGACTCACATTTACTACTCTTATCACTCCAATGTCATGTATTAATCAAGAAAACACTAATAATACTGGTCCTAATAATTTGGGAAAATTTTACAAGAATCCCTTAAATTTGCTTACACTTGTGATTATGAGGTTTATTCACTAAAACATATGATTTAAAAAAACTCATTTATTTTTTTTGCATCTGTTTGATATATTTTTACATTATATGTATATTCTCTCAGCTTGACCACATATAAACAAATACTAGTGTTATTAATTCTGGAGCAAACAGGCCAAACAAAACCCCCGCAGCAGCCCTTGTGTGGTTTCCTGTTGCCTATTTACTCCATGTAGTGAGCAAGCTGTTCTAGATACAGCTCTGAATCATAAAGACTCCAAAGACAGATCACCCCAGACTGGGAAATATATGTCACTCTGCTCTGGAGGGATGGATGTTTATTATTAGACTTCTTTAGAAATGCTGTGCCCTATTCCAGGTTTCTCGTACCCTGTCAATGATGGGGTGAGGGCCATGTGAGACAGGAAATTGAAAGCCACTTGTTGTCGGAGGGCTTTTTGGAGGAACTGAAGTACTGGTGTACTACAGTATGGGCATATGGGTGAGTGGTGAAGTGATCACTTCTCATCCTCACTAAAGATATTGCAAAATATTGGAAGAACAGTGACAATGAAGCAGAAAGAGTGATAGAGGCCTTATAGTCAGGATGCTTTAGTATTCAACCCCAGTATTCAAGGTTACTGCACTTCAGAAATAAATTTAAACAAAATTAGGTGAATGTGTTAAATATGAAAATCATTGTTTTGTGTTTGTTTTTTGTTTTTTTCAGTCAAGATTTGGTTGATTTTACCTGAATGCAGGATATACAGTTTGGGGGAATAAACTGGAGAGGAGATATTTAAATCAGAATCCTTAATGGAATTGAACAGCTACAGAACTCATATAGCACCTTAGAGGCTGATACACCACCTGTCATAAGATAAGATAAGATAAGATACCTTTATTAGTCCCACAAGGGGAAATTTCATGTTCTCAAGATGGCTTCCATCTGCTTAGTGATCATGATACCAGCTATTAAAATTCCCCGTTGATGAATTCCCACCTATTTATTTCCCAAACCACATGCAGTAAATGCAACAAGAAGTCCTCTGAGATTAAGAAAGATGGAGAGAAGAATCTAGGGAGAGAGGAAAAGCTCCAGGGGAAATAGATGGAAGGATATTCATCAAAGGAGTGGGGAAAATCTGAGCTCAAATGGGAAAAAATAGCATGAAATAAGAAAAAAATAAATAGTTGGAGGAGATGAGGAAATAAAAATGGAGGGGAGACAATGTTTCAGAGGGAGGTCATAGCTGGTGCTGACTGGGAATGAAGAGCAGTGAGAATAAAAGCAATTTGCATTACCGTTCCACTGAGCTTTCCAGTGCCTTTCATTTGCCCCCATACCTCTCCACTCCACCCCATACGTACACACACTTCCTTTCTGCAAACTAACCACACTGTTCCACATCTCTCAATAGGAAAACTTTCTTCAAGGTTAGTTAGAAGAAGGAGATCTATAGTATTTAGTAATCCTTATTCTGGACCTCACCTTTTCTCTTTTGATGTAGACTTTGTATTCCTCTCTAGTCCAGCCTTGTGCACTTACAATCAAAACAAATCAATTTCCATGACTTCTGCTATTTATTTTTCTGGTTTGTGTATTTGGTTCACAGTTTTTGTTAATTTACCATATCAAAGTTACATTATGCCTTAGAATATATAGCTATATATACTCCTTAAGCTTTAAAATTGTATATATATTATAGTCGAAGGAGCTTGCAAAGAAAAAAAAAAAAAAAAAAATCGTCTGGATTTTTTTGAATATATATATATATATATATATATATATATATATATATATATTATAAACACTAAATAGAGTGTGAGCTGAGCAATCAGCTGAACACAACTTGGTAGTAACCTGGATCAGGTGGTGTACCGTCCTAGTGTACCATTCAATATGGTGGCAGTGTACCATGTTCCACACCTGCATTGCTAAAATGTCTGTATGGAGCTGTGGCTTTAACACAGTTGGAGCCTATACTTGTGGTGGCAACCCATAAACTGAAAGTGAACAGAGGGCCATCAAGCTAAAAAGACCTTTTCAAGGGTGGTAGGCCAAGTGGAATGCAGCTTTGGCAGCCATGTTGGTCTTAAACTGATTTTTCCAAACTGTTGGGGTGTTTGTGTCTCAGAAGGTGGAGTAGGTTGTAGTTTGAAGGTTAGTGGTTTGATCACTGGCTGCTCCAGTCTGCCAAAGTATTTCTGGGCAAGATACTGAATTCTGAGTTTCTCCCAATGCATTCATCAGAGTGTGAATGTGTTTGTGAAGTTTAGATAGAAAGCATGTAGACACTAGAAAAATATGCTTGTATGAATGTGTGTGAATGAGTGAATAAGCCTGCTGAGAAGGGGAAAGCGCTGCTCTGGTCACACAGTATACAGTGATAATGAGATGCTACTGCATTTCCTCAATCCAATTCCCATATTGGGAGAAGTCTGCGGACTAGGCAAATATTGTGCCAATCACTGGAGTAGATAATTAAACAACCCTGCCACTAAGAAGTTGGGTCAAATGAAGTTCACATTGAATTCCTTAATGCCCCGGATATTGTGGGCCTGACCTAGGTTAGCTGACACACACCTCTGCAACATTACATGGACTGGTACCCAGTGTTGGGGAGTAACGGAATACATGTACCGCCGTTACGTATTTAAAATACAAAATATGAGTAACTGTATTCCGTTACAGTTACCGTTTAAAAAGGTGGTATTTAGAATACAGTTCCTTTGGTGAAATAAATGGATTACACGGCGGTACTTTCCTGTTTCATATTGTGGCGGGTCAGGACTGTTCAGGTTTTGTTTGACAGCTACGTTCTGTAGTTCCAAGCGGCAGCGTTACGGTTGCCATGGTTACAGGGTGACGCTCTCTCTCTCTGCGTGTTTCCTGGGTGAGAGAGCGCCTTGTTGTTGTTGTGCTAAGCTAATAGGCAGAATGCTACAGGCATAGCTCTAAAGAATGTAGCATCATAGGCAGTGTAGTCCGTGCTGCAGGGAGAATGGACTGCCATACACGTTATGTGTCTGTGAGCGAGCGAGGGAGGGAGAAAAAGGAAAAGTACGAGCTGTCATCGAGCAGAAACGGGAGCTGGAAGCATGTAAATATAATAATAACCACTGCAGCCAAGAAGAGTGCCTGAGGAGCCCAGTTGTAAGTAAGCTATTAAGACTCGACAGTACACCGTGTTCGTGTTTTCCTCCGAAACAATAAGTTCCGTTGGAGCAGCCTTTCAACGCCTCTCTCTGTCTCTCACTAGCAAAGTTGACCCAGACAACAAAGTAAAGCTAGTTTTTGGCTACGAGCCCGACACAGAACCCACCGTATTAGCCAGAGGTCCCTTTACTACGGTTCGGAGCCGCGGACCTTCAGTAACAGTAATAAATCACAGCAATAGTACATTCATGTAGTTGTAAACAGCATGATAATATATTAAGTAATCCAAAGTATTCAGAATACGTTACTCTCATTGAGTAACGTAACGGAATACGTTACAGAATACATTTTGGGGCATGTATTCTGTATTCTGTAATGGAATACATTTTAAAAGTAACCTTCCCAACACTGCTGGTACCTCAAGATTGGCTGGAGGGTGTATTCCAATACTCTTAAGCCTCCCTGGGAAGGTCTGTTCCAGTGTACTGAAGAAGAGCGTCCCTCCATTTGTCAAACCCCATATTCAATAGCAACAATTTGGTTTGCATCCTGGTTGCAAAATACTGGACCAGTTCATTATCCTCCCAAGGACATTTAAAGGTCAGTGGGAGTTTGCCCAATCAATATGTTTTGTGGACTTAGTCAAGGTATTCAATCACATCCTTCAGGGTGTCCTTAGAGTTCTTCAGAGTGTCGGATATCAGTCCAGTTGTTGCAAGCTACTGAGTCCAGTCCATGTGTTACCATAGTGTGAGCTTGTTTTGCATTAGTAGCAATAACTCAGACTTAGAGTCAGCCACTCAGCCAGGTCACAGCCAAGAGGTTGAGGTTATCAGGTTTGGTGATTTCAGGATGTTGTCTCTGCCTTTTGCGGATGTTGTGCTTTTGACTTTACCAAGCCATAAACTCCAGCTTACACTAGAGTGGTTTGTAGTTGAGCGGGAAGTGCTTGGGATGAGAAATAGCACCTCCAAGTCTGAAACTATGAGAGGGTTGTGGCTTCAGACTGGAAAAAGATGGACACTCCAGGTTGGAGTGAACTTGCTGCCCCAAGTTCTAATGTGGCATTCTAATGTTACTGTTAGGGATGGGTATCGTTTAGGTTTTATCCGATACCGGTGCCAAACCGGTACTTTTGAAACGGTGCCGGTGCTTAAACGGTGCTCAAACCGGTGCTTAAAGAATGGAGAACACAAAATTGGTCCAAAAACCTCTCATGTTCAGCTGTTTTTTTTGTAAAAAGATAACAATGTTAGCCTTTTCTGCAGCTATGGGGCATATATGGTATTACTCTTGGCTGGAAGCAGTGCTTAAACAATGGAAAAAAACATAAACTTTGTCCAAAAACCTCTCATGTATAGCTGTTTTCCACTTTTTCTTTGGTCATTTTAGCCTTTTTGGCCAGGGTGAAGGGAGTATCTGCCATCAAACAAGAAGACAGCCGCATGTAACTACAACAGTGTTTGCTAGTTCACCTTACATGCATTAATGTAATAACGTGGTTAGCCTACTCAACGTAAATTACACACGAACAACATTAAGCTACTCACGCAGAGAAGAACGGCTGCTGCTGCCATCATCATCTGTCATCATTTCTGCTACACTGGCAGGGCTGGGGGCCAGGACTCTCCTCTTAGGTTTTTGGGGGATGTTGCTAACTCCGGGTCCGATAACAGGCACCACACCCGCAGTGGATGTGCACGGTGTGAGGTCTCACAGCAAGCTATCAAATACGGCGCATTTCTTGGCTTTTAAAAAAAACGCTATGCGTCGGCAAGTGTTTCATCGGATTTGAGGTGTTACCTCCTTTGACAGTATCACAGTATCAGCTTAAAGCACTTGTTGCAGGCTGATGAGTTTGCATCTTTTGCTGTGAAGTACAGCCAGACTTTTGACCGCTTCGCCTTGGGCATTTTTAATCTGTAGCTCTGCTCTAAAAGAATGTACCTATGGACCTGCCTACTATCCTCAGAAACGTAAAATGATTGGCTAGAATCTAAAGTGTATCACTGCTCAGGAAAAAAAAGTACCGAAATGTGCGCTGCTTTTCGGTCTGGTTACTACCGTTTACGACAGAACCGGTGCTATCATGGCACTGGATACCGGTACCCATTCCTAGTTACTGTCTTGTTTAGAAGCGGGGGGAAAGGGAGAAAGGTGTAGTGAGTTAATTTGACATCTAACTAGGATGTCTCTTTGGAGCCACCTAAGTCACGTGTTTTGGTCATGTCCTGCTGGACACTCCGAGGACATGCTAAAGGCAATATACTGGAAAAGTTACCTATGGAGAAGGATGTCTGAGTGCCTCTGCTTAGACTGAGGCCCCTGTGACCCAGACTTGATACTGGATAATTGGTTGAAGTTGAATGCAAAAACATACCATCTTTTTAGTCTCCCCTAAATATGAAGAAAATATTTTATCATTCACTAGGATAAATTGAGATAATTGTATCAGGAAGAGCATTCGATGTAAAACCTGTACTCAAAAACAAATATGTAGATCACAAATGGATGATTGTATATATTTTTGTGTCGTCTTGGTAAGATGCTGACAAAAAAAAAGTATGCTACTATATAGTTTGTTTTTTGTTGTTTTTGTTTTGTTTTGTTTTACTTATTTTTCCAAAAACAAGAAGAAAAAATAATTGTCAGATACACAAAGCAGAGTTTATACAAGGGCTTACAACACAAGACAAAAAAGAATAAGACAGAAAGACCTGAAGAAAAAGCTTTAATGCCTTGCAGCGATGAGGATGAGATGTGAAGGGTTAGTAGACAGGGCGGCTTGAAGGATGAGTGGTGTTGACGAGGTCAGACTGGGTAGCTGGAGCACCTTTATTTTGGGGTTTTCAGTAGTTTCTCTTCTTTGTAAGTTCACAAAACTGGTCTTCACCAATGTATTTGAAAAAGATGTAGAAGGAGCTATAGTTTTATTTTTTTCTAGTGTACTGGAGAAAAGATATTCAAGGACAATTTATGACAGAAATAATGGTTTGAGCCAGGGGCGGTTCTAGGATCAGAGCTTTGGGGGTGCTGAGCACCAGGAGAGCTGCCCAGCATGGCAAGATAAACTTTACTCGTCACAATGAGACGTCTTCCCCGTCTCTGTCAGTCCCTGCATCCTTAAATGTCTCCAGTTGTCCCGAGTTGTCTCTGAATGTCTCCTTGGTGCATTTAAACCCCTGTTCCTCCCTGTCCTCATCGTCTGTTGTCTTCGTCTCCGCTATCAGTCATCATAATTTTACCATCTGCAAGTCTGCAAATTTCTTTATTAAATCATAAGATTCTTAAATTCATCAAGTCTCCCTGTGCCTGGGTCACAAAACATGACATCACTGTTTTGTACATTTTAACAATTTAATCGCACATTTGTGAAAGAAAAGAAAAACACTTTTTCTGTAACAAAACCATCAATCTGATCAAGGTTATTTAAATGCTGCCAAAGAAGAATGGATTGGAATAAAAATACATATGCTAACCTTAATTACTGGGAGAATAATGAGTGATGCTCATAGTGAGTAAAAAGTAAACTGACTGCATTTTTTGGATACATACAAAAACACTCCCAAAACAGCATAAATTATTATAAATAAATTATTACAAAATATTAATTAAAAAAATATAAAAATGGAGGCAACTTTACCTGTGGTAGAATGTATAAAATGTATGAAAAAACCTTTACTGCAGACACTAATTTTACTAATTTAATAAAACAAATTTTGTGTTGTAAGATTTATGAATTTCATGCTTTCATAGTGGTCCTTAGGAGAGCTTGACATTTTCTCAGGTGGTCCACACTGTAAAAAGTTTGAGAAACACTGATAAGTGTATGTGTGCTTCTGGAAAACATTTAAAGCTGCTGTACAGAATCTTTGAAACAAGCTTAAAACATGTTTAGAAACAGAGCTTCTGCTTCTCTTTACAGCTCCTCACTCCACCAGGGCTGTTTGGCACTGATAGTGTGCAAATGTGATGTACGTACTGCAGCAGTCATACAGACAACTGGACGGTCCAAAAGTTGGCCTACCTATTACTGGCTGAGGTTTTAATAGAGTTGTGGCTGAACCACATAAAAATATATCATTAATTTTCATCTCCCCGATCAATGATAATGTGATGTTGGAATGTTGTTAAAGAGGGTCAAAAATGTTTCAACCCAGTTTGTTTAGCAGATTCTGTACAGCAGCTTTAATATAGCGAGGACACCACTTCCAGATTGTGTGAGTAAAATTAGTTTTTTTTTCTTTGTCAGTTTAACAGTTTCTGCCTGTCACTGCTCCCTGTCTGTTTTCTTACCTGGTTCTTCCTGACCTTTCACTTTCTCCTCACGTTCCCTCTTTCCTCTCTCCCTCTTTGGACTGACAATCATACACAAATAGATTGGATTTAATTAGATGAAAAATTACATTAATATGAAAAAATATTATTAAGATCACTAACAAAAAGTCCTCTCTCAGTCTACTTTCAACCAAAAGGAAAATAACCAAACCACATGAACATCTAATAAAAGATATAAACATTGAAACACTGATCCAACATTATTCTTGATTCACAGGTCATGTGATTTTACACTTTTACCTGAATGTGGCTCCTTTTTTTGAAAAAACTTTCTTATATCCATTATGAACCTGGCTGTCTCTCTGTACACACACACACACACACACACACACACACACACACACACACAACAGGTGTTCTAAGGTTAATGGGCATTCAGTCAGTTAGTATCCATTTCAAACAGAACAGTGGTAACAACAGCAGACTACGAACAATTTAAAGTTTTAGATTTTAAACAGGCTGTATACATTTCAATGTTAGCAACAGGACGGTCAAATTCAAAAACTACAGAGCAAAAATTACAGAGCAGGACGGATTGTAAGGTAGCAAACATCATCAGAAAACGAGTTTTCAACACTGCAGGTTACCTGGTGTAATGTTTTTCAACTAAAAAAAAACATGGTCTGACTCCTACCAACTATATAAAGAGTAACTGAAGGTTAAATGCAGCTAACATGTCCTGTTTTAAATCAGACACTAACACCTCCGCTCCGCTGCGTCTCAGCCACCATCGCTCTGGCAGACAGAGCTCTAGAGCCAGAGCAGGGGAGAGGCGAGCTGGAGCAAACCATTTTAGGAGGGGGGGGGGGGATTTCTATACTTTTGTTGTTAAAATGTTACGTCTCAACCAAGTACTGTATGCTTTTTATATTTTTAGTAGTGTGTCACACAAACAGCAAATATTGTCAAAAAAGTAAAAAAAAAAAAAAAAAAAGTAAGAAATCTGTGGGGGTGCTTTGATTCATTTTGGGGGTGCTTCAGCACCCCCAAAAATGGGCTAAAATCGCCCCTGGTTTGAGCGTTTTGGGAACAAACCATCTGCATGGCCTTTCAGAATATGTTGGAGTTTGTTGCAGATTACCTGCTCACTTAAGATATACATATACACACATGGGCATGAAGTAGTTTATACTATATAGAGCTACTGATTATCACTTAATTTGCTGCGTGACTCTGAGTATCTTTTTTGTCACTCTTTCAACATAATGACCTGAGCCAAACTGTCTGGAATTGAATCACTTTCCTAAGTGGATGGAGGGGCTTTCCATGTGTTCTTCTGTGTTGTTTATGACTCATAACTCTCCCGTGTACTGTTTTTAGATAAGATACGTGCTTGGATTAAACACAGATTTGTTTTATTTTAGAAGAAATCCTGGTCATTACAACTAATTGAGGGTCATCATCCATAGCTAGGAGTAAGATAGCTCAAGATTATAAGCAGTTTAAAGGACTTACTTGAATATACTCTGGGAAATAATTGTTGCCTTTCCCATTTGCATTTCACTGAGATAGCTGCAACTTAAGACTTATAATGACAGTACCTCTATAGTGATGAATGCTGATGGCAAGCTGAGCAGAATAAGCATATAGAAACAATCTTACAGCAGGATATAGAGTGGAGTGCACCCATGACATGATTGACTTTACTGCTTTTTCAGAAGAGTACTATATATTTCCAGTGTCTATATATGGAGTTGTAATTTCTATAAAATAAAATTTCTACAGTATTTTAACAGACTTACTTACTAACAACATGTTATAGAGAAGCAATCAAAAGCAGTTTAACCAACTGTCTTATAGATTATAGAATTTCTTTTTTTAGTTGTTCCAAAAAAACTCTAATAATATATTTAACCTTCCAAAAAGAAACATTTATTGCAGAGTGTAAAGCATCCTGCTGAATTGGATATTGGTTATTAGATATAATGGATCATGTCATAGGGTTGTGTGTGAAAATTTAATGATCACTTCGCATTGTCCCCTCTTTGACAGTGTGGGAGCACAGCATATTCTGCACACATAAATTCAATATCATTCTTCCTGCTTCACTCTGTCTCCTTCTTCATTTCTCTCCATCTTTCTATCTCTCTCCAGCATAGTTTATATACCGATGCTCATTATGATTGTTGTTATGACAGCCTCCCTTGCACTTACATGCACACACCCGCTGCAGTTATTCTGGTGATTTACAACCTCTTTCCTCCACAAGAGAGATGCACTATAACTGTTTTTGAGGGGAGCTTTATGTTCACTGTAAACTAGCCACAGTGGCACCTCCACAGGGCCTGTCCTGCTCAGCAAACCACAGCCTCCTCAAGCAGATCGGTGTGCAATAATAGGCTCTCAGGGATGACAACTGAAACATTCACTCAGTTTAATAACCAAACCGCAGGCCATTTAACACCCTTCTTTTTCCACCAAGGCTGTCCTTTATTTATTTATTTTTTTACACAATTTCTAAAGAGTATTTCAGATTCAGAAAGTGGACTTTGCCTTGTGGGAATTGTGGCTTTAAATGAAGTTTTTGGGCAGTGGCACAGTGTAGTTTTGTTTTTGTAATGTTGCCTCTGTGCACCATTGGAGTGGATATTTAATCAAAAAGATACAATTTTAACCTTTAAATCAAAAGCATTGAATTAACTGTTTACAAATTATAATCAAATTTACACATAATCCCAACAGTTCAGAGTCTCAAACCTAAATGATCAGACTATGCAGATGAAACATCTGTTCATTGGAGCTCTGAATTTGAGCGTGAAAGAAATCACGATGCAATTATCATCAGTGTCGTCTCTGTGTGTCGGCTACAATATTGTCATTGTGCAAATAGATATGGACCTAATTGTGAGTGCAACATAAGATCGAAAGAGTTATTATGTAGTGCAAAGAATTCTTTAAGAATGGAAAACTTGTAGAGAGTTGTAGGTAAAAATCACTGTTCTTTTCTTGTATTCCTTTATTAGTCAAGACTGTAATGCCACAAGAAGAGCATACACATTTACAACACATTAACAGACCCTTGTGTACAAACTGCAGTTCTACAAGGAACATTTGTAAAATGGTGCAACACATAACTGAAATGTCATTTTCAGTGTCCAGACAAAAACATCTGTGTGTTTGTGAGGAAGAGGTACAAAAGCATTCCTAATGTTTCATGTATCACATCAATGCTTTTGTGTGATGCTGTGTCTAATGAGGGCATCGGAGATAGTATAGGAGGGGAACATTTCAACAAGCATCTCTTCAGCCACACGTGCTGTGGTGCATAGCATGGCAGAAAGAGCAGAGTGTGAGCTGTTACGTAACCTCCAATCCGGGACAGAAATGTTGCAAAGGCAGCACGTGCAGTAAAGGATCTGTTGGCGCAAGACTGAGGCTACCCAGAAATTAGATCACTGTAGTTATTTACTGAAAAGGCACAATAAAACATTTGTTTTAATTTTAATGTCTCTTTAACGTTGGGTTTTAGCATCTCTTGTTTCCAAAAGTCTTCCAACATGTTATTAAGCCTCCTAATGAACTTTTAAATGGAGATGCAGAAGTAAGGTTTCCCATTAGTTTTATCATAAATTAAGTAAATAACGTACATCCTTGATTTATTGCCAGTAAGGTATTATGTGGATGAATCCATGTAAATGGCACAAAGACTATAATGAAATTATATGAAATGGGTGTTTACACAATCCCAAACTATGTGTGACCCTAAATTTACCATTGTCACTGTGTTCCTATTCCAAGTCTAATTATAGTATTGGATGCTAGTATTGCCACTCCACTGTTTATGTCTTGAAAAACCCAGTTCCCAAACCTATGGTTGTCAGCACCCAAGCCAAATAAGGTACAAACAACAACAACATGACAAAACCGATTTAAGTCAGACAGCGGTTTTACTCTGAAAGCTGCTCCCATTTTCCTGACTCCATACAGTTGATATCCAAGCCTCTAGTTCCCAAGGTGCTGTTGGATGTCAGATCTGTAGCCAACAGGCATACTCAAAAATGCATGTTCAGCCTCTTTGCCAGGATGTGGATGTGCCAGTCATGACAAAAAGTTCCCTGAGACAGCAAGTTTGTTTAACTTAGTTTTTCATGGATGATTGGTAGGCTTCTTACTGCAGTAAGCTACATGAGCATCTGACTGCTGGCTTGACTATTTTTAACATGCCCCAGATTTACCAACAGGGAATTTTCTTGCAATTTATCACACTTCTTGTATTTTTTTAAAATAAATGATTAAGCTGCTCTATGAGTTTCAGGTGATGTGTGCACTGTAGATCAGATTTCCTTGTACATTTATTCATATAGTCATTGTCTGTTACTGGCAGCATAGTTTCTACCACAAAAGTACTGTACTACTGCTCTATACTGTAAAGTACAATATAGAATGATACTGTATTATTACAATGGTGTTTTTCACATCTACCGCTATGACTTATGGGTTTATTTTGACAAAACCAGTTTTTTACTGACAAATCCTCATGTTCAGTTTTGCTAGTGTACAGAGTTTGATCATTTATTCACCAGCTAGGCCAGACGGTCAGCTTTAATACAACATAAGTGGAAGGAAGCTGCAATTTTAGCTATATAAAAATAAAAGATTAAATAATACAAATAAATAGTTCAATAGACTGAGCTGTGGACAATGCTGTGCAGTGTTGTATACAAACTTCATGATAAACAATTGCATTCATAAATAAACAAATTAAGCAAACTGTGCTTCCATAACTGCAGCTCATATCACCACTTCTTTTTTTTTTCAGTAACATCCTACAAGTTGCATGTTCTGTGTGATGTAATGTTGGTGTCAGTATTTACTGTAATGTTGTATTATCGTCATGACATTTTACAGACAGAGCACGGTGATAGCAAGCCTAAATTAGCTGTGACAAAAATCACAGTCAGTGCTTGCTGCTCTTTGAATTTAAATGCTAAGATCACAGTCAACATGCTGGCTCACATAGTAGATTTGAGGGATTTATTTGATCATCTTTTTTTTTAAGGTTTGCTAATGTAGTTGTTTTTGCAGTGGTACATTTCCTGGCACATTACCCCACTAATTGCAAAAGTGAAATAAACAGTCAGCAGTAATTTGCATTGCACTCCATGCACCCTCAACCTTGAATGCTTGTAACAGGAACTCTCTTATCAAAACATTGCTTCACAGCAGAACTACTGTCCAAATCCAAAAGCCAGTGACAGAAAAAAAAAGAATACCATTCAGCTTAATTCAGGTCACACATAGAACTACAATGATCAAAATTTGTAGAATTTATTAAGGGTTTTTAACAAATTTTGAACTAAAGAAGAGCTCAGCTTTCCTTTGATAAGCTAGTTGTGTGGTAGGCAGGTAAGCTCTCTGTCTCATTACTAACAGATACTAACAGATCCTTTCCTGTTAGTGATTTCTGCAATTCGAATACATTCTGTGAGAGAGTGCGCTTTCTATACATTTCTTCATTTGACTTGACTGAGATATCTAGCGTTCCACTTTTGGGCTGAGCAAACAGTAGATGGATGAATATGTTATGCAAGCACAACACAGCAAACCCATAACCCAAACAGTTCTTAATCCCAGAAAGACAGCCACTGTCAAAGCAAATAGAGCATGCAGGAAATACTCGGTAAAACTTATTTTTTGAGGTTGCTTGGAGGTTATTTTGATTTTTCTCAAATATGCGGTCTCTCTCGCTTTGTCTTTCTCTCTCTCTTCTATGTATGAGTCACATGAGTCAAAAACACACAAGCACTCGCATTAAACCAACTGGACATACCACCGACATGTGCTATACTCCAGAGCCATACTGACAAAAACATACACACACTTACACACCAAACCCGAGCCATCTTTCTCCCTCGCTCTCTTCCTCTCTCTGACACATACACACTCTCTCACACTATCTGTCTTAACCTCATGTTTCTATGAACAGAAGGAATTCCCAGTTGCTTTGTACTGAGGGTTTTTTGGCCTGTAGTGCTACTATTTCATTTGCTTTAAAGGGAACTTCATCCAATATTGAAGCCTGTCTAGTCTGGTCTAATCTAGGAGTTTGCATAAGAAAAGTCTTACAGACCAGCTGTGTAAAATGCTTGTTTTTTGGGGAAGTAACCACCTCTTCTGTTGTTTTTCTCCATCTCTCTGTTTTATTCCTCCATGCTTCCCCAACTCCTTTCCTACCATTTTATCTTTACCCTCTATTTTCTTGCTCTTTTCTTTTCTCTGTCCTCCTTTGCCCCTCTTTGTGCACTTGCAGGACTACACATTGACAATGTACTTCCAGCAGGCATGGCGAGACAAGCGGCTGTCCTACTCTGACATCCCCCTCAACCTGACCTTAGATAACCGGGTTGCTGACCAGCTCTGGGTGCCTGACACCTATTTCCTCAACGACAAGAAATCGTTTGTCCATGGTGTCACAGTAAAAAACAGAATGATCCGACTGCACCCAGATGGTACCGTATTATATGGTCTAAGGTGAGATTTTAATCTCTTAAAATAACATTTTTGTCAACACAACAAGAACAAGAACTAAAAATGTTATATGCATAAATGCTGCATGACCTTGGTAACAAATAATGACAAACATGTTGCACAAGAATTGTGTTCTCTTTTACTTCATGTTGTCAGACAATCCACACTTAATCCTTGTCAGCATACTTTCTATTTTAAACATCTTGAAAACATCCTGGAAAAAAGAAAATCTTGCAGGTGAGGTAACAGTGAGACAACCATTGCTGCACTGGACCAAGTCAGTAATTAGCTCATTAGAGCCAGATGAAGAAAACTACTGATGGGAGGTGCAACATTCCCCCTAAGCAAAAATGATAATGTTGAGGAAGTGACCTACTTGTGTCCTCATTTAAAAGACGTCTGCACATCACCAAGCCAAGCCTCACTAAAGGCTTGTGTAACACTAAATTCAAGTCTTTTGTATGCTCTCTGCATAATTTACTTCACCACCAAGTATAAAAAGCAGATGTACTTAGAATAGCTGTAGGTGTAAAGCCTTGAAAGTTCATCTGAAATTAAATTACTTTTTTGTTTCTTTCGAGATCCACCAGGGACGTTCAGTACTAACATTGCTCATTTGAAGGCTGATTAGATAGTCAGCTGCAGCACGCTGAACTCTGTAAATGTAATTTCAGTTAGTTTAGATCTTGTTCTTCAGTACCACTGCTAATAAAACCGTGTTGTTGCCTTGCCAGCTACACCTTTCTGAGTGCATTGGTGTTTTTTTCCTGTTACCCCAATGTTACTACATGTCAACTAGATTTACACAAATGATGTTAGATTAGTTTTTCTTCCTAACAATAGTTAAACATTTTCATGATCAAAGTAATTTTGATGGGGTTGACTAACACTGTGAGATGATTAAATATTTAAGCCATTAAATTTATTTAACCTACTGAAAATCAAAGAGCATTAGGTGACAAATTATGAAGTATGATTGGTAATCTTTGCTGACAACGAGGCTGTACGCATTCAGCAAGATACTTCTCTACCTAAAAAACCACAGCTTTTGCAACGTTTTTTAAAACAAACTTTTAGGAGGGCAACTACTTTAAATATCTCAATGGTTTTTCTCCATGCAGGTATTTGATATGATAATATGACATAACCTAGCTCTTTCCCAGAGACCCGAAGCAGAAATCCTAGTTGCACTATATAAATTGATTGATCATTCCACTGAGTTTCAACCTCTCGAAGTTAACATGATGACCATGCGTTTCTTACTCCTCACTGATGTCTCATCATTTCATTGTGTAAATAGGCCTCTTATGCCCAAAGTCTATAAAATGTTATTGAAAATCATAACACTTTAATGGCTACCATGACGATGAACCGGATCTGCTCTGGGACGGTGAAATATAATAGAGATTGAGAGAGCACAAGACAAAGGATGAGAGATGTGTTAAGAAGAGGATTAAAATGGAATCTTGCTATTATATTTTTCTGTGATACTCGTCATTGCTGTTGTTGGATAAAGTGGATGGAGAAAGAAGAATAAGACATTTTTTTCTGAGATGAAGAAATGGAAGAAGAAAGCACTATGTGGAAAATTCTAAATAATACATTGTCTTGTGCTAAAATCAGAATAATCAACAGCCAATTTTCATGGAAGAAATCCAAAGCTCTTATGCAAAAAAGGGAAAATGAAAGAAAATGGGATAAAAAACAACAACATACAAAGCTTTAGAGATGTATTGTTATATTTGTGAATTTGTCTATAAATACTCTAAATTTTACAAGACTTTTTCAAATGTTATGCCCCATTGCATTACAGAGGACCTCCACTTTAACAATCCAATCCTGTGGCCAATCATGAAAGAAAATCAACAAAATCATTTGTTCTTTTCAGCTAGGAGATGGTCAAAAGGTTGTCTAGAGATGTTCGGGGTCAGGATGACTTTACCTGTATGTTCCCTGACCCTGAAGGTGCACAAAGGCTGGAGAGAATTCTCCTTATCAAATTTTTGAAGCATGGTTGAAGAACTAAATAGCAAATTGATAGAGCCAAGAATAAACTCAATATAATTTTAAAATGCTTTGAGTTTCTGCTGGTAGTTTTTTTTTTCTTTAAATTATTTATTCAATAATTTTTGTGTGCTTGAGCGGTCAGTACGGATTGCAGCCCAGTGTCTCCAAGCATGTTTAACTGCTTGTTAGAGCTGCACCATCAGATAATCCACTTCTCCTCCTCGTTTTGGCAGATGAAGTGATAATTATGAGCACTGTATCATCAGCAAATTTCAAGGGCCTAATAGTAGGGTTCACTTAGCTACACTTCTTAGGTTATTGTTGTTTTGTTTGCTCATCACATACTATCAATTGCTTGATTAATTATGCAGAGCAAGCTATATTTGCAAATTATATCACTAGTAATCTTTTAAAAGTGTAGGGTAAGAATAATAAAAATATTTTAATTGACAAACCTTTCCTTTATAATTGGGAGGAAATGTTTTCCTTTGTTTGTTTTTTAATTCATTTGTATTTAACAGTTTTGGACTGATATATTTCTCATTTATACGGTCTTATCTTGCACACAGTTCAATAAACTTTTTATATAAAGGACACCTACCAGATTTAAACTTTGATGGATTGAGCAGCAGCCAAAAAGTCTCTGTTGCTTCAAAGCCAAAGTGCTTCATGTGTAGAATGTCTAAAGTGAACAAAACCCAACAGAAGAAAGCTTGAGGCAGTAGCAGATTGTGAAGGTCAGATTATACTGAAATAGAACTCAAATAGTACAAATCATTCTTGTGTTAGGTCATCCAAGTTAAATGTAAAATGAACAGCTATCAACACACTGATGCAATATCCAAATGAAAAAAAAAATCCATAATCACACGAAATATGGGTTTGAATGTTTCCCGTCCACTGAAGAACTTGACACAAAGTGCAAATATTACTTTGGATGGAGTAGGATTAGACTGAAATTGGAGGAAGAAATCCTTCACCTTTGACACTCAATATCATGTAAGTAGGATGACCAGATTTTTGCAAATCCTAAATTGGGTCATGGAATCTTGTGCAGGTCAGTGAGTGCTCATAAATTCACACAGCACATGCGGATACAGCATATTAATGCCCACTGAAGACCTACTAAAGCTGTGCAGTTATTTAATTTATTATGTTAATAAATTCAATTAGACTACACAAATGTGTAGACACAAGCATGCATTAAAATGAAATTCATGCAAGTGGAAATTCTTGTAGTCTGACATCAATTAAAAACATTTGAATGAAAAAATGTAACAATAATGCATAATAAAATCAGTACGAAAACATAGTGACACGATGGACTATCAGCTTCTCTAGAACGTGCCCTCTATCTCTACAGCTCTATTTGGATAAATGGTTTAGAAAAATGGATAGGTGGATGCAATTCAAAAGATTAGATTTAGGTTAGACTGGAAGCAGTCTGAACTAAGTCCATCATGTATCTAACAAAACCCGTGACAGATTAATAAATTTTGGCTATTTTGTTATTATAGGCGCATAAAGATAAAACAGCAATTTCAAGCTTTATAAAGGCTTTTAAAAGATTTATTTCTAGATGAAAACAAGCCAGGTGCAGGGACTTCTACAGTTTTGGCATATGAAGTTACAGGATGACCAAAATAAATATCCCTACAACCATGTTCAGTGACCTGTGGTGTTTTGGGAAGATGTACTGTCACAAAGAAAAATGCTTTGAAAATATAATTAAATGTAGCATCTGCAGATGTTTTAGAACTAAACCCACAATTGTTGCAGCTTTCAAGAAAAGCAAAAAGCTAAAATTGACTCCAGGGCAAATATTACCTGTGCAAAAGCAAATATAAAATAATAAGACTGCAAGCATTTTTGGGCTGAGAAACCAAAACAAGAGTTGGTGTTTTGTCTTTGTTATATATAGGGAGTATTTGTTGGTAGATAGGGTGTTTATCACTGAAAAATACCCACCTTTAAACCCAGCTTTAGGAGAGCTCTTAGCATGCACAACTAATGCCTGATTGAGAATTAACAAAAAAATGTCTTTGAATATTAAGATTAAATGTTAATGTTTTACCTAGAGCATCCTACTTACTATATTTTCATGGACATCAGTGGGTGGGAAGCAGCTGGCTATGGGGGATGATGACTCTCTAAATGCTGTCATTATCTTAAATATCAAATAATGCAGCTCTGGTGCACAGCACATTCTGTTTCCCTGTTTCAATGAGCTCTGAGCTCTGCGAGCAATCAGAGTGGAGTATTTTGTTTATAATCACAGAAAATGGCTAGACTACAATTATGCAGGGGTACTCTATTCCAAGTACAGTGCAAGGAACATTTACGATATTTTTCACTGAAAACCCCAAATAAAAGGGACCTACTACTCTGAGTGCTACTGTTTTTTTTATGTATTTATAAATTAACTGTACTAAATTATAATGTTTTTGTACAATTAATTATTTATGTTTTTGACTGTAAAAGTTAAAATGTTTCTGTTGCAACTACTATAAACTAAGATCAGCATAAATCGAGTACAAATAAGTGACTGAGAATATTTAAGTAAAAAACAAAAGTAAATCATTGCAACGCATTAATCACTCATATTTATCACCCTGAATACTTTTATTGTGATTGTGACCAACAGCCCGCACATTTCTTTGGCCTGAAATCCAGTCTCTTCCCTTAAAGCTACTTGGCCCTGATTTGACCTCACAAGTTAGATCAATCCAGCAAGCCAATCTCTGAGCACAGCTTGAAAAATATGGAGGGTCACTGCAGGTGATGCAACATATGGGACTTAGTGTGGTTGGCAGCTTTTTCAGGGAATGTTTTTTTTTTTTTTTTAGCAACCAGGGAGCGTAAGCAGACTGAAAAATGTGGGTTTGCATCATTTAATGGATGGAACAACTGGGGGAAATGAGAGGGTAAATGGAGAGCAAGACAGAAGTAAACATAGGCAATCTGATGCACACTTCTACAGTGTAACAGCTACGTAACATGGTCACACATTACCTCATACAAACATGCATAACCTTTATCTTTTCTAAAAGCCCTGCCAGACGCTTGTGCTCTGAGTTCTACACCGGTGACTCCGACTTGACACAGAGATCAGAAAGTTGCCGAAAAGTAACCGGCAATTTACTCCTTGGTTAAACACATGGAAGCCACAGAGCCCCATCACCAGCAGTAAATCCATCAGTGTGAAATAAATGCTGACAAAGACAGGGGACAAGAGAGAAAGAAAAGGAGAATCTATCTAAACCTCTTAGGCTCAAACAACCTCACCGTCACACTCTGTGGGGTGGTAATCCCTGAGGTGTGTAATATGAAACAGCATGTTAATGTTAGAACTCTTCCCTTTGAACTTCTTTACTGGCATTAGAAGGAAATGTTATGATAGACTGCTCACTGTCTCTCTTCACATCCTCTGTCCTAAAATATTCTTTCTATGGCTTTCTTTTTATTATTTTACCTCCATTTTTTGAATAACTAAGTAAATTACAACATTTCTTTTTCTTGGCAAAAATATTTAAGTTTATCATAAGAGCTGTCTGATCTTATTTTACTATACCTGTAAAGTAATAGTAATGTGTAACATTAATATTGAAATTATAAGTAACATTAAGTAATCTCCTAAAAAAAATTGTTTTGTTTTTTGTATTTGCTTTAAATGGGAAAAAGCTGGGGAAAAGATGGGAAAAGCCTGAGACTGTAATTGCCGTTGTGTGGCTGTGAAAATTAGGTGAACAAATGACTCCACGATTTCAAGATTTAAGTGTCACACTTTTTATTGGCAGAGACTTTTTTTTCCTTTGTGTATATTCTGGCTAACAATGATAGGAAATTATAATATTATGTAATCTGAGCAACAGGGAACATGCATACTGTACGTTAAATGGTGGAGGTCCAAGAATGGAGCCTTGAGGAACTCCACATTTAAGTGTTGTTTGTTCAGATTCAGTACTGTTCAATTCAATTTAATTTTTCGTAGGGCTGTGCGATATGACCAAAATCTCATATCCCGATATAAGACATTTATTGTGCCGACAAGATATATATATCACAATTTTTTTTACATTTTCTGTAAATTCTGTGAATCTCTGTGTGGCGGGGCGTGGCCTGCGGTGCCGTGCAGAGGAGGCGGGCGCACCTGTACCACGCCCCGCCAAATTAAATATTGTACTGGGTCCTGTGGTGGTTGTTGTGGTGATAATATTGAGCGGGCAGCGGGAGAGCTGCAGCTGCAAAGTATGCTGCAAAGCATGAATTTGCACCCAGGTCTGCCATGATTGTTTACAGTGGTGCCGAAACCCAGGACTGGAGGCAAGGCAGATCCACGAGTGGGCCAGCAGAGGGGGGAGCTGGCGAGAATGGTGGCCGAGCTGGCGGCCACGCAGCAGGAGCAGGCGGCGGTGTGGCGCAGAGGATGGAGTATCTGGCGGCGCTGATCCGGTCCTGCCCGACACCACCGCCACCCCCACCGGCGCTCCCTAATGACGCTGGAGTGGAGGAGATCCAGTCTGTGCAGGCGCCCGTGCCGGCCCCCAGGTTGCGACCAGCTAGCACGCAGCCTGCCACAGCGCCTGTTCCCACACCTCGGGTAGGAGCCGCTGGGGCTCGGCAGGGTCTTGCGCCCCGGAAGAAGGCGGCAGAGCCGGCGCGCGAGGAGCCGCTCCAGCCGGGAGAGACAGCGCCGGTGGCGGCGCCCGAGGGGCCGCTCCAGCCGGGAGAGACAGCGCCGGTGGCGCAGCGTGGGGAGCTGCTCCCACCGGGAGGGGCGGAGAAGCCGCGGGATAAGTCGGAGGTGCTCGTGCTAGGGAAGTCCGCGCCGCCGAAGCCCGAGGTCAGCGGGGTGAGCAGAGCGGCCTCTCCTCCACCAGAGGCCGGTGTCTGCCGGACATCTGCCCAGCCGCCTGCAAGCCGGGGCGCACGACCGTGCCAACCACGCCGCGTCCACCTGCCACGCAGCCGACCTCCGGACAAGCTTCGCCGACGCTGCTGGATTCGCGGGCGGCCACCTGAACTCACAACTCCCCGTCGCTTGGCCAGGGCCCGGGGGCGCCGACGGTCCGGGCTGATCCCCTCTCCCGCTTGCGGTGGGGGGAGTAGGTTCGGCCGGATGGTTCCCCGGCCTCAGTCGGGCGATGGGGGTGTGTGGCGGGGCGTGGCCTGCGGTGCAGTGCAGAGGAGGCGGGCGCACCTGTACGGCATCCGCAATCACTCCCCGCCAAATTAAATATTGTAACGATGGTTAAATGTTATTTTACAGTGACATGTTGGTTATCTCTGCACACTGTTGTTATTTCTTTAAGATACATGTTTGGTTGTGCTGCAGGAAAAAGGGAGTTAATGTGTGCAGGAAGGGGAGGGGGGTCCTTGTTGTTGCGTGACTGTGCGGGGCTGAAGTGAGGTGCGGTACGAGGGCACTCTCCCCGGAGTTAACGGCCCGTTTGCCTGTGTTACCGAATAAACGGACAAACTGAGATCCAAACGTCTGGTTCTTGTGAACGTTACAATATTGTACTGGGTCCTGTGGTGGTTGTTGTGGTGATAATATTGAGCGGGCAGCGGGAGAGCTGCAGCTCTGTGAACATTGTGAACAGCAACCGTGAGAGTCAATAAAGTATGCTGCAAAGCATGAATTTGCACCCGGGTCTGCCGTGGTTGTTTACACTCGGCAACTCTACTTGCCTGAAGTGTTTCCAGCTGGGCGTCGTGTACCTGGAGTCGAGTGTTACATAAGTTGAAAGGCTGCAGTTTTCTCTGAGTATTTTTTTACACAGCGTGCTGCTGGGAAAAGCCTGTTCTAAGGTTTATTTTTTAGCCCCTGATGGCTCTTTTTAGCTTCTCGTCTTTAAACCCTGTGCATACTATTTCACGTGATTCGGTTTATTTTGAAAAATCTCAACAGGATATTCAGCTTTATTGTGAAAGGTTTATGTGGAAAATAAACAAGCGGACGGCAGAGCCACGCGATGGTTTTACTGTCGTTGTTGCTAATGACAACGCATAAAAACAGTCGCTTGTCCGTCCCTAGGGTGGTTATATTAAATATAAGAGAAAGAGAGAACTTTAAGAAATTCTACAGTGACCATCAAAACGATGAAAAATATTGCCGTAAACAGTTTATTTTGCGACACCACGAAACAAACAATAGCATAATATGAAACGATAGACGTTTTCATATCTCCATCTTATATCGTTATATTGAACAGCCCTAATTTTACCATAAACACAAAAGCAGTCACCTCAAGATTCTTTATATTGTAAGGTAAAAACCCTGCAATATCAGAAAGACAAGCAATCACACAATTCCTACGAACAAGCACTTGGGGACACTTGGAAGGAAAAACTTCCTTTTGATAGGAAAAAAAAACTCTGGAAGAACCCGGCTCAGAAAGCGCAGCCATTCACCACAATCTGTTGGTGGTGAGGGGAGAGAGAGAGAGGAGAAAAGAAGGGAGTGGAAGAGAGCCAGAGTTTAATAATAACTAATGATTAAATACAAACACAGATTTGTAAACACAGAGAGTGAAGAAGAAGTGCTCAGAGCAGCAAAGCCCCAGCATACTAGTCCTACTGCTGCATAATGGAAGGATGGTTCAGGCTCATCTGATCCAGCTCTAACTATAAGTTTTAAGCCAGCTCTTTAAAACAGTCTCCTGACTCTGAACTTGGAGCTGGTTCTACTGAACAGGGGCGTGAAAACTGAAGGTTCTGCCTCACATTTTACATTTAAATACCCTAGGAGTCACAAGTAGGCCTGCAGTCTGAGAAAAAATATCTACTGGGATGATAGGGTACTCTGATATGAGGACCATGTCACAATATAGGTGATATATGGCCTTTATAGTCCCTGACAGTACTGCAGCATTCTGGAGTAACTTAAGCATTGCAGGGAGCTTTTAGAACAACATGATAATAATAAATGAATTACAATAGATATCCTAGAATCAATAAATGGATGAACTAGTTTTTCAGCATCACTTTGAGACAGGATGTTTTTGTAATTTAAGAGATCCTGCACGAAAGGAGAGCAACAAGTGTCTGGTTAGACACTTACACTGGTAGGCATCACCTTGTTTTCTACCACAGTTTTTTACCATTACCACTGTTTGTTTGTACAAATACCTCAGTTTTACCTGATTTTAGAAGCAGGAAAGCTTCTAAATTCATCTTCTTTATGAAAGCTGCTTGTCACTGGCATTGTATACAATGCCCACTCGTACTCCTTTTTTTGCCTTTTATAGTCGAAACTATGAAATGGAAACGCAGAAGAGATTTTTGAAAAGTAATCATAGCACTGTGGTGTTCGTTTAACCAGGCTTGGGTTAAAACATAAAATCAAGATCATTTTTGTAATATATTACTTTATAAATTAAATGCATTAGCTGTGCACTCTGAGTACACTTGGTTAATGCTTTTGATCTTGCCACATAGGATCACTGTTTAGACAAGTGGCATGGAGTCTGTCTCATCTATGATAAGCATCTGATTGGTGATGTGTGTGACCACTGCTGCGTAATATATCTTCAATTTGGCTCAGCTTCAGTGTGGAACGTCGACCAGTGAGTGAGTTCAGGCCAAGCCACCTGTCACAGCCAGGTGGCTTGGCTGCAGGTTGTTACAGGGACATCCTCTGGAAGCTTTGGATAATAGGGTGGATGGAGTTAGTTAAGGAGGAAGGAGCATATTCTGTCTGACTATGTATGGTGTCCTGCCTATGTATTCTGTCCTTGTTGCGCCTTGAGGCGACTGTTGTTGTGATTTGGCGCTATATAAATAAAATTGAATTGAATTATTCACAGAGTTTAATTAGTATTAGATGTTCCAAGAGCAGGACATAGATTGGCAGCAAGTATCTTGGAGTGATCTTTACAGTTCCAGAATAAACTGAAGTTGTCAATAAACGTTATCCCATAGGTGAGACATGCTGAAGTTAACAAGGTGTTTGAACTAAAAGATCCTATTCCCCTCTCCATGGTAGGAAGTGGGCCACAGAAGAATAACTGATGTGATGGATGCTCAGTTTAAGTGAGGCAGGGATAAGTTCTTTAATAATAAAAATAATCTTTCAGGCCTTCCTTTTTAAAACAACCCATAATCCAGCAAGTGGAGCATAAAAGGAGAATATTGTCTCCAATTCCGCTGTTAGCTTCTTTGCAGACATGTTGTCAGTTGTTGGATATTTTTTTTATATATTTGCCATAGACACAGACTATGGGATGCCTCTTAGGTGTTAGTAAAATCTTGTAACGCTGGTGCATGATCGTTTCCAAATCTTTGCTTACAAATAATATCATGTGATGTTGATTATATCCTTAGTTTGAATGTCCATTAATCTTTCTGTGTTTGTATAGTAGGTGTTTGTAATTTATGAATATAAATGTATTGGCATCATAGCGGCTGTTTGAATAATGGCATAGTAAAAGAGAGATAGACCAAAGAAAGCAAAAGAGGCACAGAGGCACACAAGCATGGTTATCTCTGCTGTGTAACAGAGGATTGGACTCAAGATGAGCCTCTCCTCTGGCACAAATTTATCTATGTTGTCAGGTGTGCCTAGACGATTACCCACCATGCTGTGCTGCTCTGTGGCAACTCCCTCAGTGGGAGTGAAGTTCTCACACAAGACCAGAGTCAAGGAAAGAATGGCAGCCTATTACTCACAGCCTCATCCTTATGTTCCTTTCACAAAGTCTGATGGACAACATAACCTTATCTATTGACTCATGGTTGCCTTCTGTTATTATCCCTTATTATCCCTTGCTGCCTATTTGTTTTGATATTGACTGAAAGGCTGAATGCCTTTATGGTGATAGATATCCACAGAATATGATAGGCTAGAAGTAGTAAAACAGTAAGCTCTGGTTCTTTGACCAGGGTTGTTTACACATACAGTATAAGCACATTTACCACAGCAGCACATTTCTTTGGTTAATTTCTCATAATCCATGACAAGAAATTAAGATAGAAACTGCTTTAGGTTGTTCTGTTATTCACAAAGGGTTAACACAGTGGTTGTTTTAACATGCTCGATTTAGCTAACTCTACTTTTTCTTTTTCTTTTCCTTTTTCTTTTTTTACACTAAATGCCTCTCCTGATACAACCCCAAAGAAATTTGTGTCTCCTCCTGGTCTCAAAGCTTTCATGTGTTAGGTGAATGCGACACTGTGGAGTAACTATGTCAAACTAAAGCATTAAATAGTATTAATAGCAATAAAAAAAACAGCAAGTCAGAAATCAGAATAGTATGTGTAGTAGAACTATAAAGATTATGCTCCTGATTGTGGTTCACATCAAAAGAGTCAGAGTTATGTGGTGAAAGAGGGTCTTGACAAATTGCTGAGATCAATTCCTCGAGTGTCTTTTTAGTAAAACATGAAACATAGGAATACCATCTAATAAAAAATGTTAAACAAAACAAACAAACAAAACACCAAGATTCTATTTAGATTGCCTCTCATCCCTCACTTGAAATCATGACATATTTTCACATTCGAATTATTATGCTAAAGGGAAAGGATAAGTTAAACCTTGGGGGGCAGTAATCTAACATTTCTCTTTTCCCTCCAAGCTGTTTTATCTATCTTTACCATTTCCCATGAAGATAATAATCTATCATTTTATTGATGTTCGCATGCTCCATGGAGTCATGAAGTGTTCATTTGTGGCACATCAGGTGCTATATTTGAAAGCCAAGTCCCATTTAAGCTTGAAAACAGGAAATTATGTGAAAATGTCATTTAAAGTACTTTTTTAATGGAATGTATTAACTGAACAACTCAGATATTTGAGGTTTTTATATAGCTGTATGTTAGGAGTTTTTACCCATCAGTACCATGCTGTAATAATGCTATAATAAAGCTATTTCCTTGTTTAATATTCAAAGGAACTTAGATTCTTCTTTTAATTATTAAAAGAATAGCTTTGTACAATTTATGTCATTTTTGTTTGTCTGTGCAGCATCTCACAATATACAGTAATGTTCATGAAAAAGGTGATGTCTGACAAGACGGGTGCACACTTAAATAAAACTCTGACACTAACGTAACATTGTACTTATTTAAGTTATATGACATTTTTTGTAACTGCTATAAGTAAACAAATGAAATTATAATATTGATCTTTCAGTCTGAAGTTTTTCATTTATTGTGCTGATTCCAGTTACACTAACATCATCATTTTATTCGCACAACAATAATGACCTACAAAGTCAAAGTTTTCAATAAGGTTAATTTTATCTCATACATCCCATATGGAAAAGAAATAGTAAAAACTTATATGATTTACTCATGAAAGTGGCCACTTTCCCATTACTTTCATATATTGTTTTAGTAAGTATCCAAAACATACAAGTTTCATTATATAATTTTTCAAGGGATCTTATATCTGTTTTCACTCTTGTATGCTTTTCATACAAGTTTCACACAAGACAGATACAAACTTTATAAGATTTATATATATCTTTTCCATATGGGATTTTATGGCATTATTACATTCAATTGACTTTTGCAGTATATCTCTCTCTTCTGTTGCTGTCACCACTGTCCCACAGAGTATGAACCCCACAGTTATTCATATTCCAGGTGAAACCTAACAGAGAACCCACAGGATTATCCAAACAAAGCTAGAATTGGGACATATTAGCTATTCAGCTATAATGCCCAGTGGAGTTCCCACCACTACCACCATTCCAGTCTTTAAAAATATATATAAAATAATTTGGGGTTATTTATTTATGTATTATTTTATTTTTGCAAGATTTGGAATTTGTTCAGTTACTCAGTGCCATGCAGCTAGCAAATGGTCATCAATTTTTTTTTTAGAAAATAAATTAAAAGTAAATAAAATGAGGCAATTAAAAGAAAAAAAAAAAAAAAAAAGTTGATTCTCACAACTAACAGCATCTATATTATATATCTTTGTCTAGTCCCTGCTGTAGTTACCCTGTTGAAAAATAGAGTTTGTTCTCTCATTTTGCTGTGATTTCTTTTCAGGATAACTACCACTGCTGCTTGTATGATGGACCTGAGAAGGTATCCACTGGATGAGCAAAACTGCACACTTGAGATAGAAAGTTGTAAGTAATTGATTCATTAATGACCACAATGTGTTCTTTTTTGACTAATGTGTTTTCCTATCAGAGCTGAATTAATATGTCGACTCAGTTTAACAGTTTAAAATTCTAAGTTTATGTCTAGCAATTTATATTTGTCCCTTTTAGCCCGTGTTCTTCCTTTGTACTTTAATAGTAAAGTAAAGTTAAAGTAAAATGAGTGAATGTGCCACTCATTTACAAAGAAATTTAATTTACCTCCAAACAAAAATGGTTGAAATTTAGCTTTAGTAAGAACTAATGGTAAATAATGATAAATACATCTGAATGCCTGCAATGCAGCTAAAGGGCATTACACACTGAAAGGCGTAAATCTGGTGTTAATGTATGAAGGGAATTATAGCATGAAGGTTTAAAGGACATCAGGATCACACAATACATGGATTTTAACACAAAACAGTAATGCAAATATGCTTGTTGTAACAGTTATCTGTTATTAAGATTGCTATTATCATAGTTTTATGATGACTGTCATGTCAGATGATTTTATTTTGACTGGAACTTTACTTTCTGTACTCATGGCTAAGGGTTCATGCAACTTCACAGCTGCTTTACAAACTGTTCAAATGAAACACGCTATTTGTAATCTAGCAGCCTGTTACAAAAGTGTCTGTGAGAGTATTGTTGTAGTAATTCATGATTATTATACACAAACCACATTGTCCATACCCCAATGTTTGCTTGGTTCATGATAGGCATATAAAGCTCGATAACTGCATTTCAGTTATGGATATATTCTGTATCCATTCTGAAAGACATTTATAGAACAAAAAATACATTGACAGAATAAATACCAATAAGAAAATAATTAAAATCAAGCTTTCTGTATTCGGTTAAATAGTTACAAAATACATCAAGGCATATTCTGAAGTGGAAACTGTATAAATAAAAAAATAAAAATAAATACACACACACATTTAAGTAAATAAATAAATAAATTGGGTGATTTATTTGAGGAAAGGGGTAATAAAGGGAAGTAGAATGGAAGAAAACATTTTAAATGTATCATGCATGTTTTGTCAGTTATGTCATTATTGTCATTTAGTTATTGCTTAGAAAGTAAACTGATTGCTGAATTTACCCCCCCCCCCCCCCCAAATCACAGCAACATCTGAAAGGCAGAAACCTATGAATTACGAGATTACAACTTTTGAATATTTAATGAATTGATATGAGAAAGTGCTGTCTGCTTTGACTCTTGCCTCGTGGGGATGAGTAACCCATGTCACATTTACTTCCATAAAAAGTGAAAAGACCATTGTTATTTTTTAAATATTATATTATAAACAGTATTCATAGTATTCATTGGATTCTGTTCCTTGAAAGTGTGCTGGAGCCACTCTCACAGTTTTGAGTTAAACCCCCAATACTCATTTTACTTCTGGGCAGCTTTACTTTCAATTTCTACTCCAGCTGGTCCAGCAGCCTCTGATAGTTCTCAGTGTTCTCATACTCCATCTTTCCTATGTTACTGTGGAACTGCTAGATCTCACAGTTATAATTAGCCCAATGTCAGCCACGCCCATATCTGATTGGTTAGTTCGAAGCTCTGTTCTTTCAAAATTTTTGGAAGACTCTTCCATGAGTACTTTGAATTCATATGTGGCACATGTGTGTATGACATGTGCTATATCTTCAGTACGTCGTTATGCCTTTCAGTGTATGTTTTTCCAGCTTGCAACCTTAACACTGCTACTATGTGCTTAACAGTCTCCAGGGCACCTTTTCATATCTCTTCTCTGGTAGAATCCTACCTTTATGGATCTAATGTTAAGAGCCTGCTCTCAAGCTGTTCTTCAGGACTGCCTTCTGTGGCCAATGATAGTATTTCTTGATCTCAGTCACTTCCTTTATCTGCTGATGATTCAAACATTGCATGGAGGGGCTTGTATCCCATAGATTTTACTCCTCCTCTTCATTACTATATATCTTCTGCTATATTACTCTTGTGGCCATTTTATTATTTAAGCCAATATCTATTTTGACATTGAAAGCGTTGATGGTATGGGCCTTATTCCTACAATGGAAAGGGCTCATCAGCACTTGTTCATTCCAATTGAGCTTTATTTATATAGCACCAAATTACAATAACAGTTGCTTCAAGGTGCTCATTATTGTTAAGAGGCTTCATATTGTACATTGTCTCACTGTCTATTATCTATTTGCTGCTTTACCCACCAGGTCCTGGTCCTTTGACATTTTGTTGTTCCAATACCCTTTTGAGCTTTGCTCATATGTGTGGAGCTTCCATGTTATGTAGAAGAAGTTTATCTACCAGTTTGTTACCTGGTATTTATACGAATTATACCTTTGTGGGTATAGCCAGTCTGAGTATTGTTAGTCACTCATGTGATCTTCGAATAGAAGTGGATCATGGCAGGTCCTTGTTGCTGTTTGCATACACAAATGCACAACTGCCACATATCATCTATATATAGTTTGTCATGCCAAGGGGACAGACAAGAAAAAATACTATAATAAAATTTAAATGGGAACTTCATGTATATTTTTACTGCAAATGTAACCCCCTGCTTTGTAGTGTCCAGTTGAACAAATTATCTGAGTTCAGAGAATGATGGTAAACAACTGAGGGGAAGATGGAGAGGAGTGGACCATTAGTGGTGTACATATGAGCTCACCTCACAATATGTCTAGTCATTAGTACCACAAGCGCACATCCTTCTCTTTTAATGTGGTTGGAGTGTTTTCTTTCTCTTAAGAAACTAGCTGGATATTACTAACTGTGGCTGTGAGCATCCATCATATAGATATGGTTGTGTATGTGTAATTATCATAGCCACTAAAACATGCCCAAAATACCCAATAGACAAAACTTCTGAAAACACACACACATGCACACTTAAAAGGTTTAAAGGACTCCCAGTGCTATATAAAAGGGTAGACTGCTGGTTTCCATCCATCTATCTCCTTTATAAATTCATCAGTGTTTTTTTCCTTTCTCAAAGTTCCACCACAAGTGTTTCTTTCTTACTCTGTATGTATCGTTCCATTAGCCATTCTATTTTCAAATCGAACTTTATGTGACTTAGAGGCAAATGTAAAACCACTGATTTACCAGCTTTTATTCATGATATGGCAAAAGTGCTCCATAACAAGTAAATACGGTTTTGGAACAGTGGACACTTTATCAGCATAGCGAGATGTAAAACTGTTAAAGTTAATTAATCTGTTACCGTGCACACAAATCTCAAAGTATTAATTATGCTTCAATTCAGATCAACTAAGATCCTATGGTACAAAAGTTTGAATTTGTATACAAAATTTCATACCTAGACTATTATTGAAGGATTTTCTGTCACGATCCTGGGTCTTATGACCCAGCGTTTTGAGTTTTAGTTCATTTTGATGTTTATAGTTTATGTTTAAGCTCATTAGATTTCTATGTTCATTTGCTTATTATATTCCCCTTATGTTTTCAACCCTTGTGTTAAGTCTCCTTTATTCTTCATGTGTTTCATGTCTGTTTCTTATGTTGTCAAGTTTATGTAGTCATGTCAGTGTTTCATTGTTTCCTATTTTATTTTGAAAGAGGTCCTGTGCTTTCGTGGTCTGTTTTGCTCTTTCCCTGTGGGCGTCGTTATGTTCATGTTGTGTCTACTTTGCCTTTCTGTCCCATGTTTCAGCTCCCTATGTTCTGTCTCAGTTGCTGTTAAGTTTACATGTTTTGAGTTCAGTCAGTGTGTTTCCTGTTTTACTTTGAAGGTCCACGTCTCATGTGAGTGTTTCTAGTTTTGCTTCCCTTGTCTCGTCCAGCCTGATTACTCCCAGCTGTGCTCTCCTTCTGTGTCTCATTCCCTCGTTATCCCTCTGTGTATTTAAGCCCTGTGTTTCTCTTTGTCAGTGTCGTAGTCTCCCTCATGGCTGTGTTTCCTTGCGTTTTAGTTTACCCATGTCCCAGTTTAGTTTTCCATGCCATCCTGCAATAAAGCAGCTTTTTGAGTTTAATTCCGGTGTGGTGAGTTTTGCGTTTGGGTCCTTTTCCTGCCTGGACACAGCCGAAACATGACATTTTCTCGCATTTGAAAATACCATTCCTACATTATTTATAATGCTCAGTGTCGCAGTTATAGTAATATACAGTTTATATGCTGCTGTATAGCCCTACCTTCAAAAGGAAACTGATTTGATCAAAAGATACAACACTGACTTCATAACAACAGTAGCTGTGAACCTTTTCAATAAATCATACCAAGATTAGGATCAGTCAGCCGTTAAACATTGAACACTAGCCAAGAAGCATTTTTTGGGCCTCGTGTAGCAGCTTTGACTTTACAAAATGTATGGCTCTACACAAGACGACAAAATTGGTCATTTTAGCAAAGCTGTTTTAAAAGCCATAGAATGAAACAAACTAATTAAGACAGCTATGTACATATTAGATAACTTTTACATATACTGAGGAGAAAGTAAAAGGCACATTACATTTGATGTTTCAGTCGATGTGTGCTCACAATGAAACCATCATTTCATTACAGCATCTCTGTCAAGTTATAGTTATATTTTCTGCACCAGCGATCCCCATCATATGTACAGCCACTTCCACTCTATCTCGCTGTTGCCATCACTGCTTATCAGAGCCCATTTTAGAAATTGCAGACATTCTCTGGGGTGTGAATGGTTTCCACACATGGGCTTGCATGGCTTATTTATTTATCTTATCTTTAGATGTTCCGCTCCTGTCCAGGCATCCAAGTGAGCCGCAGCTTGCTGTATACTGCAAAACTTTAAAGATATTTTTTAATTACTAGGAATAACATTAAAGTCGCTTTGAACTTTGTAAAATCAAAGTTAGTTGCAGACATATTTAGAGTGGAGTACCCTTCTCAGCTTCGCTGGGATACGCGTGAAGTAGGCATTTGTCGAGGGGGTGGATTTCAAGTGTCGATTTTTGTGTGAGAGTGATGGTGATGTTTGCGAATGTGTATGTGGACACATGTGTTTACGCATCACAGAATGTCTATTAATATGTATTAAGTTGATATGCATTTCATCTGATAAACTGTGGGAAAAAATAATCCAAAGGACTTGCTTGGTGACTTTAATTCATATAATTTTCAATAAACAGTCAAAATTTAGGGAGTCACCAGCATCAAGTATTCTTATTTCAAATGTTTGCAAATGCTAAATGTGTTTTCAAGTTTTATTTACAATATATTTAGAAAAAAGTATAGATGTGAAGAATAACATGATTGTTTTGATTCTTAATGCTTTATCATGACCTCGCATGTCAGTGGTATTTAATATATGTATTAGAACTTGGTATTCTTTTATAATAAGTATATAAAAAAAACAAACTTTTTTTTTATTATCCCTGATTATCTTCTGCCCATAGCAATATCAAAGCCAGTGTTTTATCTCCTTCCAAAATCCTTCTTTGCCCATTAAAACAAATCAACTGAGACATTATTTCATAAGCTTGATAAAAATGCCTGGAGTCAGATTTGGTCAGGGAGATATGCCAGAATCCCAGTTAAATAGCTTTAGTATTGTATTGCTATCTCCTCTGATGTTATCGTGAACAGTTTCATTTATTTTTGGTCTGGCGGTGCTCTCTGACATTGGAATCCATAAGAGAAGGTTTTGTGCTAGTGTAAAATAGATATCGTCACCCCGTGTTTTTTTTATTATTTAAAACGTATTGGTTTTTTTAATTTTATCTAAGTTCTGTAATCTTGTGGCAGTTAATAGTTACAAAGCCAAGTTTCTTATTTCACCATTTTGTAATTAATAGATATACTCTCAACTAATTATTTATTTTGTGTCTCTTACTATATTCCTTGCAGTTAATTTCATATGGGATGGGAATCAAGACAATCTGAATGTGCTAAACACTTTGACACAATAACGTCAGTATGAAAGTAAAATAAAATGGCAAAGTAAGTCTAAGGGTTAAAGTTTTTAGGTAACTAAAAACTAAGTTATAAGAGCACTGGGTCAAACTTCTACTCATCTATGCTATTACAGTGCAGAGGTGTGTGTAGTCCTTGTTTGTTGACAGTTTTTCCTAACATGCCCCCATTCAGTCATCCACTTCAGTCAAGCAGTAGCTCTGTTCCCCCCTGAGTGTGTCCACAACACAGATTGATAATTACTGCTATAACCTCATATTGTCAATTCACCATAAGCACATGGCTCAGAAAGTTGTATCTGCACAGAATTAATATGTTAGTTACACAAAAATTAATAACCAGCATTCATTCTTCCAAGGTTGCAGTATGGCGAACTGTTATATGTGTGGTTCAAGGAGTGTTAAGAGCACAAAAGTAGATTGTTTTGACTAGAAAATAATAGCAGTTAAACAAACCCACAACTTAAAAACATTTCAAACCATATATACACTATGCAGGCCTTTTGAGGAGAAGGAAGCAAATAGGAATAGGTAGCATATTTAAAATGCACATGCTTTTACAAAAAAAATTCAAATGAATAAAAGAGTTTTTCCTTGTGGACTGCCATGAATTTTTCATCAGTAAACCAAAGCCCAGTGACTGCATCTAAAGTCAAAAGACTGTAAACTGGCAACAAATGCAAACCTAATCATTACTAATTAAATATACAAGAATGACATGGGATGGATTGTGAACAGATATAGTGTGTAGACCTTATTGTCAATCAGTGATTCTTGTTCCTTGTACTGTCTCGCAGATGGTTACACTACAGATGACATTGAATTCTACTGGCGAGGAGGAGATAATGCTGTGACAGGAGTAGACAAGATCGAACTTCCCCAGTTCTCCATTGTGGATCATAAGCTCATTTCCAAGAATGTTGTCTTCTCCACAGGTAACGCATCAGAAAAATCATGATTCATTATCATTGTTACTATTATTACTAGTAATTTTACTTCATTATTATATCTCTGTGTCTCTGTATATTCATAAAATAGTTTCGATGTTTCATACTTTATCAGTACTGACTTTTTTCACTGTTTCAACTTATATATATGAAAAAATAATTTCCAGAAATCCTAAACATCATGAAAACAAACAGGCATACAGATCTTTGAATGAATCATTGTCTTCGGAGGCAGATGATACCATAACATTTTAACAACAAACAAAAGAGAACACTGCCTGATATAATGAAATATTCATATGTTCAAGTTTTTCCTATTCATAATTTTGCCATGCAAACAAGCATTTGTAAGCAGGACAGTGATTTTTTTTTGGTAATTAGTTAAAGCCGCTGTACTGAATGATAGCATAACGTAAATTCAATATGAATGTTGCAGCTGCACCAATGAAAGCTTGTTTTGTCTGCACACACTGCTTGTGCGTGTATGTATGTGTGTTGTTGTGTATTGGTATACTATTAGTATGCAAGAAACTTTACCCAAGTGTCTACCTGAAGTGTGCTGGATTTTATTACCCGGTACAGAAATGAGGGAATTCCCCTGGTGTCAAACATTCATTGGCTACAGCTTGGTTATAAAACTGTCATAATTATAGTGCTAATTTGAAAAACTCTGTAATTGAAAAAAAAAAACCTCAAAGAAATCTGTTGTAGTTGGACAATTGTAGTAAGACTTTATTGTATACCAAATTTGTATTTGTTTCTATCACATATATGTTGACATTTCAAATAACAGGCTATACAGGAATAACCTGGATTTGTCCTCATTCATCTTCATAGAACAAAAGTCACAAGATCACGAAAGTTAGACTTTATCCTCTGGATACCACAAAACAAATTTTAGTCAAGAGTTGCAGAGATTTTTCCTCTGGCCTGACAGAACACCACTGTCATTGACAGGACCACATGATCAACATGGTCACAAACCCCTGTTTTCCTAATGAAGCATGTTTCAGCCTTCAGATTTTTAAGCTTTACTTTGAGTGTCTGCCATGAGCTTTTTTAAGGAAGGTAGTAAAAAACAGTTGCTCATCAGTCAGTGATATTGGAAAGAACAAATTTAAATTACTTGGTTCAAACTGATCCTGATTACTGATGATTGTGTTCATATTTTTTGCCACACACCTGATATCTTTGGCATTTCACATCTTTTCTGTCATGGTCCTGGGTCGTGCGACCCAGTGTTGAGTTTTATGTATCTTTTGTATTCATTTATGCTCTAGCTTAGGGTTTCTAGGGTGCTGTTTAGCCCTTTGTTTTCTTAGTTGTTTATGTCATCTCCTCCTGTACTCAGTCTCCCTGGTTCGTGCGTCTACCTGTCATGCGTCATGTCTGTGTGGTTGTGTTAAGTTCAGGTCACGTCTAATCTCCATGTTTCCTGTTTTACTTTGAAAATCTGTGTCTAATGTCAGTGTATGTAGTTTAGCTTTCCCTGTCCTGTCATTAGGTTCATGTGTATTAGCTGTTCCCCCTCATGTGTTTCCACTTCCCTTGATCATCCCTTATGTGTATTTAGTCTCTGTGTTTCATTCAGTCTGTGTCGCGTCGTCTGTGTTTCCACCCTCCATGTTTTCATGGCCAGTCTTTGCAGTCATCGTCATAGTTTTCTGAGTTTTCATAGTTTATCACAGTATCAGTATCCCAGTTTAGTTTAGTCACAGTATTTCTGCTTTGTTTGAACTCTATGTCATCAGCCATAATAAAGGCTCGCTTTCAGTTTAGGTTCACTGCCGTCTACTCACTTGTGTTCGCACCTGGGTCCACCACACACAACCGCACGGTCTGTCTCCACAGACCGTGACATTTTCTCTTTTTTAAACATTATTTTTAATTATTATTATTATTCTCCTTTATCCAAAGGTTCTTACCCTCGTCTGTCTCTGAGTTTTAAGCTGAAGAGAAACATTGGTTACTTCATCCTACAGACATACATGCCTTCTATTCTCATCACCATCCTTTCCTGGGTCTCCTTCTGGATCAACTACGATGCCTCTGCTGCCAGAGTGGCTCTAGGTAAGGTTCATAAAACAATAAATATGCCAATAAAAGGGGAATATGTATTTGAAAGCTTGCCCAACCTGTGTGCTGGCTGTACTAAATACAAAAATGAAGAGCATGCATGTTACATTCTCTTGTTCGTCTTTTCTCATTTTATCTCTAGTTGCTTATTTCCTCGATTTTGTGAACATTTTGAACTTTACACATAAACCACACTGTTACTGTATCTTTTGCAAGTATTGTGGGTGTTAGTGGGTCAAATATTAATCAAGTATAGGGTTAAATCATAGAACTATAATGATGGTTGACTAGGCTGATTTGTTTCTACTTTTAAACCAGAAACCGTCTGTTCTTTTTTGGGGAGCCGCAATTTCCTCCAGTCATCCTTGATTATGTAAATCCCATGTTGCCTGGGAGATTTGTAACGAGCTACTCTGTGTTTATCAGTGGTTCACTGTCTTCTTTTTACCGAATTTCATTCAGCTTCATCTATATTTCTACCCAACCCGTCCCTTTTGTCAACAAGGCAATTTTGCTGATTGACGACTGGGCTATATGTAGTGGTCCAGGGGAAGGCATGCATGGGATTTAATGAAAAAAGTTAATGTTTTATAATAGAGGCAGGTCAGAGTTGGGAAATGTTTGGCCACCGCCTTCGCCATACTAGATTCAGGATCTACTTTATCCTGACCTCCTTTCAGGCATTAAAATGGACTTGTAAGGGCTATATCACATGATCACTATGTGCTGTTGTTAAGCTCTTATCACAACAGCTTGGGAAAATTGTCTGAATCCTATTTTGACCAGTATTCATTTATATTAATTAATTGGGATGCTCTGCAAAATGGTTCTTAAATGTTTCTTAAAGCCTGGATGCAATGACTAGCACAATTTAAATGCTATAAAAATCAAATTAAATATATAAAAAAAGTAAAATAAGTTGATAATGTTGCTCATTTTGAATGTGATGCATTAATAATAATAATAATAATAATAATAATAATAATACTGGATTGCATTTATATAGCGCTTTTCGAGACCCTCAAAGCGCTTTACAATTCCAATATTGATTCACTCTCACATTCACACATTGGTGGAGGCAAGCTACAGTTGTAGCCACAGCTGCCCTGGGGCAGACTGACAGAAGCAAGGCTGCCATATCGCACCATCAGCCCCTCTGGCCACCACCAGTAGGCAGTAGGTGAAGTGTCTTGCCCAAGGACACAACGAACAAAACAGACAGAGCTGGGGATCGAATCGGTAACCTTCCGGTTACAAGATGAGCGTCCCAACCCCCTGAACCACGATCACCCCAAATAATATATACAGTGAATATACAGTGGGTGGAATTATTATTTGATTTTCTGCTGAATTTCTGGGTTTGCTCACTTACAAAAATATGAACAGTGTCTAATTTTCATGGTATTTTCATTTGAGAGACAGGATATCATGGCCCTACAGAATATTGTAAGGTCATGCCATTTGACCTCTGATCTCAGTTTTACATTTCACATCTTCCTTTCTTTCAGGTTTACCCGAAAATGTATTAAATCTTTAAAGAAAGTATTTGCAAGAGAAAGAAAATGAACTGCATAGTTAGTTAGAAATATACTGTAGTGTAATATATAATAAAGTTACTCATGACCACTTATATACAGAGTAGTACCCATTGTTTATTACCTACTAACTACTACATAATGTTTGTGTAATCAAAGTAAACACACGTCGTGCTGCCCTTAACCAATTTTTACTGTACAACAAGTACGTTAAAAAAAACAACAAAATTAACTAAATAAATATACACTGAATATACAGTGTTTGTGTGCACAAACTTGGCCAAACACAGATAATTCTGATATACAAAACACAATACTACTCCATTAAAATGAAATGAGTGAACTGCCTCAGCAGAGTTTGTCATTTAATTTAAATGCAGCATTTTAATGGTTGTTACATTAATGTATTCTAATTTATTTATATGTTACTCGCTACTTAAGAAATTTTGTTCCAATTGTTCACTAGAATTTAAATAGTACTGCTGTTTTTTCAATGAATGAGGCATATGTAGGAGGATACGTAAGCACTGTAATTTAACCATTTTAGTAAGTTCTCATATAAGCATTAGAATCTGGCTTCTCTTACCATTTCTCATTTCCTTTATATGAATAGAACAGTGCTAATGTAAGCCCACCACATGTACATCCAAGAGCGAACATTGTGTTAAAAATTACAAAAAAAGGGAAAAATTGCCATGTAATAACTCTTGCAGGGGTTTGTGTGCCGTGCATAATAAGCAAATTCTCAACACATTGATATGCATAGTCTGACAGTTTGCTTGGGAAGGCTTTGGAAAAACTGTCTTTCTCAATAGGAGTTCTCCACTAATGAACAAGATCAAGGTTGACATTTGAATTTCAAAATACTCCACTTCAGGTTCTTCCTCTAAAGCATATTTTTAAAATCATGGGGCAAACCCTTTACTTTCACTGATCAAGGTCACCTAATCAATCGAATCAGCAGCCAGCATTTGGAGGCATTTCAGCCAATGGTGCACAGCAAGCTTTCCCTTTTTCTGAAAGGTGAACACAACTGTCAGAACATAAGCTTCCTCACACATTTCTATATTTGTCCCTCTTACTGACATTTTTTAAAAAAAATGTCAGTAAGTACATATTATTTATTTGCTCTGCTATTTGCAAGAAATCTATTTTCCACAATCTCAGTCTTTTTTCAATTTTATTTCCTTTTATTTGGTCACTATTATTAAGAAAATTTTACACTTCCCAATATTATACAGTAAGGCCTTCACCATATGTGAAGGCCTTACTTTCACAACGTTATTAATATTCCTTCCTTCTTGAATTATTGTACTCATGAGGTTTTTAGAAAAATTGACTTCTGACTTTGTCATTGAGGTTCAAGGTCACTTAGATTTGAACTCATTTGAGATTATTAGTTGATGCACCTATGGCATCAATTTGAAAATCCTACATCGCCACATTCAGGAGTTATTGCATTGGTAAGATTTTCAGTATAAGTATACCTCTGACCTTGACCTTAGACTCACAGGCACCGGGACTCAAACTTGTCCAAGATTTGTCGTAGATTTCTCTATGGTATGACGTCTTTCTTGAGTTATTAGATTGATAAGATTTTCTGAAAACTGGACCTCTGACCTTGATCTTGAGGTCAAAGGGCAAAATTGCAGTTTTAAATCTGACTATTGAATTTCTCAATGTCTTTTTTTGTGTTTTTTGTGGTTAAGGTATTACCACTGTGCTGACCATGACTACCATTAACACTCACCTGAGAGAAACGCTCCCCAAAATCCCATATGTCAAGGCCATAGATATGTACCTGATGGGCTGCTTCGTCTTTGTTTTCCTGGCTTTGCTGGAGTATGCCCTAGTAAACTACATCTTCTTTGGCCGGGGCCCTCAGCGTCAGAAAAAGGCAGCGGAGAAGACAGCTATGGCCAACAATGAAAAGATGAGAATGGATCCAAACAAGGTAACTATCTAATAGCTTAGCTTGTCCCTGTGATTTGGTCATCTACCTGCCTACCAGCATTTAGAAAGGACTTGTTGAGTCCAGTATACTCACTGCATTGGTCACTTTGCACAACATAGTTGACATCTTCACACAGCCACATCCATTTATGCTCTCCTGAGGTAAGGTACCCACTGCAGTATTCTCCTGAACAATAGATAATATCTAGATAATAAGAAGCCAAAACTGGAAGTTTTTTTTTTTCCACAAAGTCTCATCTTTTCAAACTGCTGCAACATCTCACTTTGTATAGTCTGCAATCAATAAAATGGTGATAAGAACCAATGTGATCCTTGTGTCTTCAACCCAGCATTGGCAGCAGTAGTACAATGTCCCGGGTTACACAATTGGCAAAAGGGTGGCTTGCAACAGAATTATTGCAACTTGGTGTCAAATTGACGTCAACTTTGTTGTATAATGCTGCTCTGCCACCACAAGAGGACCGGTATAATGGGGCCCTTATTGAGAATTAGTATGGTTTTCAGAAAAATGTTTACATAAACAATTAAAAACTAGAAACATATATTTGAATACATAGGCAAACCACATCTGATGTTTTACTTCTACATGCATGAAAATGCATGAAATCGCATTTACAGTGAAAATGGATTATTCCGATTGTCTAAAGAGTCCAGAATAATAATTAACAACATTCACTGTTAAAGCAGCTTAGTAGGATTGTTGTAGCCCGTGTTTGGAAGCCAAAATGACTCGTGAAAAAGAGAAGGAGGGTCTCAGAGACAGATAGCTTTTTGCCTTGACAAAATGCAAATGGTCACCATAACATGGCTGCACCTGGACTGCTGAAATACACAAGGCAAAATGCCAAAGAGAACCAAATAAAAATAGAAAAATAACTGCATTTATATCCTGTGACCTATTTCAAAGAGTGCACAGTCTATATAGCAATTTAGGAATTCTGTTCTGTTAACCATTTAGGTTATGTCTACATGGAATTTGAAATGGAAACACTAGAAGATAATTATTTCATAAACTGCAAAATGTAACAGTAACACATTTTTTAATCCAGTCCATCAACTGAACCACGGCAATATTGTTTTGTTTGAATGTCCTTGCAGTGGCTGGTGGGGAATGTAGTTGGCAGAGATGACACGCTGTATGCAAGAATGAAACAACGTGATATGGATGGCCATGAGTCATTGTGGGAACCAATCTTTGTGGATGATGCAGCAATTGGACTTGGTGATCAAAAAAATAAGGTATCTGAAAATGATGTGCAGGTGATTTCAAATGAGTTTTGTGCTAATGTCAATGCCAATGTCTCAAAAATAAACCCAACACTACATAAACCTGAATCTAACAAACTTTACTCTTTTACTTGGGCAGATGGACCCACATGAAAACATCCTTTTGGGCACCCTGGATATTAAGAACGATATGGGTGTTTCAGAGCTGGCTCTGGGTCTCAATGACCCACGGAATACCATGTTGACATATGACAGCTCAGCTCTACAGTATCGCAAAGCAGGGCTGGCCAGGCACAATTTTGGCCGAAATGCATTGGAGCGTCACATGACTCAAAAGAAAAGCAGACTACGGAGGCGTGCTTCACAGTTAAAAATCACCATCCCTGACTTGTCTGATGTAAACTCTATTGACAAATGGTCACGGATGATCTTTCCAACTGTTTTTTCTTTCTTTAATGTTGTTTACTGGCTTTATTACGTTAATTAGGATAAAAAAAATGTTTTAAAAAAAGGACATTCATGAGGGCAAGACCAAACAGCAAATATGTTGCTAATTTTGTCTTTGTATCTTGTTTGTTTTCTATCCATGTGATCTTGTAATTGCTAGACTGAATTGGTAAATTACGGACTGGATCTGTCATAACTTGGAAAAGAACATTTGCTGGCTTACACGTGAAAACCTTACACTAGAGATTACAAACATAAGGTGCCTGTTCCTGAGTATTTGTTTAACATTGTATGTATTATGGGATGTGTGCATCTTTCCGTTATTTAAAATGTTTGCGTTTCATGTTTTTATTACTTTAGATTTAAACTAAACAGTAATTGCCAAACTGTTATATAAATGAGATATGAATGGATAAGCTGACACTTTATAATGACCATTTACTTTTACCGATACTAATTCAAAGTGCTTGAAGCAAGTTTCAGGTTAATAGGGCTTTCTGTCTCAATTATATCAAAATGTCATGTTTATATGGGACACGGGGGCCTGAAATATACTTTTTTAGGATTTTGTTATTTGAAAAATCATTTTAAAATGGGGAAATTACCAAAACATTCCAGATTGATTGAGTAAGAGTTGCATGTTAAAAGGAAATACAGTGAGTTTATTGTGATTGTTGGGTGCTATCCACTGTGTCAGACAGCTAAGGGAACAAACAATATTATTCCTGTTATTCACATAAATGAGATTTATTTTAACAGATGCATGACAAATTAAAGGATAATCCAACATATAATCTATTAAGATGGTGCTGGGCCACCATGTGTCACAAAAATCAATTTTCACATTCATTCCCCAATTTTGTGGAACTCTGCTGAAGAGATGGAAAATTAATCCAAAACATATTCTCTTAGTTGTATTCTAATCTAATAACCAAAATCTCTGTTTGGTTTATTGGTTGGTAGGTTTTTGGACCACCTTCCCACAAAATGCCACTATCAGCAAAACAAAGCCACCGGTTCTCCCCACTTCAGTGATCAATGACTTCATTGTTTTTCCTTTAATTTGTTTCTTATCTGTTTATCGTTGTTATTCTTAATACATGGGTTTGCTTTAAATTGCTTGATGGTATAATGATTGTTTCTTTGTCTCTTGTTTTGTACAAAAAAAAAACAAAAAACAGTCAGTGAAATTAAATGGGTGCCTGTGTTTGATGGAAAGAATAGAATTCATAAATATACAAGCATTAGGTCATTATAGTAGCAACTGACACCACGATTTGAATATTTATTTTGACTGTTTCTCTGTTTCTTTGACTCAAATGTGTTTATTTATTCATCTTAATCCCAAGCCAGACTTGTATACTATATATGGGTGTAAAATTATCATGTATTGTTTTTACATTGAAAAATATTTTGACAATCACAAAATATACAGCTGTCAATACACAATGAATTTAGAACAATGACAAAATACTAACAGTACTGCCCAGAAGGTGGAATTTATGTGGAACAACTGATTATGCACAAAAGTTGTTATAAGCCATAGAGGCTCAATAGTTCTTCTAACATCTGGTGCTCATGGGAGTGGTTTTAAGAGAAACCTTATTGATCTTTTTACACTATATATTTCAATTTCAATTTAAAACAAACCTAGGGCAGCGATACACCAGTTTCAAAGTCCCTTTCCTGTAGCTCTATACTATTTAGATCATCAAATTGCTCTGTTGCAAAGCCTCACATGTGAAATTGTACCTACATAAACATTGTTAAATATAGTGGAAGAGGGGAAAGCTAACTTCAGATATTTACCTAAAACACAATCTTGCGCATATTGCTGAAGTCCTCTGGAGTGATATTCATTTTGAGTCTTAAGGCATGAGTGAATACTCTAAGCATTAATATGTTAATGTTTAATCAAAGTGTGGCCAAGAACAGTTATGACCCACTGCATGCTCTGTGTAGAAGTAAATCCTTTTTTTTTAATTACCCAAATGTTCACTCAGTTTTTGTGTTGAATTCATTTCACAAATACATATACATAATGTTTACAGGTTTATTAAAAAAAATGTCTTAATAGTTACTTGTGGTGTTATTAAAATACAATTTTCTTTTCTAGAAATAATTTACTTAACCATTATAGTCACTCTCCAACAGCTCACAAACAAGTTAGACACACTTTTAATTATCAATAAAGTGCAGATTCAAGTGAGCTTTCAGCTCTGGTATTCATATGTTAATTATCAAAATAGTCAATTTCACACTGCTTTCTTAAGATTGAAAACTGTGCATTGTAAGTGAAATATTGTATTTTTGTTCAATGGTTATGGTGATTATGTCACAAAATTTGTCGTCTCTGTTGTTTTAATATATCTTTCTATCTCTCTCTCTCTCTTGCTCTCTTTTTGGGTCACCTTTTAGAGAGATCTACTAGAAAATGATTGTTGGTGTAAATCTCTGAGGAGTTCAACAAAAAATTTGGGAACATGTTCCAAAAGCATATTTATATATGTATATAGCAAACATATATATTGTTAATCAGAAATTGAAACATATTAATACATATTAATAAATACTTACGAACTTTCTACACAAAAAAAAAAAAAAAAAAAAAAGATTTTCAATAGCATTTATATTGTAACATGGAAAGAGAGAATACAAAAGCAGATGTAATGTAAATAATCTATTCAACAATGTCACTTGATCACTTTGATCTTATGCTATTAATCGGAGAATAAGTATTTGTTTTTGCCAAAATGTAAACATGTCTTGATGAATGTAGTTGATGTTCCTTTGCAGGGTGTTTTTGCTATAATGTTTCAGCAAATGTATACGAGATTTTTGTACCAATAATTAGCTAAACACAGCTTAGTCCACACCACCACACCACCACTAACACAAAAACACACAAATACAAAAGGTCATGTGATTAAGAGGCTAATAATGCCTTGTATCAGACCCAAAGTGAAACATCTCAGGTCAGCACAGTTCACACTATTAACAACACCGACTACAATATACTTGTACTTAAAAAAAAAAAAAAAAAAAAGCAGCTTGGTGCATTTGTTTTATCTGTTCTCCCTGTAATTTATTTCCCTTCTCCTGTTTAATATAATGCTCATGATACAGTACAGTACACAGTAACTATATTAAAAGTATGGTACAGTATTTGACCATAACCACAATCTAGACATGGCTAATATTTTTTTTTAAAGTACGATAATAAACAAAGTTATTCTATCCACATCAGCTGTAGACATATAAAGATAACTCAGATTTTAAAAACAAATCTTAATAATAGTGCTGTAACACATGATGTATCTGAGTATGAGTGTGGGAAGTGGGTGCATGTTGGCCAGATAGCAATGCATTTCCAAAGCACAGTTTGGATGTGTGTTTGTACTTCACAGCACTTTTTTTGTTTCATATATTTTTGTACTTCTATATTCCAATGTAAAAATGGCAAAACCCATTTTTCTCTAAACCTTGTAAAACAAGTTTGAGCATTTTTCATATTTATACAATGCTTATTGGTTGCATTGCCCCTTAGGGATAGTGAAAATGTAATGATTTGTATGATAATGAAATCCTGTCAAGATACCTTGTTTAAAATTTAATTCATATAAAATACATGGTTGTAAATGGTTTGAAAATGTTTTTTTTTTTCTTAATTCTTGGAAAGTTAGGGTTTTTGGAAATTCTAGATTCTATTTAGTTGAATCTGGAACGAATGACATCTTAAAAGCCTAAATGACACATCTTTCTGGCTGAGTATGTCTGCACACAGTCACAGAAGAAGCCTTAGCCTCCTGCTGCCCTGGACCTCTTTCCAAGCAGCATCAATCCTACTCACTCTCAACACCCTCCACCTTGGAAAACCCTTGTATATAGCACTCATAAGAACATAGCTGCACATTTTTGAAAGACAAGCTCTGTAAAAATTATGTCTTTACTTGGGAAGTGAAATTATTTCCCTGATAATAAATATTATATACAGTTCAGAGAATGCCTGTTTTGCACTTATTTCAAATGAGGGGAAAAAGCAGAGTGATCTCAATGCATGGCAAGTAATCCCAGTTGTGTAAAATTAACAAAATGTAGACAAATGCACTTGAATTATGACCAACTGCAACATATAATGCAGTTGATGCTTATGCAGTACAAAATAGCTAAAACTGGTCATTTTCTGACATGTGTTGGGAAATCAGTTTTACCCTGGTTCTTTTTTATTCCTCAGGCCTCCAGAGATGCACCGTAGTCATTTTCACAAAAACTTTATTCATCTTTATTCATCTTCATTCATCTTCATTTAAGCATGCATTCTTCTAGAAGGGAAGACTTGCCAGGCTGGTGTCCCTCTGCAAAATCTTTACTCCTTTGTCTGTGAAACACAGTTTTGTAGGAGCGACCCTATCATAAAACCCCCACGGAGTGCTGCAAACTCTGTGCCTGTGTCTATGTGCACGTGAGTGCCTGTGTGTGCGCGTATCCGTGTGTCTATGTGAGTGCACGTGAGTGAGTGTATGCGCGTGGATGTGTGTGCGTAACAGTTAAAGCACTATGTGCGTATATCTCTATGTACGTACCTTCCTGAGGGTCATAAAAGTCCATCTCCCTTCCAAACCAAAGTTATTTAGTTACAAACTTTGAGACTCCCACCCAGGCATGCCCTGAGGAATTTCCACTCTACATTAACCTCTCTTTGTCTCACTTTCACAGTTCAAACTGGGGGAGGGTCTCCTAGAAATCTACTCCTAAATTCCTGACACACTCAGGCCTTTATTACATCGAGGGCAGTGTCAGTGTCTCTACAATAATTCTACATTCTAACACATTTCTAAACTCTAAAATAGGCTACGCATATCTTCACATGATGGCTTCTTTTTGTGATTGATCTTCTGGAAAGCACATACCAACACTTCAGAAGGTTAATGAGTCATTCACATATGTATGAACTTTGGAATATTGTACACAAATCTGTAAAATTAGTAAAACTGCCATAAGAAGCCTCTGCACCTGTAGATTTCCCACTGAAGAATTTTGTTGAATAAAAAATTGAAAGAGCCCATTTTCACTGGAGCTGGAGTTTTCTCTAAACACTCTTCCCATTATAATGAAACACACACACACACACACACACACACACACACATGTTTTAACATGACTGTAGTCCAACCTAAGCCAGATAAATCAAAAGAACTTGCATGTGATAGCAACAAAATTGTATGTAACTATGCATAACCTTTTCCATTCCACACAAGCAGAGTGTTATGCTGAGATTTGAAACAGAGCCACCGTGGTGTAGAAATAGAGCTCTTGTGGCTCTGAATAGGAGTACATGAGTCATGACATAGAGCGGTAGGCAAGCTTGGCATCGCAACAAAGACATTAGAACAAGTGTGAAATGTGTCTTTTTATCTTTCACCCACAACACCTTTTTTGGTCATCACCCACAGTCTTCAGTTTGAGATTAAACTTACAAAGGGAAGCAGTGACTGTTCAGCCAATATATCATACCAGCATTTTTTTTAATGGTGACTCAGTGTTAAAGGATAATTGTAATACAAAAGTATGACTTTGTGTTAGAGCATCTGGATAAATATAGACACCGGAAGTATATGTGCGCGTGTTTGTGTGTGTTTCAGTGTATTCTAATATAAAAGCCCACCTTCCATTTTTATATAAATGCTTATGTGATTCAATTTTTGATAATCCAAGACTCAACTCTAGCAATCATCTACAGAATCTGTTCCAGTTCTTTTTCTGCTTAGCCCAGTAAGAATATTCTGACATTGGTTTAGGAATTGCTTGATATTATGAATGCAATAGTTGTAGCCCATTTCCTGTACAAATCTGTGCATAGTGGCACTTGATGCACCTACCCATGAAATGATGATTCTTGACAATCTTCTGAAGCCTGTGGTCATCTGTGGTCCTCATACCCCTGTTCCTAACACATCTTTCTCTTCCACTCAGCTTTCCTTTTATATACTTTATGTATTAAATCTGTGTTTATTTAGATGTTGTCTGACACTAACCTGTGAGATAACTGACCAATTACTTTCACCTTCATTTTCATTATCTAGAGTAAAGTAATGGTTAAATGTGTTTGTTGACTTTGCTTGAAAAGCTCTTTTCCCACCGTATCTATTGAGATGACCTTTTCCTATGAGAAAGGCAGAATAAGGTTGGTGGATTCAAGCTTTACTTTTGTTATTCTACTTTGTTAATTTATTTTCTCATATTATGTAACTTCATGAAACATCTTTAATTTCTCTGCCTCTGCTTCTCTTCTTCTGCATGTGTGTGTCCCTAGTTAATTAGGAGGAATATATGTTAATGGGACGCTGCTAGCAGACTAATTAAGATTCTGATTAGACTTAAGATACTGTCAGCCAGTCCCACTGTGTGTGCCCTTGTGATTATGTGTGCTTATATGTGTGTCTTGCCTCTGGTTTACTTGTTGAGGAAATCACCCAAACTCTAACATGCATTTTGTCTATGGTTAGAAAATGAAACTAATTCTTAGCTCTTATGGTGACTCATACTTCATGAAAATATCCCATTTGATTATTTCTCTCAGACATAACATTAGCGGTGGATTTTTAAATAAGAGGGTACAAACTTCTAGTTTGGATTGCAGAATAGGCAGAATTTAAATCAGGAAGATACTGGACTTATTGTCAAGTCTGTGCAAAACATATTGATAAGAGACCAAAAAGTAATATGAAATATTAAATAAACCTGTATTTAAAAGTACTTATTTCAGGGGGGTTTTTTTCACTTTCACTTTATTGTCTACAAGTCATCAGTATCAGTTATGATATCAGTTTGGATATGTGGTGAGAGGGAAACATGAAGATGAAACCAGGAGATGTCCTTACTAAGTCATCAGAGCTGAACAGGTGATGGAGAAGCAGGTTTACCTTTTAGGTGACATGAATGAGTTGGACCGAAAGTTATGAACTGTTTCTGAGAGACAAATAACACCAGGATCCTTTGTAGCTGACGGCTGGTAACTGTGCAGGGGCGGGTCTCATTAACAGGGAAAGGGGGGCACAAAGAAATACTTTTCTTTCTTATTCTCATTTAAAATGTCTAGCTTTTAATAAATAGTTATCTGAATCTTACAACCAAAGTTTTTATCTGATATAAAATGTATATAAATCACACATATACCAACAAGTTGTATCAAACCAGAAATTTAATGAGCAGCTGGATTTGTCTTGCATTAACTGGCTGGACACAGAGGACATAAAAATTCAGCTGATTGAACTGAAAAGCTCGACTCTGTGGGGGTCAAGGTTTGAAGAACTATGAACGCAGCTGTAATCCATAGCTGTGCGTGTTCATGAAACTTGCATTTTCACCTGCTGGACATCACTACCTGACAAGTTTAACTGTCTTCAGAACATTGCAGAGGCCTTATTGACAACATTTGGCTCTACATATCAGTGTGAGCAGATTTTCTCTCACACAAAGAGTGTCCTCAGGTAGCTTTCTGAATGCAGGACACTCAGAGACCTGTGTCTCTGAGTGGGAGACCAGGGATCACATTAACATGAGTATCCCTGTATTAACAAACATGCCATATTGGTCCAGTTTATTTATTTTTTTATCATTGTTGTGAGGAGACCATAAATAGCACTTGCATTTTCTGTTGTACGGTGCATTTGCTGTTATGGAGTTCTTGTTATGGATAAAATGTGTCCTTTTTTTTGTTTCAAAATAGCTGAAAACTATTCGCTGATAGCTGTCAACATCTGCAAACAAATATAATTCTATAAATTGTTCTATATAGTGTGTAACTGTTAATAAAAATCGTTATTAAATTTATTGCTAGTGCAATTCTATGGCACATTGACTTGAATTGAATTATAGATGGCACTCATCATCAGAAAGGTTGCCGACCCCTGGTTTAAATAATCTAGAAAAATATTAGCAATACCTTAAGGGACAGCAGTGACCCAAAAAGGTCTGATCTTAATCCTTTATCGATACAGTACATGCATTAGAGGACTTTGATGTGTACTAATGTGAGAAACACATTGGTTGAATTAAAAGAATTACACATCAGATAATAAGGTGGTGTCATAAGGTATCATCATGAAAGCACACTCTTTTCTCCTTATGTACAAACAGGTTGTTGGATGAAGAAAAACAAATGTATAGATCTGCTACAACCACTGATGTCCATTTGTGGGACGTTTAGAACTGCAATAATTTGTCTACTTTGGGAGCAGAAAACACATTTTCTTAATGCATTGGTCTTAGAATGAGCGTAATCTATTGTAAGAAACTGTTTTAAAATTCTGGACTAAAAGCCAGATTTTCCCACAAATTGAAAAAAATGTTCATTCCATTCAACAGTGATTTTAAAAAAAATACTGGCAGCTAATCAACAAAATGCATATATTCCAACTTTGTGTAGTAATGTTTTTTGTTTTCTTAGATGAATACATTAAGCTCTTTAATTAATCATTCTCTTTTGTGCAGTCTATTCAGAAATATGTTTAATATAGGTTCGATAAACACATTTAAAGTAAAAGCAATTTTGCTATGCATCTACATCAGGAATCTGTAGATAATTAAAGAAATCTTGATAAAGCATTAATTAAGTGAGCAAAATACAAAGTGAGTGTAGATAAAAATCCCACGTTGCTGTCACAAAGCCCAAGATTCAAAAAGCAAATCTGCTGAATACGAGTGTGCACAGTTTTTCAAGATTTTCAACAATAAAACAATTTTCAGACATTCCCAGTTTAAATTCTGTAATCATTTTACATCTTCTAACGAGGCCATGTGTTCACATAGCATAGACACAAACAACTGCCGTTTGGGTTCTTTTTAACACTACTCAGAATATGGAGTTAAGGTCATACTGACTGTCACTAGGTGGCTACCGTCTTGTGCTTTTTAAGAGCGTCACTTCTCACTTCACGCACACAGAAAAATCACCAGTGAGGAAAACTGCTTTTTCTACACCTTAATATCGATAGCAGTTCTCATCTGGTATATTTTTCTGATTCAAATGTCATATAAAGCCAACTGATGAATGTAGGCATTTAGTATATTCTATATGAAATGAATATCACATACCAGCAAAGACCCAGAAGGATTAGATAGATACAGTACATAGAAATATGCATCCACATACAAACACATTTACAAACCAAATATACATGACTTTTTATTGTCTTGGTCATCCATATTTGGTTATGAATATTATTTATGTTCTCACTTTTGTTTGATGTTAGACATTTTTAATGCTTTTAAAAAACAGAATGTCTCATTTAGTCTCTTTTGACAGTGACTTGGTTGATCAACATACATCAAGATATAGCAAAGGTTCTTACAAATGTGTTGCTACATGTGCAATGTTGGGTGCTTGAAAAAGACGACGACTGGACTTCTTTAAACATTGTCCTTAATGTTGTTATAAACTCTCTGAGATAAAAGTCAATTTTCAGGCTGCTTGAGTTTAAAGAAGTCTACTCGGCTTCTTTTTCAAGCTCCAAAGACTACAGTGACCTGCATGCCTGAAAAACTACAGATGAAATTTACCTATGGAGTATATGGATGGCTGATTGAAATGTGCATTGAATAAGGCTGCAAGAAAAGAAAACAGCAAGAAAATCATGAGGAAGATGGAGCTCCCTAGAGGGAGAGAAAATGGACTGAAAGAGCAGGCTTTATACCCTTGGCTACTTCTACCTCTCTGCTATTTTTCTGACAATACCAGCTGCCCTCAGAGGTATAGCAAAGGGGGTAGCAGGAAGTAAGAAGGGTACGAGCAATATGTAGGACAAATGGGATAGTGTAGTAACACAAATACTGTAAATAGTTTGATGTGTTTCACAATTTCCTTTTTGTGTATGTATTTTACGTTTCCGTGCCCAGACATTTACAGGGGTATTCAGCACATCATGTACGGTCTATATGACAACGTAAATTAGACAATGACGGCCCCCAGGAAATGTTTCTTGGTAAAGATCCAAAGGTGACCAAAAATAGACCAGATGGAAAATGATATATCATCCAGACTCTCCTCCCTCCACTCCTGTCCTGCCATTTTCTAAAGTCAAGATTAGTGATGTCATAACTTGTGCACAGTATAAAAGCCCACTGAACACTTAGAAAATAACTTGTGTATTTTAACATGGCCTCTACTTCCTGAGAGTAGCATGAGAAGAGGAAGAGAGGCTCTTTGAATACCACACCATGAGATGCTTACACCAAACCCACAGGGTGCCCTATAGCTGTGCAGAAATGTTGTACAATTATGTGTTAATTTGCCCATGTGGATAGGAAAGACGAGTGAAGGAAGAAGCTGAACCTTAAAGACTGGACTGTCTGTCAGTGCCAAGAAAATGGGTACATTAGCTACATTAGCCCTAAATTACATGGCTGAATATATCTGAAATAGCTCCAGTTCCACTTAAAAGCACTAACATCCTTCTGTTACACAACATTAGTAGCATTAAATAAGGCCAGTTTAGCAACATTATTTAAATTTTAAAAGAAATTCAGACAGAAGTTTCTCTGTGCCACCCTTGAACAAAAATGTTTTTGATTCCTTGTGGTTAGCGAGTTTAATGAACAAATCCACTTGAATAGGATCATCTGTAAATGAAGACATAATGTATGAATCCTTGTTTGTCCCTAATCTTCCAAAGCACTTGATGCTATTAAAAGGACCGGAAATTGTATTTATAAAATCACTTTTCTCTGCCAGGAATATTATTTCAATACGTTATTCCCTGTGTCTTTAATTAATTTCATTGTGAAAAGATCCAGAGGAATAAAAAAAGCTATGGAACAGAAATGGTTGCGTGGGAGAACAGACCTGCGATCTCTTTACATTAGCAGGGATTAAGAACGTGAAAGCATAATACATAAAGTATATTGCTTTCATGGGCAAATTATTTTCAATACAATTTCCAGTTTCATGTGTTGCATTCATTTTTATTGGCTATGTCTATGAAAAATTTCTGAAGCCAAAAAAATCTATTCCAATAAACGGAGTACTGAATAAGCTCAGAATTTATACTAATATGATGGCGAGAAATTGAAAAAATAGTACTCATGTTTTCTTAAGAACTGAAAAATGTCCAAGTGTATTTCCATAAGGATTTTGACACCATTCTACTAATCCATATGCAAATACATAGAGCTTACCCGTTTTATCTTTAACAATAAAGAAATTCTAAATGGCAAAGCAGATTAATTGCATAACACCAAATAAACAATTTGTCCACCCAACCTGTGTTACAAGATAAATCCCAGTATCAGTTGCATTAGGATGGGCTGCATATAATCCATGTTTGCATCAATGACCTTAATTTATATAATGGGAGAAAGGGGATAAATATAGAATAAAAATCGGAAAAAGTGAAGGACAAAAATGTAACTGAAAACAACAAATAAGAACTAGAGTAGGACGTATAGAGAAATTAAAACTGACAGATGTGTCATTTTAATTTGCAATGCACTATATTACCCTGCTTCACTCTCTCTTCCATCATGGTTTTATTGTAATAAAGTAAACTGTACACTACCTGCATACTAATACTACTGCTAATAATAATAACAATAAACTGCTACCACAGAATGAACTGGATAAAATTTTACACTACAGTAAACACACTATATACTAATTGTGTTTGGGATTTGTTCACAACATAAGGGTCATCCATCCTCGCCAGACCCCAAACAGCCACATCATACAATTGGTAAAGTTTGATAATGGTTTATTTACAATATGTTGATTCATTAGGTTATTCAACACAAAAGTAGGAGCTGAAGCCAAAACAACAAACAAGGAGCCTATCTCGAGGATTTAACAAATTTACCTCCTCAAAAGAAACAGACGAAATGACAGCAACGTGCCTCCCTAACTAAGAAAAACATGAGAAAACTACAATCAACAAAAATGCAGTCCACCCCTACTTACTCCTGTATATAAGCAAACAGCACTGGGCAAGTAACAAAAGGTCTGCTGGTTGGGATGAGCCGAGGATAAATGACTGGCCGTCCATGGCGGTGACATCATATAAGCTGTCTCCAGGTAGCTAGCCAATCCGTATGAGCCGCCCTCTGGAGCCACCAATCACGGAAAGGCACCTACACACCGAGATTTGCATATTACACAACATTACAACAGCAGTCGCAACACAAAGTTTAAACATTTTAACACTTAAATTAAAGAATTTAGCTCTCAGTTTTCTTAGTGAAAAAAAACCTAAACAAATAAACAAAGACCTGAACAATGTGGCTAACATTAGGAATTTAAGGGATTATATAAATTTTGGTTTCAAAAACATGTTACCCTGCTACCATAGGGTTACTTGTGCTATATGTCCTTGCACAAGGGATTAAATATCTTCTTAGCATTAAAATGCACTGGACTGTTTTAGTTATTCTCAACAGACCCATTCAGTGCCTACATTGAGCAGTTGAGTGCATTTTGATTTTCAAACTTCATGCAGAATATTATTTGGAAGCTATGCTACTTGTTAGCATAATTGTGGACCCATGAATAAATAATAAAAATATAAGACCACAGTTGTTTTTTTTTATTTGAAGAATAATGTGTACTCAATAGACCACCAACATTATAGTGTCCTCATTATGCCACACTGGCTTGCAAAGAAGGGGAATTGAGTTACCTGTCCAGAGTGTACCCTGCCTCTCACCCTATAGTAGCTGGGAAGAGAATGGATGGATGGATGGTTGGATGGATTTCTAACAGCTGATATAACATGCCCCCTATTAATTCTAAAAAGTTCCAATTTTGTTGCTAAATAGAAGTTTAAAAGTAATTAATTGAAGTGTTGCATATAAATCATAGATATTAGAGATAGGAAAATTGAACAATTTCTAAATAAAGCATAACCTTTACTGATGACCCCAAACTGTAAAATTATGTTGCCAATTCTTACACCATAATTTTCATACTGTTACCAAGCTTCAGTATTGTTAAGTTGTATTTGTTCTAGGAGTCTGAATGCATGTGATACTGTATGTGAACGCTAATGTGCTTCACCTAACGTATCTAGCCTTATTTTTTGTGTGTTGTTTTACTGAAACCATGTGGCTGTGCACGATGAGTCATTCACTTGCTCAGTTAGCCAGCCCCTCTTGGCTCCTCCTGAAGGCCATTTGGTTAGTAGATGTGTGGCCATTTAAACTGGCCAGTGCTGAAATGGCACCGCAGCACAGACGGTGCCTGGTGAGTACCTGCTCTTAGCTCATTATTGGCAGCAGTCTCATGTTGGCATTGCTTCTTTGCTGATTCTCAGCATGTCTGCAAGCAATAACCAAGCATTATTGGTTATTGCCCATCTATATGGAGAAAAGGCCTCAGCTGGAGAGGTTTGCAAAGTTCACATGTGTTTGTACCTGCATCGAAGTCAAATAAATTAGATTATTAATTAAACTATGGTATATTATGTTGTCTCAAGAGCGTATAACTAATACCACACAACTAGTTTTGTTTATTGTTTTACAAGCTAACAAGGAGTGTGTTAATGAATTTTGCTGGGAGTTTTTTTCCCTGTAGCTTCAATCAAGCTTTCTGCTCCTGTGTCAATATTACAATCCCCAAATCAATTTTGAACAGTAGATGTAGGGTGCTGACACTGGTCTGTTGTGTTAATTAATGTGCTAACAAATGGCAACACACCAGAGTTGATTTAATAAGGCTATCTCTATTTGCAGCGTTATAGAAAAACACAGGGGAAAAATTAGGGCTGCAAAAGAACAGAGACCAAAGATATGATTATAACTCGTATTTTTTTGTAAATAGAAAACAGTCCTTTTTCCCTGGTTATGAAGCCACAGATTCCATAAAACATAATTTTCTTTGCATATTTACGTTATTATTTTGTTTATGTAAAAAAAAAGAAGTCTTATAAAGGTATATTATATCTACATACATCTCAGGTTTTCCACCATGAAATAGGTGCTGTGAAGAGAAATTAACTAAATGTAAAACTGTGATGAGGCCCATTGTCCCAATGTACACAAAAGGTTTTAAAACTAAAACCTCAAAAATGTCTACTTCACAAAATACATTTGAGGTAAACTAAAGAGTTGTAGACTAAAGGTAGGTGGGCACAACAAGGGGTAAGTTGCAACACAATACAAAAAGCATGCAAAATAAGAGGCTGTTTAAGAACTATAAATTCTAGAGCTTCTTGGTAAACACTTAAGCGTCATTGTCCACAAACACCTACATTCATCGTTCCATCAGTTCGTGCAGAGATTGGACTAAGGCAATCTTCCTTTTCTTCTCCATCTTCATGGAACATGTTGCAGAAGGATTTGAAGCTTCTCAATTGATTTCACTTGCAGACTTCAAAATACATACAGATGTTTTGTGAAATCGTCTCTGGGAAGTTTGTTTTTGTTTATAATGTGACTATGTACATTAGTTTTTGTTTGTTTTTGTTTTGCTTTTTTTGTTTTTAAATTAATAATTATTTAATTTTAATATGACATTTTAATATTTTTGTCTGGAACAGGTTTCTCTTGCAAATGAGACATTGAGTCTCAATGGGACTACCTGTATAAATAAAGGGTAAATTTAAAAAAAAAAAAAAAACACCAGTTTTTACTTTGGAAGTGTCAATTTTCAATAATTTTCAGTTTCAGTTTCAAACAATCTCTGGTCCTCATTCAGTGCTCTTCAGGCAATATTGTTTCAGTTTCTTCAGTTGGACTTTCTCCTGCTTTTTTTGCCTCAGTAATGCAGGATTCTCTCTTACAACACAAATGCTTTCTCAGCTTCACCTTACATAGAGATATGGGGGTCTGGCAGTATGCAGATAGGATACAGATTGTACAGGTCTGTTGGTTTAGATTGATTCTGACTGACACATGCACAATAGTAAGAATAAAATACGGTAATTCATGAACCCAGTGGTATTTTCATGCACATGTATTTTCTAGTTAATGGGTGAATACAAATGAATGAAGCCCGCTCTCATAAAAGCAAATTTTAGCCACTAGCATATTTCCATCTGAATTCATTGGATAGGTACACACAGTAAATAAGCTATAAAATGCAAACACTCCAATAAGCAAAATGCAAAGAGGAAGACAATGAAAAGGTACCATCTGAAACTGAACAATGTTGACAAGTTTTTCTTTTTGCAAAAGGAAAAAAACATTAAAATATACTGATGATTTCAACTTGGTAGGAGCTAATTTCATACGTTAATACCTCAAGGCCCTGCAAGAAATATGTTAAACAGTAACACTAAAACACAAAGTTGTCAGTGAAGCTCTGTTCAGAGGAAACAAAAGAGCAAAATCAGGCTCTCACAGCAATGATTCCAGCAATGGTTTCGTAGCACTTTGTAAATAAAATAAATGAAATCAAATCTGTCTATATTCTAATATTTATAGATCGGTGTATTGTTTTTTGTGTATTCTCTGATGTCAGTGACCTGTTTAAATGTTATGAAACAGTACAGCAGCAGGAGCTGTAAATTATCAATACTCAAAGCTTTAATTTCTGTAACAGGACTACTGTTACTTTATTCACAATAACAGCTTAACATTTTCGAGAGAAGCATACACAGCATGTGCTGTGACAAATGCAGATGGATAAACAACAAAGGAAATTGAAGAACTACCGTGAATTCTTTCATGTGTCCCAAAACATAAGGAATAATGAAAAAACAACAACAAAAAAAAAAAACAATCCCTCTCTCCTTGACTCATTCTCCAATTTTAGCATCTTGCTTGAATTGTAACACTGTGTTGGCAATATTCTATTTGTTCCTTGGGGTGTCATGGGAATCTGAAACGAGATGTCGGGAGAAAGTCTTTCAACAAGGACTCTTACATGGAGTAAACCCCTTGTGTGGATTGTCAGAAAATTGAATCAGAGCCCACATTGATGTGTTAGCATTACTGAAAAATTTCTAAAGCGCTGTGCATTTCTAGTAGGATTTAAAATGCAAAAGGGACATTGCTGCAGTTCTCAGAGGGCCGAGGTAGAGAACTACTTAAGGGATTTTTGGTTTTTAATGGGATCTGTCAACATACATCCCAGATTGACTAGTATGTAAGCAATATCAGCCTTATTCACTTCTGTGCTTTCTGTAAGTATCTGTTGTTTATTGTACCATGTCAGTTTTACTCCAAAGCTGTAAAACTTTGATGGGGTATTGTCGTTACCCCATTGGCCGGGCGGGAAGCGTGGACAATTGAGTTGTGTAAGTGAATACAATAAATGAGTCGACATAAGACTTTCAAGTTAATACAATAGATGCATCTACTAAAACTCTGGGTTGAGTTCAAATCCTGGTGACCTGAACGAATATCATAGGTGCATCTACTAGGAGCCTGATGGGTAGCACTGCCAGCTTCCAGTATTTTTATACAAAAGAATGATGCTTTGATGTTGATGTTTTAGCAATGAAAATAGGCTTTTTTATTTTAAAAAAATAACTATGATTAATAAGAGCTTATTAACTCCAGTTAATAGCAGATAATAAAATAACATGCTTGACATCACACCTTTATATTGTATCAATCCGTTTCATTCATACAACGTTCATTTAATGCTTTTTCAGAGTTACATGATGCTATTATTCTCACCCTCTCAAGAACTGACTTTGAAAGAAAGGCACAAGATGTCATAACGTTTGTGAAGTAATTGACTAATTCCTGCTTTTGGCTCTTTGGTTCCTCAGTATGAAACAAATCTCTTTACTGTTGAGACTTTTACAACAGTTAGATGTAATGTTATTCCCAGTAGATGAGCAAAAACCTCTAAAAAAATAACATTGAAATGAATTATTTATAATGTGAAGAAACCACTTACCTCATGGGACTTTGTGTGACTCTTTTTCAACATAAATGAGAAGGAAATGGCTTTAGATTTAAATATCCTCAGGCCTTTTTTGTGGTCTAATTGCCAGAAGTCTTGATGAAACAAAAAGGATATGTAGCTCCCCACAGTTTAATTGTGTAAACTTCTCCAACTGATCATTGCATGGCCACAGAGCATCAATTCCAAAAAACAGACTTAGTCCTTTCAGTCAAATAAAAGACTGAAAATAAGATACAGAGCTACCTTAATTATTTGTAGAGTCACAGAGGTCACCAAAGTAATCTGAAACAAATTAAAGTCACTGTTGTTGTCCTTGCAAAAAAAGGTGAATTTAAAATATTCTAGCCCTAATGAGACTTGCCCTGCAGTCCTTCCTCTTCATTGGCATGTTTTATATGAGATGAAATTTTGCAACTGTTCTCTTGAGAGATAATAACATTGTTGATGAACAATTGTACTGCTGTTAAAGCCATGTTTTTTTTATGGACTATATTTAAAGACGGAATGTCTTGGTGTGACTTTGTAGCCCTTTTGTTTTTTTAAATTTGATTTAACCATCTTGCTGAAGAGAGGGTGATGATATATTACTAGTTAGTACAGCAAAATTAAAAAAAAACAACAACATTCATCTATTTTCTTTGGCGCTTATCCAGCGAAAACTTGAAGTGTTTATGTTTTCCATAAAATAAAACTACTTATTTTTATGTATGCATATTTCAAAGGACCATGGACTGGCAAGGCTTGAATTCATCATCGGGGGACAAATTAGCCAATAAGTAAAAAGCTAGTCTGGAAGGTAATTATAACATGTAACCCACTATTTTATGCTGAGTGTTGAAGGAGTATCCAATAGACAATGCAACCTCAAGGAAAAAAAAGACGATGGGAAACATGTCCTAGGCACGGTTTAATTAAGGTACATGTGATGGGGAATTCATCAATCTCTTACAGAAACCCAAACATGTTACTATGATTAATTAGTGAGGTTTTGCCTTTTAGAGTAATTGGATTGTTAACCTTTTCCAATAGGGAAATGTTTGCTACATTAGAAGTTTGCACACTCTACCAAACTGCTGTGGTGCATTGGGATGTTTTCAATAATATAAACCACCATAATAATATGCTATACTGTGGAACCTTGGGCATTCTAAAAATAGTAAACAGTGTCTAAAATTTCATCTTTTATTTCCACCAGACTGAGTATAGTGATGGAAGTGAAACAAGGATCAATGCTGTATTTATTAACACCAATTTAAAAAAACAAAAAACAAAAACAAAACTAATCTAATGCATCCACTGAGAATACTGATACTGAGAATACTGATAAATGACATTATGCAAGTGTACGCAAACATATATTTGTGTACAGTAAGTTATATTTTGTAATTATTAAATACATACATACAAAAAAATGTGTTATTTTAACAATGTGCTTTATTTTGAAAAAACAAAACAAAACAAAACATTAGGACACATTTAAACTGCTGGTCTGTGGTCCCTAAATATCATTTCATTACTTCTTTCCCAGTTGTCATGACACTAGTTAGTTTTACCAGGAGGCAGTAATCAATAACACTTCCTAGCCAAACAATAAATTTGCTTTCAGATGGTGAATGCCAACAACAACTCACTATCAGTCCCATGAAAATGTAACCCCCCTTCCTGATTTGCATATTTGTAACATTTAAATGTTTCAAATAATCACAAGTATAATATTAGACAAAGATAACCTGAGTAAACAGAAAAGACTTTTTTTTTCTTGATGATTTCATCTATTAAGGGGAAGAAGAAAAAAAAAAGCTTTCCAAACCTTGCCTTATGTGAAAAATTGATTCCATCACTTGATAGAGCCTGTCTTACAAAGTGAATTAGGCTGAAATACCTCAAAAACCAGTACATAATGCTCTAATCTAAAGAGAAACATGAAACATGATCTAAGGAAACAGGTGAGAAACAAGACAGTCAGTCTGGAAAGGGCCATAATACAATATCTAAGGCTTTTGGATGAGATGAGAGCCATTATCCACAGTTGGAAAAAAGTTACCTGGAAATATGGTGAACCTGGTGAACCAAGAGTGATTGAGAGCTTATTCAGAAGGCCATAAAAAAAAAAACCTGGATCATCTAAAAAACTGCAAGGCTTACTTGTCTCCATTAAAGTTAGTGTTCATGATTCAGCAATAATCTTTATTTATTCCAGGCTTAAAGTCCACAATTCAAAACAAAAACAAAACAAATCACATAACAAAAAAAACCAACAAAAAAATCAAATAAAAGCTACACCAAAATCACCTTCCCACAAAGACATAACAACACCAGTGTTTCCACAATGAACCGATAACTTGTGGTCCTAAACCTTTTATCTGTCTCGTTCTCAAAGTGTTCAGCCTGAAAATTAATTTATATAAGAGGATACTCAGTTGTAAATATGTTATCCTACACTGGCTATAAATGTCACCATTGTCTTACATTTGATCTGCAATACAATATCCATGGTATTTGAAGTTGTTACAGGCAGTAAGGTTGTTTAACAATTTAAACTTTGATCTGAAACACACTGGCAAGTCATTGTCTGAATTGCTCAAGAAAAACGAAATGACAATTGTAGAGTTGCCTAGTCAAAGTCTGTGTCCAAAATGCTTTGGTATAACCTTAAACAAATAAGTAAATAACATTCCTCCACAATAAAACATAAATTATTCATTACAGTTATAACAAAAGTTTGATGGCAGTACATGATGGCAAGGGTGGTAAAGCCAAAGAGGGTTGGATAGCTCTTTTCCCTTAATAAATGAGATAATCATTTAAAACTGAATTTTGTATTTAAGCAGGCTATCTTTATCTAAAATTTAAATTTGTTTGATTTTTGATCTTAAAAAAAAGCTGAGAAATCAGAAAAAAGTTAAAACTTTTTCGTGGCGCTGTACGTTGCTGCTCTAAACCTGTCAGGGTGCTGGATTGTTGATGCAGCATTTTGAATGTCTTTCGTATTTTTGACTCCTTTTTGCTGTTTGGGGAAATGTTTAAGTTCTGTTGTTTACAGTTGGTATGGAGTTTAGTCTTGGTTAGGTTCTAAGTTTAGTTAGTCCTATGATCTGTTTTTTCTTGTCAATGTGTGATTCCCTGTTTCCTGCGTGAGTCTGTCATGTCCTCTGTGTTTGTCTCTTAAGTTACGCCCGTGTTTCCCTCTGTCTTGTCTCCCTTTCTGGTTTACATATTCCCCTCATGATATCATTCCGTGTCTCCCCTGTCTGCATCTTAGTGTTTCCTGTTTTACTTTGACAGTGTCGCATCCTGTGTTTAGTGTGTTTAGTTTTGCTTCCTCTGTGTTGTTAGGTCAACTCCTTCCAGTTGTTCCCTGTGTGTTTCCAGTTTCCCTAATTCCCCTCTTCTGATTATATTGTGACTGTTTTCCTCTGTCCTTTGATTGGCTCTCTGTGTTTCTTGCATCATGGTCCAGTTCCCTCGTTCATGTCTCATGTTCTGGTTTCCTTGTGTTTTAGCTTAGCTTCAGTTTGCCCAGTTTAGTTAGTCAAGTCTCAGTCTCTCATTTTGCCTTTTATTTGTAGTATCTTCCAGCCTTCAATAAACAGCTCGCTTCCTGTTCAACTTCACTCGCTTGTAAATGTCTGCATTTGGGACCTCCTCCTCTCTTCACATTCTCTGCCATTGCAATTCATTGTCAACCGTTCACTTACTGAGTTACTGGTACTTGAGGAGGTATTAGTGGTTTAGTGTGCCCTTGCATCACTACATTTCTTTACACTTACATACTTAATACACATAAACAACTGTACGGGAGTTGTTGTTGACTGTTCTGACCTAACCTAAACAGCATACTGTACGTAAGTGAGTTTGAGACACATGCACTGCTCTTTCATGCCACCACAGCTACACTTGAAAGAAACACTAAAGCAGAGCTTAGTGTTGAGTTAAGTACCCTTGGAGCAAAATTAGTATTTTCATCACAACGCTACCTAGAAAATAAAAGCATAAAAAAGATAGAGAAATGTATCTAGCAAGTGAAGAAGTCATGGATTATTAAAGAGGTTAGACATGAGAGGGAATGCTTTAAAGGAAAATGTTAGAAGAAGGAAGTGGTGAAGATGCAAGCTGTGAGGACATTTGTTTATGGAATGGGTGAGTATGTTTGGAGGACCAGCTGGAAGTAGAGATGGGACTTGCTTCTCTCAAGCATTGCCAGCTGGTGCACCTGTTTCAACTCAGGACTGGTGGAGACTCATTCACTTACTGACATGTATTAATGTCAAGTGAACTCGTCTTCTGGCAGGAAAATTGACACACACATGGAATAGTAGTTAAGATAGTCAAAACCAGTGTGTGTGTTTGTGTGTGTGCAAATAAAATTGTCACTCATCGCTTACTCATCGCTCATTTGTTTGAGAGTGAATCATTAGCCTGGACTACAAGGCAATCACAGCATAATTCTGTTTTCCTAGCATGTTCTCTGAAGAAGAAAAGAAGTTGGAAAAGTGATTTTAATGATTTGACAGTTATAATTACATGCCATGCTTGGCTCCGGTAATGGCAGGTTGTTGTAAATATTGTGTTGCCATATTGGTTTTCATTGTGTATAATGTTGATTTTGTAAGATTACAGACTTAACAAAGATGCCAAGCTTATTACTGTTTTTGCCTTTAATTATTATATGCCTGAATTTGTTCAACCATAAAGGAGTATAGCATATGAGCTATCCTGTTTATTTAAAAAAAAAACCCAGACATAATCCTTTTAGACCTTGTTTCATTACCCGTGATATCAAGAAAGTTCTATCTAAATTACTTTAATAAGCCACATCTAGGTAATATCTTAATGGAGTGAAGGAGAAAGTGATAGTCTGATGATGGTGAGACTGTTCCCTGTCCATTCAATTTATCATTCCTGGCAATCTGTGATGTAAATCTAGCCTATGCAAATTGTTGTGTAGAGACGAATGTTCTTTGCTGTCTCTGTGTCTGTCTCTCTCACTTTATCTCTGTCACTCACTCGCTAACGTACACACACACGCACACACACATGCACACACACAGGGACATATAATTTAACTTGACCAAACACCGTCACCCTTTTTATCCAATAAAGGGCTATGACAGCAACTTTATCTCGGCCTGCTGGTTCCTCACTGATGGTTTTCTTTTTTTGACAGCTTTAATGAGATTAGAAAGAATCCAGAACCACAGAGACATGTAACGCCTTTAATGAGATGGAATGAAACTCAGCTAAACTATTCATCAACTGGGATTGTGTTAGGTGTACCCATGCAACCAGCCATACGCACACACACACACACACATACACACACGTACAAACATGTACAAAATCTAAGAGTGCTTCCTAGCCTCCCTTGACTCAACACGACAGCCCTCCAAATTAAAGCAGTCGCGACTTGGTGTTGTATGCATTACCGGAAAACACTAGATTCCACTGCTTTGACTTCCTGAGATGAGTCATACCCTAGGGGGATTTATCTTACTGGCTAGATAGAAGACAGAAGGTATAATCTATTTAGATATCTCAGCATTTATCTTCCCTTCCCCATTGCTTCCATTTTATCATTATGGTATGTACGGTACAGTTTCCATCAAAAAACAAAACAAAACATAAAAAAAGACGCTGTCAAAATTGCGTTAAATGATCCCTGCAATAGCAATTGTTTTGGATAAGAATGAATTATCTTGCTGACTAAATGATCTATTTAGGTGTAGTCATTTCCATCTTTCACATTTGAAAGAGACTTACGAATTGTGATTATCATTAGTATCATCACTATTATTATCTTAAAGTTTGTCTGGCATGAAGATTGTATTATAACTGTAGTATGCAGTAGCTATCATAAATGAGTTCGAGGAAGAGATATATTTAAATCCTTACTGTGACTATTCCTACTTGTAGTGCTACTTATCCTTACAGACCAGGCAAGTACAGACACTTAACTGGCATTTCAGTGTATCTTAAGCAAAATATTTAACCAACCAAATCAATCTTGCTATGATATCTTTGACTATAGGTCCTCCTGAAAATTTTCCTTGTAATACGAATCATGATTTCTTTACACTCACTTTCCGTCAAATTAATTTCACAATAGAGTTAAAATAAAATGCGTGGGTTAGCAGCCCTGACTGCTATGTATGTCATCTCCCTGGGCAGGCATTTTTTTAGATTCTTGCCGCCACATTGTACCTGAGCAATTATATTCTCTTCTACTAGAGGGCAGTACAACTACCTGCTCTAATTAAATGGGTTACCAACCAGAGATGGGCAGTAACGCGTTACTGTAATCTGATTACTTTTTTCAAGTAACGAGTAAAGTAAGGGATTACTATTGCAAAAACAGTAATTAGATTACCATTACTTTCCCGTGGGAACGCTGCGTTACTGCGTTACTAAAACCGTGTTTTTTTGCGTAGGCCCCGCTAGCTGTTCCCCGGCAGATCCCAAGCAGCTGGGGAAAGACGGCTGGGTAACGGTGAGGAGGAAGCGATAGTCCTAAACAGAAGCCCCCAGGTACACCACCAACCCGTTCATTTGCTAACGTTTTTCCCCACTCGGTGACACACCTGCTGGGGGTCAAACTCTGGTAATTGGTGATTCTGTTCTCAGACATGTGAAGCTAGAGACACCGGCAACCATAGTCAATTGTCTTCCAGGGGCCAGAGCAGGTGACATTGAAGGAAATTTAAAACTGCTGGCTAAGGGTAAACGTAAATTCAGTAAAATCATAATTCACGTCGGCAGTAATGACACCCGGTTACGCCAATAGGAGGTCACTAAAATCAATATTGAATCGGTGTGCAACTTTGCCAAAACAATGTCGGACTCTGTAGTTTTCTCTGGTCCCCTCCCCAATCAGACCAGGAGTGACATGTTTAGCCGCATGTTCTCCTTAAATTGCTGGCTGTCTGAGTGCTGTCCCAGAAACGATGTGGGCTTCATAGATAATTGGCAAACCTTCTGGAGGAAACCTGGTCTTGTTAGGAGAGATGGCATCCATCCCACTTTGGATGGAGCAGCTCTCATTTCTAGAAATATCGACAAATTTATTAAACACCTCAAAATATGACTATCCAGAGTTGGGACCAGGAAGCAGAGTTGCAGTCTTACACGCCTCTCTGCAGCTTCTCTCCTCCCGCTACCCCCCCCAAAAACCCATCTCCATAGAGACTGTGTCTGCTTCCAAAAAGACAAAAAACAAACTAAAAACCAGCAACAAACAACTTAAACATTTACAAAGAAAGAATAATACAGTACCCACATCTGAACCAAAGAGTAAACAGTGAAATGTGGATTATTAAATATTAGGTCTCTCTCCTCCAAGTCTCTGTTAGTACATGACTTAATAATTGATCAACAAATTGATTTACTCTGCCTTACAGAAACCTGGTTGCAGCAGGATGATTATGTTAGTTTAAATGAATCAACACCCCCGAGTCATTCTAACTACCAGAAATCTCGAAGCACAGGTCGAGGGATGGTGTGGCAGCAATTTTTCACACCAGTCTATTAATTAATGAAAGACCAAGACAGACTTTTAATTCATTTGAAAGCCTGATGCTTAACATTGTCCACCCCAGCTGTGAAACTCAGAAACCAGTCTTACTTGTTATCATCTATCGTCCACCTGGGCCTTACACAGAGTTTCTGTCTGATTTCTCAGACTTTATATCTGATTTAGTTCTGAGCTCAGATAAAATAATTATTGTGGGTGATTTAACATCCATGTTGATGCTAAAAATGACAGCCTCAACATGGCATTTAATCTGTTGTTAGACTCAATTGGTTTCTCGTCAAAATGTAAAAGAACCCACCCACCACTTTAATCACACTCTAGATCTTGTTTTAACATATGGCATAGAAACTGAACATTTAACAGTGTTTCCTGAAAACCCTCTCCTGTCTGATCATTTCTTGATAACATTTACATTTACAATAATTGATTACGCAGCAGTGGAGAGTGGACTTTATCAAAGTAGATGTCTTTCTGAAAGCGCTGTAACTAAGTTAAGAATATAATCCAGCCACTGTTATCATCGTCAATGCCCTGTACCAACATAGAGCAGAGCAGCTATCTGAACGCTACCCCAACAGAGGTCGATTATCTTGTTAATAATTTCACCTCCTCACTACGTACGACTCTGGATACTGTAGCTCCAGTGAAAACTAAGGTCTCTAATCAGAAGTACCTGACCCCGTGGTATAATTCTCAAACACGTACCCTAAAGCAGATGACTCGTAATCTGGAGAGGAAATGGCGTGTCACAAATTTAGAGGATCATCATTTAGCCTGGAGAAATAGTTTTGTTGCTTTATAAGAAAGCCCTCCGCAAAGCCAGAACAGCTTACTACTCATCACTGATTGAAGAAAATAAGAACAACCCCAGGTTTTCTCTTCAGCACTGTAGCCAGGCTGACAAAAAGTCAGAGCTCTTTTGAGCCAACCATCCCTTTAACGTTAACTAGTGATGACTTCATGAACTTCTTCACAAATAAATTTTTATCATTAGAGAAAAAATTACCAATAATCATCCACAGATGTAATATTATCTACAGCTACTCTTAGTACCATTGATGTTAAGTTAGACTCTTTTTCTCCAATCGATCTTTCTGAGTTAACTTCAATAATTACTTCCTCCAAACCATCAACGTGTCTTTTAGACCCCATTCCTACAAAACTGCTCAAAGAAGTCCTGCCATTGATTAATTCTTCGATCTTACATATGATCAACCTATCTCTAATAATCGGCTATGTACCACAGGCCTTCAAGGTGGCTGCAGTTAAACCTTTACTCAAAAAGCCATCTCTAGACCCAGCAGTCTTAGCTAATTATAGGCCAATCTCCAACCTTCCTTTCATATCAAAAATCCTTGAAAGAGTAGTTGTCAAACAGCTAACAGATCATCTGCAGAGGAATGGTTTATTTGAAGAGTTTCAGTCAGGTTTCAGAGCTCATCACAGCACAGAAACAGCTTTAGTGAAGGTTACAAATGATCTTCTTATGGCCTCTGACAGTGGACTCATCTCTGTGCTTGTCCTTCTTGACCTTAGTGCAGCATTCGATACTGTTGACCATAATATCCTATTAGAGCGATTAGAACATGCTGTAGGTATTACAGGTATTGCACTGCAGTGGTTTGTATCATATCTATCTAATAGACTCCAATTTGTGCATGTAAATGGAGAGTCCTCTTCACACACTGAGGTTAATTATGGAGTTCCACAGGTTCAGTGCTAGGACCAATTCTGTTTACATTATACATGCTTCCCCTAGGCAGCATCATTAGAAGACATAGCATACATTTTCACTGCTATGCAGATGACACCCAGCTCTATCTGTCCATGATACCAGATAACACACACCAATTAGTTAAACTGCAGGAATGTCTTAAAGACATAAAGACTTGGATGGCCACTAACTTTCTGCTTCTTAACTCAGATAAAACTGAGGTCATTGTACTCGGCGCTGAAAAGCTTAGAAATATGGTATCTAACCAGATTCTTACTCTGGATGGCATTACCTTGGCCTCCAGTAACACTGTGAGGAACCTTGGAGTCATTTTTGACCAGGATATGTCCTTCAACGCACATATTAAACAAATATGTAAGACTGCGTTCTTCCATTTGCGCAACATCTCTAAAATTAGAAATATCCTGTCTCAGAGTGACGCTGGAAAACTAGTTCATGCATTTATTACTTCCAGGCTGGACTACTGCAATTCATTATTATCAGGATGTCCAAAAAACTCACTGAAAAGCCTTCAGTTAATCCAAAATGCTGCAGCAAGAGTACTAACAGGGACTAGAAAGAGAGAGCATATTTCTCCTGTTTTGGCTTCCCTTCATTGGCTTCCTGTTAAATCCAGAATTGAATTCAAAATCCTGCTCCTCACATACAAGGTCTTAAATAATCAGACCCCATCTTATCTTAATGACCTTGTAGTACCATATTACCCTATTAGAGCACTTCGCTCTCGCTCTGCAGGCCTACTTGTTGTTCCTAGAGTATTTAAAGTAGAATGGGAGGGAGAGCCTTCAGTTTTCAGGCCCCTCTTCTGTGGAACCAGCTTCCAGTTTGGATTCGGGAGACAGACACTATCTCTACTTTTAAGATTAGGCTTAAAACTTTCCTTTTTGCTAAAGCATATAGTTAGGGCTGGACCAGGTGACCCTGAATCCTCCCTTAGTTATGCTGCAATAGATGTAGGCTGCCGGGGGATTCCCATGATGCATTGAGTTTTTCCTTTCCAGTCACCTTTCTCACTCACTATGTGTTAATAGACCTCTCTGTATTGAATCATACCTGTTATTAATCTCTGTCTCTCTTCCACAGCATGTCTTTTATCCTGTCTTCCTTCTCTCACCCCAACCGGTCGCAGCAGATGGCCGCCCCTCCCTGAGCCTGGTTCTGCCGGAGGTTTCTTCCTGTTAAAAGGGAGTTTTTTCCTTCCCACTGTCGCCAAAGTGCTTGCTCATAGGGGGTCATATGATTGTTGGGCTTTTCTCTGTATCTATGAAGCGCCTTGAGGCGACTTTTGTTGTGATTTGGCGCTTTATAAATAAAATTGAATTGAATTGAAATTGAATTGCGAGAGTGTCTCATGACAGTGACGTAAGCGAGTGCGACGTTCGTGACAACAGCTGTGTGCAGATCAACAATGGATCATATATCCATATATATCCATACTATATATATAGTGCGGGAGAGAGTATGAGCATGCAGCGTGTAAAGCGTGGAAGTATTGACCTTACTTTGAGTTTGATTCCATAAAAAGTGACAAAAACATTAGCGTCCGTTGTGCGTGGGAAGAAAACTTCTTCTTACACCGAAAAAAACCCTAAACAAGCTCCGAGTGCGCAACGACGTAATGGGAAATTCACAGAGAAACTCGTGGATTCTTCCACTGACCGCTGCGGCACACCTGCACCAGAGCACATCTCCGCCTACCCCACTCCTGCTTTACAGGTGAAAATAGAGCAACAGGACCGCTAGTCTTTGATTTTATTTATTTTCTGCTGTGTTTCACTTGCATCTATTTGAAAGACTGAGTGTAAACACAAAAAATATTTTATTTTATGTGCTGGAATGTGCAGAAAATAGGTTTAAATGTTAAACTAATTTCTTCAAGTCAGAGAATGGTGCATATAATTTCATTTTTGCTTGATGCATAAAGTTAAAAGATTAAAACTGATAAAACAAGTTTAAAAAAAAGAGACTTTTCCATTTGATTACATTTTGTATGATGGATTATGCAGAAAATGTAGAATTGGGCTGACAGATCTATCGCTTTATCACCTATTCAGGTTGTAAATCATGTTTTTAAAAAAGTAACTAAGTAACAAATTACTTTCAAATAAGTAATCAGTAAAGTAACAGGATTACTTTTTGGGGGAAGTAATCAGTAATTAGTTACAGATTACTTTTTTCAAGTAACTTGACCAACACTGCTGGGGACAAACCGAGCCAATTCTGCTATACCTGGTGCTTTTTGTGACATTTTTGTTTGGTGGTGTGCCATGTGATTCTTCTAATGTGAAATATGTGCCATGGCTCGAAAAGGTTGGGAAACACTGCTATAAACCTACTCCATTTTTTTCAACTAGGTTACCACAAGACTAAAGTAAATTTAGCCTAGCTAAAGTAACCGAAATATAATAATGTTTGTAACCATGGTCGGACAGAAGTCATCCTGTTCGCTTCTCTCCACCCTGTGTTAAGCACCACTTTTTTTGCTTTGGCATGTTAAGCTTTATTTATGGTCACTGTGCTAATGAACTGCTCTATAAGACACTTGTTTGCATAGATGAGGTCAACAGGTTGGTGGACAAATTTTGTATTATTTATATATTTATAGGCTTTGGTTTAAAACCATGGCTTAAATATATGAAATATATAGCTGAGTCCCTCCTTCCTTCTAAGCCCTGTTTCAGTGATCCAGCTGCCCTCTCAAAAGATACATATTTGTGTATATGTTATGTTTATATACAACTCGGCAAAGCAGCCAAAGCGCTTTTGTTGCCTGATAATCAGACACAGTGTGATGAATTTCATTGAAACATTTCTTTTACCATTTAGCACATGATATATAGAGTCAAATGCTTTAAATGTAGAATCTGTGTACACAGTTTTCATTGTTTCTCTTTATATATTTGAATCCATCTCCAGCTGCAAATAAGCAATTTTCTGAAGCTGTAAGCACTGGCATTCTCCACGTGTGGGCAACTGTGAGTAAGAAGCTAATGAGCAAAATGGTCAATGAGACTTGAAAGGGACAGATGGAGTGACTGAGTGAGAGAATGGCAGATGGAATGACTGAGAGTGGGAGAATGATGGCAATGAAGCCAAGGATTTGTGAGAGGAGTTGAATGATTTGTATGGGTGCATACATAGACATGTGGGTTTGATGTGTCAGAGGTGGGGGTGGGTTGTCCTATCAATGTCTAATTGTCTTTGTCTTAAATTGCAATTCCACTGGTCTGCCAGTGGCCCCATTAAGATGACCTTCAGTTGCTAATGGAAGGGGAATAGGAAAAATGTTGCCCATGATGAGGGCACAGAGGAGCTAAAGAGTGTGTGTGTGTGTGTGTGTGTGTGTGTGTGTGTGTGTGTGTGTGTGAGTGAGAGAGAGAGTGTGAGTGTGTGTGAGAGAGATCAAGGTAATCTTGTTTATTTTGAGAGAAGATAAAATATGAATAATAGCAAAATTGGTATGTAAAGTCAAGAGAAAGGATAAAACACCTCCAACTGTCCATAGTTGGACATCCATGTAAAAAAAATACAATTAAACCTACGTTTAAATGAAAAAGCATACATAATGCACTCTGTATCCTGCCTAACCTCTCTAGATAGCGGTCACATGTTTGCTTGTTTTCTCAACAAGTACACAAAGAACAAGATGTGACTCCCTCGTGCGTCAGTACGATTCATTGAACACACGCACTATTCTCTTCATCCCTTTGAAACACAAATCCATTTCTGATTATATGTCCACCAATTTAATGAGTCATGTTTCTGAAGGGCACGTAAAGTTGACTAATTTTCATCCTCCAATCAGAGGAGATGGGCTGTGCTTTTGATCGTTTTTGCGTTTGGCTGATACACGAGAATTACGGACCTGAGCAAACTAGGACAAAATCAAATCTAGGTAACTGCAGCACAGGCAAAAGTGCACACACACACACATATACACAAACACACACACCTTTTCTCAGAGATACAAACCTGGCTTTATTTTTACAGTCAATTGGCTGGCATTGTCCTTAGTAAAGAGTTATATTTCTTAAACAGAATCAATCATGCTACGAGACAATTAGAAGCCCAGACAAAAACGCACTTTTCTTGTTTGTTACTCTGTCCCTCTTTGTCACTGTGCTTCTCTGTCATTGCCTTTCTATTCAGGGAACATTTTAGAGGCAAAACACCCTGCAAGTCATACTCCAAAGTCAAAGATCTATAAACAGAAAACAGTGTCACCTGGTGGTTTACTCTCAATTTATTAAAAACAGTGTGTGGTGAATAATTGATACACGACAATACCCATTGCTGGACTGACTCACTTTGGTCATTTTAGCTGTTAAATTAGATATATCTTTAAAGCCTTTACAGCCAGATTTATGACCCGGGATCATGATACGGAAATAGTGGAAGTGTCACATTAAAGCCTTGACATTTCTATTTTGTCATGAACAAATTCTGATAATATAGATAGGCGTTAATATAATGGTCATTTGGATAGTTTGTGTATTTTCATAACAATATTTTTAAAAAGGTTTTATAAAACACTTAAGTGTTTTTTTTTCTACAACATTCACAGAAAATCCCATCATGCATTAATCCTTACTTGGATTCACAAGGTTGTAAATGCAGCACACATTTGAATGTTTGAACCAATCAACTCAGGAGCAATTTCAAGAATTGAGACTTGGACAATCTTTTCTTCTTTTGTGTCATCATGTGGTTGCCATGGTGTTTGTCTTTTGGAGCAGACAAACAGATTCATTTTAGTATCTCAGTCACATCCTCATTTTTTTTTAAGTTCTCCTCCTCCCTTTCCTTATCGCTCACCTCTTCAGAAGCACATGCAGTATGAACACCAACTGCTGTTTGCATGACAAGGCTGATAAGGAAAGATACTGTTCAGAGTTTCAGACCATGATATTAAATTGCCCTTTTCAGTGGTTTGCCATTTTTCACAGTTGTGTGACTCTGTGAGACAGTGTACGTGATTTCTGAAGTTAAGCCCACCGTGGACCTGATAATTACGTAAATTTGTGTTTTTATTTATTTTTTCAGCATGTCTCAAGTACATGGATACACACTTAAACCCACACACGTGTACGCCTGTGGTGTCAAGGTTTTATGAAGCATCGAGTGCCTTGCTTCATTGGGCAGATTGTCCCCAGAAAACTGTAAGACTGAAATCCCAAAGGTCAGCTGCACTATGCATAAACAGACATGAACCACTGGCCCGGATGTTTTCAGCAGCACGCGAGGCAGCTCACAGATAAACATAAATCAGAAACGGTGCCAGTCAGAACTTTTAAGCCTTTGAGCACCATCTGGTTCTGAGCCTATCCAAGAGGAGCAAATCCCACCAGGTTAGGAAAGACAGGAGGATGAACAAGAAAGGGAGAGATGTATGAGCACGCATGCATGGATGCGTGTGGATGGCGAGTAAAAATTACAGCAGGAATGAAATGTGAAACGTACTCAAAGTAAGAAAGTAAAACATAGTAATTTTTATACTGAGCCATTATTACTACCATTCTCAGGTTGAAGCAAAGTGGATAAATGAATGGATGAACAATTAAAGTCAGAACTTCCCCAAATGACGCATTACTGGGGGAAACACATTATTATGTTGTTTAAATACTTCAATGTGAAGGCTTCAGTCTCTAAAATGAAATTAAAAAAACAATAAAAAGCCTCAATGCACTGTCCAAGACACTGGAAAAGACTAAAGGAAAAGAAATATTATGCTTTTTGCAAGTGTAAATACAGTCAGCAGCATAAAGACTAACCAGCAAGAAGGAAATATACTGGAAAGGACAATAAAAATTTCAATAGCAGCAACAAGCAGCTGAGCCATGATGCCGCAGTGACTTTTATCTTGGACGGCTATTATAGCACAAAGAGAATTCATGGCAAGCTACAAAATCATTGATTACTTCAAAGATCTGAATAAGTGCATCACCCACCAACAACAACACCTGGAGGAACAGTCAGTAATGCAACTGTTTACTATATTTGCATGACCTACATTTTTGTGAGTGCAACAACAAATAAATGAAATTTATTTATTGACCTCTTTTTCTGATACAACTTTATGCTGAAGTGATTTACTTTAGCAGCAAAGCATGATAGAACTTAATTGTATGTTGCTAAATAATTTATGAATTATACTTACAGGATGCATAACTACAAATTACATTTAAAAGGGGAAAAAATTTCCAGATTTGAAAATAAAGCCTCAGTGGCTACAGTAGTTGCTTCATCCATGAATATATAGAGGGGAATAGTGAAGCAAAAAATAAATAAAATGTGTGGCTTCATAGTGGAGGAAAACTCATGTGATTGAAATTCATGATCCTATGCCATTAAGCCACTAAATCTCACTCTCTCTGGAGAATTTCTTGCTCTTGATATGGCTTTAACTCCACGGCCTGAATCAAATATGTCATCAACTGTTTTCTAAATCATGAAATAAAAGTTAAAAGGAGGCGCAAGTCTAGTTTTCTCCCAGATTACTTGAATTAGAGTAGCTGAAAGGTTGCTATGGAATTTTTGCCAAATCATGCCAAATATATAAACTTCCTACTGCTTCCTAATGCAGAACAGCCTTGTTAAAACGATCCATTATACCATGTTAATCATCAATGTAAACTTACCTATTGACCCAAAAGAACAAAAGTCGTTTTCTGTACTTCAGAAAACATTACCTAGATAGATTGGGAACAACAGCAAAAGAAAGCCAATAGCTGTACACTAATTGGTGACTATTGTACTGTTGAAAGCTAGCCACAATGGCATTATATCAAGTCCCAAAACCACTGCAGTTCACTTCCTATTCTACTACTGCTGATTTTCACTGGCAAAACCAGCTGATGACTGACCGAAGTATGTAAACCATAAGCAAAAACTGAAGCTACTCCTTTAACACTTTGTCAGACCTCTTCAACAATTATACCCAGATCTTTATGCATTTACATCCATCTCAGGCAAATAAATACATGCTTAATTGGTTTGAAATTAAATGTTTGAGTTAGATGTTGAGAAATTAGATGTTTGAGAATTTTCCACTTTTTACTTGAAACAGACCTAGGTTTTTTCATTGTTCATGTGGAACATCAAGATCCCCTCAGTCAACATTGCTGTACTGGGTTTAGTTTGATCAGTAGGTATAATTCGGCCTATTAGTCCATTTCCATGCTTGCATACATGTATAAATATGATATACAATTAATTATAACAGTTGGTTTATTTTGCTTTGTTTTTCCAAAATAAAAGACTTACTTCCAGTGCAACATCATCTACTTCAAACTTCACCACTCATTTTTTTTATAATTCTCTGAATTATATGCTATGTGGCTTTCAGGAGTTTGTTTAGCAATGGTATAAATAGTAATACACAGTAGATGATTACTTTGATAAAACTGCCTGTGCAGGCTAACAATTTTTATGAGTCTCCTGAGACCTATTATCTTGCTGTAATTACTATTGAAAAGACTAAGGGAACTATTTGTCCCTTTGGTAAGTATTAATCATACTTCCTCATGCCTGTGGGCTGCACAGCTCTGCTGCTTGATAAATTGTATCACTGAAAAAGTGGGACTTTACCACTGAATAGAGATAATATATTACTTTTTGCACTCAGGTTCATCCATGAGCTCATCCCCATCTTGAATCATTGTTATTGTTACTCATTGATTAAAAATTGCGATGTGTGGGCCATGAACCTTTCAGCTTCCGAAGTGGGTTAAGACAGAAAAACTTTGAACTACTGCTACAGACAAATTTTAAAAAATTGTTCTTGAAAACCAACTTGTTAGTTACACAACTAAGAGACACCAACAGTGAAGCTCAGTCACCAGTTTAGGATTAGAAATCATTAAGTTCTGGTTATAGTTATAGATACTGAATATTTAGAGAGACACTAAGCTATTCAAAGTTTTAAAGACGATGTAGGTGGATGTAACCGTTTTCTGTAATTGCCTCTTTATATGGCAGAATCATTTTCATAGTCTTGAATTGAGCAAACACTCATTATTAGGTCACATGTTGTATTAAATATTGGTGCTCGCATATGTATATTTGTCAAGGACAAAGAAAGGAGACCTTTTGATGTTTGTCTTGTTATTGCTCTGTGTGTGATTGGTGGTGTTTTGTGTTGTTCTATAACTGAGTAACACATGAAACTGGCAAAAGAGAGCGGCAAAAAAAGAAAAAAAAGATTTTGCACATTTTAACATTCGGCAGCAGCCTTTGGTTGGCACCTTCAAATATTTGCACGAACAGGGCTGTTGGTGCACTCTTCTCTGTGTGCATTTATCTGTGACTCCAATCGTCTTCCTGTGTGTTTATCTAACAGTGTGCGCTCACCCACACTTGTAGTGATCTGCACTGGAGCCAACAAGCAGGCATTCTCACTGCACCCCGCATTTGTCTATTGAGGTCAGCTGTCCTCGTAACCTACCAACGCTGCAAATGCAGCAAATAGAACCTGACGCTGGTAAGTAGTCCTCCCCACACTTGGTGCAGGTGGCCCTGCAATCAGCTGTCCTGGCTTTTAAATGGGGCTGACTGTTCAAGCACTTTAAAATACACAGGGCAACAGAATTCCAATTGCTTTTTTGATCTATGTGTGGCTGGCAATAACAATCCAGTTTCATTGATTATCATCCTCTTTTTGTGGTTTTGTTCCTTCAGTACATGCACATAAGGTTGGCAGGTTATTAATATGAACGACTCGAGAAACCCTTCAATGTACTAAAAGAGATCCGTTTTCATCACAGCTACACAAAAAAGGACCGGAAATTCAAAACCTATTTTCTCAGCTGCCAAGGCATAAGTAAAAGACATATGTTTGTGTCAAACAGGTGGCAGTGATCCTTTGAGCCACTCACCATCGTCTTTAGAAAAAGCTTACTGTATGCTCTATGGCACAGTCTCACGCTTGAATCAGATTGATTGTGTCAAAGTCAATGTCATGCCCAGTTTCCTTTTCTAGACACAGGAGTTTTCACTTTGAGGCTAGCTGAAAGGAAATGCCCACACATTTTAGCCCTTTTTGAATGGCTGTCAGTTGTACTGCATGAGGGGTGAAATTGTCTAACATGACATCAAAACAACATGACAAAATGGGCCAAAGACTAAACATGTCCTGCTCTGTCATATAGACTTAATACTTTACCATCACTGCTCTCCTGCTTCTCTTGCTTTTAGTTAAATTCTCTTCTGGGTCTTTGTATTAATATCCTAAAGGATGTACCTGTTTATGCTAAATCATTGTATATGAGTTAAATCACATCCACATTTCAGCTTTAAATGAATCAAACAGGATTCCACTGAGAATGGATAAAACTGTTTTTTATCATCTCCCTAAATTAGAGCCTACAAGAGTTATATTTACACACAATATTTAGTCAATAGTATTGTTTTCACACTATGAAAAGAATTAAGAAAAAAAGCCTTTATGAAATGCTGAGACAGTTGTACCCACCAAACCCCCCCCCCCTTTTTTTTTTAATAAAAAAGTGGGGTGGTCCCTTATTAAATTGTAATCCCATGACCTACTGACCTGAACTGTATGTTTAGCGCTGACTTCCTTCTATGTACAGTATGTGGTAAAGGAACAGAGTAAAACATGTTTAAGATACACAAAGATACAATTAATTACTTAAATCCTTTCAAATTGCAAAACTGACTTAACAAAGTAGTGCTTCCCCCCCTTTTCTGTCCGCTTTAGGCAGTGCATGAATAATGCAGTGGATAATAATTTCCATAGTATATACTTAATTTTTATCATCATAATTGTGATGAACTGTGTGATCCAAATGATCACTTAAATTGTCCTTGCGTAATTGTTATTTGTGTGAGTGTTGATATGGATCAGAAAGTCTTTAATGCTTTTTAATGCTAAGAATCATCTTTGGAAGCTGCACAATACAAATAAGGTCATTTTAAATCATTTGGATGCATAATTTCACTTAATCTTACCATTATTGCAAGGCAGCTATTTTGCTTACTAGTAATTTTGTTGTTTTTGTTACTGCACTTATAATTTTGAGCCCCGAGAGCAAAGGACGGTGCACATCAACAGACATCTTCAAAAAGATACCGAAAATTCTGGGAGTCACTTTTAAGTTATTGCAAAACAAAATTTTCTTTAGTTCATTTTCACTGCAGTCTACCTCTGTATATCACTGTCAGCTGCACTGACACTCTACAAGCAGGTTGCTCAAAGTGGCACCATTGGAACCTTTATGTAGCCCTTAAACATAAGAAGTAAGCTGTACAGTTAATGCACATGTCAAACTATAGCATTGGAGAATGACTGAGCACAAGTTTAAACATTCAATTCAATTCAATTCAATTTTATTTATATAGCGCCAAATCACAACAAATGTCGCCTCAAGGCGCTTCATAGATACAGAGAAAAGCCCAACAATCATATGACCCCCTATGAGCAAGCACTTTGGCGACAGTGGGAAGGAAAAACTCCCTTTTAACAGGAAGAAACCTCCGGCAGAACCAGGCTCAGGGAGGGGCGGCCATCTGCTGCGACCGGTTGGGGTGAGGAAGGAAGACAGGATAAAGACATGCTGTGGAAGAGAGACAGAGATTAATAACAGATACGATTCAATACAGAGAGGTCTGTTAATACATAGTGAGTGAGAAAGGTGACTGGAAAGGAAAAACTCAATGCATCATGGGAATCCCCCGGCAGCCTACATCTATTGCAGCATAACTAAGGGAGGATTCAGGGTCACCTGTCCAGCCCCTAACTATATGCTTTAGCAAAAAGGAAGGTTTTATAGCCTAATCTTAAAAGTAGAGATAGTGTCTGTCTCCCGAATCCAAACTGGAAGCTGGTTCCACAGAAGAGGGGCCTGAAAACTGAAGGCTCTCCCTCCCATTCTACTTTTAAATACTCTAGGAACAACAAGTAGGCCTGCAGAGCGAGAGCGAAGTGCTCTAATAGGGTGATATGGTACTACAAAGGTCATTAAGATAAGATGGGGCCTGATTATTAAGACCTTGTATGTGAGGAGCAGGATTTTTGAATTCAATTCTGGATTAACAGGAAGCCAATGAAGGGAAGCCAAACAGGAGAAATATGCTCTCTCTTTCTAGTCCCTGTCAGTACTCTTGCTGCAGCATTTTGGATTAACTGAAGGCTTTTCAGTGAGTTTTTTGGACATCCTGATAATAATGAATTGCAGTAGTCTAGCCTGGAAGTAATAAATGCATGAACTAGTTTTTCAGCGTCACTCTGAGACAGGATATTTCTAATTTTAGAGATGTTGCGCAAATGGAAGAACGCAGTCTTACATATTTGTTTAATATGTGCGTTGAAGGACATATCCTGGTCAAAAATGACTCCAAGGTTCCTCACAGTGTTACTGGAGGCCAAGGTAATGCCATCCAGAGTAAGAATCTGGTTAGATACCATATTTCTAAGCTTTTCAGCGCCGAGTACAATGACCTCAGTTTTATCTGAGTTAAGAAGCAGAAAGTTAGTGGCCATCCAAGTCTTTATGTCTTTAAGACATTCCTGCAGTTTAACTAATTGGTGGTGTGTTATCTGGCTTCATGACAGATAGAGCTGGGTGTCATCTGCATAGCAGTGAAAATGTATGCTATGTCTTCTAATGATGCTGGCCTAGGGGAAGCATGTATAATGTAAACAGAATTGGTCCTAGCACCGAACCCTGTGGAACTCCATAATTAACCTCAGTGTGTGAAGAGGACTCTCCATTTACATGCACAAATTGGAGTCTATTAGATAGATATGATACAAACCACTGCAGTGCAATACCTGTAATACCTACAGCATGTTCTAATCGCTCTAATAGAATATTATGGTCAACAGTATCGAATGCTGCACTAAGGTCAAGAAGGACAAGCACAGAGATGAGTCCACTGTCAGAGGCCATAAGAAGATCATTTGTAACCTTCAATAAAGCTGTTTCTGTGCTGTGATGAACTCTGAAACCTGACTGAAACTCTTCAAATAAACCATTCCTCTGCAGATGATCTGTTAGCTGTTTGACAACTACTCTTTCAAGGATTTTTGATATGAAAGGAAGGTTGGAGATTGGCCTATAATTAGCATTCCTAACATCGACAAGTACACCTGGTGTCATAAAGGTTCAGAGCCACCCAACTAAAACACCCAAACTGTTTGATGTGTGGATTTTACACATGGAGGAAAACAAGTTTTGGGAAGCTTTGATTATTCCTTACATGCACGTTTGTGAGTGACCAAATTATATAAGAATAAAATAGAAGAATAAAAAGAACTTATGCATACATTCATACAACGCATGTGGTTGATGATGTGCATCATACATTGCCTTTTTACATTTCTATTTCTCATCCATAAGAATTGCTGATATGAGGAATCACATCCCTGCAGCCAGCAAGGGTGCTTCTGTGAGCAGCTGGTCTCTTTCAAGAAAACAGACACACATACACACTTACAAGCACACAGATACATATGCATGTTTACAGATGCACACACCCACCCACACACACCAGGACAGTAGTATTTTATTAAGATGGCATACTCTTGTCAATCCTACGTGCTGCACAATAATATTCAATATTTACTGTTATATTCACATAGATCATCGCGATGATGTTGTTTATTATATTGCTCTCTTTTTTTGCTTGTTTTCTCTTTTTTCTTTCTTAACAGGTGATTGATTTATATTTTTTGTCTGTTTGTTTTGTTGGTTTTTGTTTTTTGCCCTTTATCATCGTTCCTCTTCCCCGCTGTTTTTCTTTCTCTCTTTCTTTCTCCCTTTTCTTTCCCCCAGTCATGTCTGTCCCGTGTAAAAAAAAAAAAAAAATGGATGCCATACTCTTTCATATCTATGATCTTTCAACTGACAGACATGCAAAACACTTTTTTACTCTCAGCGCAGTCAAAGTGCATGACTAACCCATCATATCATATGAGGTGTACTCTGCAATAAAAGACTATTTTGTACTGTATTTTTTTTTAACATTTTGACCTGATTTTTTTCTTTTTCTTTACATTCAAGCTTTGTACTGATTAGCAGTGTTGGGCAAGTTACTTTGAAAAAGTAATTAATTATAGTTACTAGTTACTTCTTCAAAAAAGTAACTGAGTTAGTAACTGAGTTACAATATTCTAAAAGTAATTAATTACTTGAAAAGTAACTATTGCGTTATAAAAAAATGTTTAACCCTCTGGGGTCCAGGGTAAAATTGGCCATTTTTAACTACTTTTGATTTTCCCTCTACATTTCACATAAATTCCACATAAATTATTTGTGCCACTCCAAAAAAATTATTTCTGTCCACTATAAAGGAGACCATTACAGCCTTATACCTGCAGGTCTGACAGCAGCAGGTGTATCACTGCTCCTGTTTTCATTCAGCAGTCGCCTCATTGTTCTGACACACAACACAAAACTATCTACAACACTACACACTAACTACACAAGACAACACATTAACTGCACACTCCAAACACGCTAAATGTCACAAATTTCTCACATCTCAAAACTCGCTCTCTCTCTCTCTTTCTGCTGTCTTCCTGTCTCTCTCTCTCTCCGTCACGCCTAAAACTTCCCCGTCTTCCTAAACAACCAAATGTCATGTTGCCATATCATTTTTTTTGATTGGTCGACATGGTGCATTTTTCCACCAACACGAAAGGGCTGCTTTTGTTTTGTTTTTTTTATTTTTTTGCTCATAAGCAGAGAGTGCTTGCTGGCGGTGTCCTTAAACAGTAAACGTGACAAAACAATTGAGGAAAAAACGCCGCGTATATATTGTTTATCATGACTCTGGTTTTACGTGGCCTATCAACACAATTTAAAAACTGGTATATATCACCTTGTTGCTTTGTAATCTTGAAGTAGTCATGTGATTGGCTTACCAGACTACTTTATTCTTATTATTTATTCTAACAGCAGCACACATGCGATTGTTTTGCTCCAGGTGTTGTACCAAAAAGTGATCGTCTGCCAGAAAATGATTGCCGTCCGCGGGAGCGCTTAAAGCTGTAGCACCCAGATTACTTACATAGACAGCTACTTCCGTGCAACTAATATAAGAAGCGGTAAGGTGAAGACAGCTTCAACCGTCTGTTTGTTAAAAAATAGTAACTTGACCGCACCGCATTTTCTTGTTAGTAACGGTAACGGAGTTGTAACGATAGGAATAGTAATTAGTTAGATTACTCGCTACTGAAAAAAGTAACGCTGTTACTTGTAACGCCATTATTCCCATCACTGCTGATTAGTCCTGAATTTAGTTCTTCCTCCACACTTCTAGAGTGGCTTCTCCTGTCTATCCTTCTCTATGCCAGTCCACTAAAGTTGTCCCATTTTATGACAATTACGGTGACTGGACAGGTGACTGGAGACAAAGTTCCACGGTGCCACAGGCTCAGAGATGTAAAAAGACAAATTTAATTAATGGATTTTACAGCTTAATAGGCATGAAAACAACACGTACAAACTTTTAACTGCTTGTAAATGAATGTAAAGTAATATAATCCAAATGTAAGCAGTGATACAATATAACCCTGAATTCCCTTTACTTCATTTAATACATCTGGAGGCCCACAAATGTTGAAAAAATGATAACAAATACTATGGATGACAACAAGGAAAAGAATTTACAACAGCACTTTGCTTAAACAACATTTTTTTGCATCTGGTAATCTTCTGTCAAGTTCCGCAAGTGATTTATAGATTTTTACTTCATGGTTTATGCACAAGCATACACAGCAGTTCATGGCAATGTTATGCTTCTCTAGCGACCTCATTGCCGTTTGTCACTATGGCTCTCTACAATGATTTTAAGAGACAGCTTTATGCTCCTTGTATCAGTATAGGATTGTAATACACTTGAATCTGAGATTGCAATCTTCAGTGCTCCGCAATACATAAACGATTTAATTCATGAATTGTGTTTGGTTTTTTCTAAGTCTAAAATGATTCTGTACTCTGGAAATCTACAGGCTGTTCATGTGTACTATAAATCTTCTATTAAATGTATCATAAACTGAAATCCAAAGTGTCTCTGAATGCTGACAGGGGTAAAGCTCCCAATTCTTTTCTCCCACCTCCTGACCTCTTTCTCAACCAAACACACAGGCATACAGAAGCACAGTCATGCTCTGTTCACATCTTACCACATCTAAGGATAATTCAATTTTAAACCTAGCACATCTTGAACTGAACTTTTATTACAACAGACAGGACACTGCTGGAATTAACTGTTCCAGCCAGTCATGTTGCAAGCACATAACAGCCAGAGTAAGACGACATAAAGAGTGGAAGGAGAAAAATTAAAAAGACTGCTAAACAAGACTATGGTCTCATATGTTACCCACTTCCAACATCAGCATGAAACAAAGCTGTGAGTAAAACTACATATACAGACGTCAACTATTATACAAAAGTGCCTGGTATAATAATGCTAGATGAGGATTAGTCTATTATAATTTACTTGGGAGTTGGGGGCTTTGATAACTGGAGATGCTCAGGTCTACTAAATCTAGTTTCTGCCTACAGTCATATTTTTTAAATAAGCTGAAATCCACAAACTACAGATAACAATGAGAATACCTTATGATAAGTTAATAAATATTTTAGGAGAAAAACTTTTAACATGCTAATCACATGAACTAAGAAGAACACATCTGTATACAGCCTGTGAACAGCCTGTGAACACATTGGTCTTTTACCTGTATTTCCACAGGTTTTACAGCCTTTAGCAGTAGTAACTGTCTAGGAATCAAACTTAAATAAAAGATTTGTGCTATTACCACTTGCCTCTGGCACCTCACATGGCATTGTTTTGCTCTTCACGTAAATTTAACTTAATTTAATCTAATTAATTTCAAAATTAATCTCTTTTTTTAATATAGACACAGTTTTCTTCTTGTAGATTTCCACAGCTCTATCTTTAATGTAGTTCACTTGCTAATGCAAACAAAAAGGAACAAGGCATGAAAGATGTGATGTGAAATGTTATAAACACTGATAACGGCATGCAAATTTATATGCTCTAGTTAAAATAAATGTCATTGCAAAATTCAAAACCATGGTTTGCTAGCTGTTAGGACATTTGTGTCATTAAACATATGGACTTATGGTTAAAATAAACTCCTTATCCAGACTCTGTGGGTAAATGACTATCAGCTGTGCGTGCTTCAGCTCTCATTGTGACTGTTTGAGCTACAGAAATGCGGTGTCAGAATTAAATATACAGTAGCTATAGACAAGGTGCAACTATCCTTGTCTTTTGTAAGTAGAGGTCATTCACTTGTTGTCCGCTGTTATTAGCTAAGCCTTATGTTTAGTATTGTTCCAAAAGTGAGCTGAAATCAACTGGCAAGCAGGTTCTTTGGCATACTAACTCACAGATCACAGAGTAGGCTCACAGATCATACGTATTTGAGGGTTCTTTTTCTACACATTACATTTAAGATTCGTTTCCCTTTTCAGGTCAATTAAAATGCACTTAGAAGGACAGAATTGCATTATACACATGTACATATATATGCATGACAATACACCTTTAGTGAATTAAGTTTTTTTGCTTGCAGTTTCCATTTCCATCTAATGCCATATAATTATTCAGAGGCTTTCCTGCATGCCCCATGTGCTCTTGTGCATTTGAGCGATTCAGAGAATAAATGATGGTATCAAATCACTTTGCAACAAGTAATACATTTAAATCAATCCTAACCTATTTGCAGGCCTGTGCATTATTCATAGCTGCAACCATTTTCAGTCTCTTTTGGAGGTACCACTTGGTTTTGCAGTAGATGTGCAATTGGTTTTGACATTTGTTTGCATGTGTACGTGTGGAGTGTCTGAGTCTGTAGAGGGAGTTTAAATGGTTGTTCGTGTTTGAGCAGCTTTACAAAAACCTCACATGATAGAGAAAAAAAACACATTGTTGTTCCTGAATAGAGCATTACTGCATGGTTTCCACTTGGATTCAAACTTTACTTTGCAGCAGAGCCATCGAACACTTCATAAATGAGAACAGCTTTCCAGATTTCCCTGCATCTTCCCATACCAAGAAACACAGTCACTACCTAATATTAATTGATTTATTCACTTGGTTTTTGAAAAGAGAATTGGTATTAACATAACAACGAGAACTTACAGGCTGTATCATTTATAAAGCAGATACTAAGATTACCAGAATAAACCAAAAGTCATTACTCTGTAATCAGAGGCTCTCTCAATCTGAGCTGCAGCTAATTTCACAATCAAGAGGAAATCAGTGAATTCCTGCTGCTAGCTCACTCATTGCTTTGGACAAATGTCAGCTAATTGCTAAATGCCATGTATATTAGTAAGTCTATTTCAGTCTTCATTTGAAAAATATTGTCTCAGTTTTACTAACTCGAGAATTCACAAGACTATGCAGACTGACAACAGAGCTTTAAGTGGCTCATATAAAATGAGTAACTACATCTAATGAAACTAAAATGCCCTTTGTGTCATGTTGAGAGCAATATTAAAATAATTCAGAATGTATATTCTGTGCATAGGGTCTTTACAATAATTACTGTAACAGAATAAAACTATAAAACCTCACTTTGAGTGCTAAGTTTTAAAGCGCTTACATTTTCAGTGTGGGAAGACGTAACGTTCTAACTCACAGAAGTTTTCACTACATTCCAAATGATTTCAGTTTCATTTATTGATCATCAAAAGTCCTTACCAGTTCAAAGAGAATTCATTTGTTGGGTTAAAAGGAAAACAAAATATAGAAAAGAAGACAAAAAGAAAGATGGTATAAAAACAGTGTACCTTCAGAAAGGTTTAGAAATGTGCTTTAAATATCACCACAGAAAATAAGTCCTATTAATAGCGCAGTCAGTGTGCTTTGACCTTCTTTCCCATTTATGTTCTTGTGGGTTTTAAACGTTTACGCTATCCAGCCTTCCAAAGGTAAAGGCAGTAAAAGCCTCCCTTAGATGAAATAAAATGTCATAGACTATAAACCTATATAAACTAAGAGCCACTAAGTCACAATGGTATGGCATACCATTCCAAAAGAAGCTGTGGGAAATTGCACATTACAGATGATTAATCCATCTTAGTCTCAACAATAAAATTGAGAATACAATGCAAAATACATAAATAACATTTAAAAAAAGTTATTCAGGACATGGTCCAAACATAAAAAACACGCACAGATCCTGATCATTAGCCAATACTGCGTGAGCTGTACCCATGAAGGCTGGGAGCCTGCATGCCAGAGCAGTTTATTACCACTTTAGCTACTGAATGTGCTGACACTGACATGGAGGCTCCAAAGAGGGTTTCATTATCCCAACACTTCAGGGCAGCATCCCTGAGCCAAATTTGCATTACTGCTATAGAACCTAGTGGATGACTGCAAAAATGCCCTTAGCAAAGTTATGCATAGCTATAGATATAATGTACGTAACAGCCCACTCCATTTTATAATTGCTAGTTCTGCTGCCTCCACTTGTTTCTGTTTTTCAGACACAGGCCTGCCATACCTGTTTCCCAACAGCAAATCATTCACTCAGCACAGATAGTGAATGTTTCCCTTTATTTACTGTCAGATTATCTCAGCAGTTTGTTGCTTTCCAGTATTTTCTTGTCTCTCATTTGGACTCCTGACATTTTTAGACCACTCCGTCAGATTTGCTTGTTGAAATTTTTGGGCTGTTTTCAGATTGTGTCCCTTTAGTTAAACTGTTTGCTTCCTGAACCATCTACCTGTGTTTGACCCAAGCTTTGACCATTGGACATTGATTGCATCTGAATGTACTGTTTGATTCAGCCATTACAACATATCTTGCCAGCTATGGCAAATCCCAAACATACACTCTGCAGCCACTTTATTAGATAAACCTTGCTGATGCTGGGCTGGACCTCCATTTTGCCTTCAGGACTGCTGTAATTCTTGTTCACATAGTTTAAACAAGGTGCTGGAAACGTTTGGAGATTTTTATTCATATTGATATGATAGCATTGCACAGTTTCTGCAGATTTCAAGATTGCAAAATAATGACGCAAATTGCAATTCCACCACATCCTACGGTGCTCTATTGGAATGAAATATGGTGACCATGGAGGCCACTGAATATAATGAACTCATTTTCATGTTCATTTGCATGTTATGCTCTTTGAAGCAACCGTCAGAAGATGGGTTCAGTGGGATCAATATGGTCAGCAACAATATTCGGGTAGGCTATGGAATTTAAATAATTCTCTATTAGTACTAAGTGCCCCAAAGTGTGTCAAGAAAATGTTCCACCACCATCACCAGCAGCCTGAACCACTGATACAAGGCAGGATGGATGCTGTGATGTTGTTTATGCAAAACCTGACCTTGTACCACTCAAATCCTGCAGGAGAAATCAAGACTTGTCAGAATAGGCAAAGTTTTTTCCAGTCTTCTATTGTCCAATTTTGGTGCAGTCTGGCCAGTCTCACCAGTTGACCTCTGGTATCAACAAGAAAGTCCCAGTATATCACCAGTTTGTCAAATCTTTAGGTGTAGATGACAATAAAGTTATTACTGTTGCAGTGACTGAAGTTGAAAAGAAGCACATACAATAAGTACACTACATTTTCTTAATTGACATCAGTATTTGGAATATTGCTTAAGATCCAGGTAACACTATTATTGCTAGGGGTTAGTAAAGAAACATTGTTCTTTCATATTACTAAATCACTCCACACATCAAGGGAAAACAGAGGACAGAAGCATGTCACAAATAAAAGGATGCTGTGGCAAAGTAAAATCTGTCTTCTGTTTCCATCACTGAAGGGATGCTGTAAGGCAGGTTAAGCCTTCGTGGGCTTTGTGTATATTGCTTCAATGTATTCCCATAAATAACTGAGTCAAGGAGTGAAAAGGTTTATAGAGCCAGCGGGTAAAAGCTGGACTGTCACTAAAATTTTATAACCACCATTTTCATTTTGTCATTACTTACTTTGCCAATGTCTTGAAAGGCTGATTAGTGGCATACAGGTTTGTTGTTGTTGTTTTGTTTGTTTGTTTATTTCTTTTCCCAAAACTCAGAAAGGTTTACATACCTGAGCATGCAACCTAACTACTGATTTCACCAGTAATATGAGAGCTCAAGGGAACCATCAAACTATGTGCCATCAGCTAAAGAATCTCTGCCTGAGCTGTGGCAGTCTGCCCTCAAACCATTCAGCCATTCTGCAATTGACCTTCATTTCATGTGCCCATAGGTACTGTCTATAATTGCATGTTAATGGAGTGTTTCAGTGTCTGGGTCAGACATAAAACTCACCTCCTGTAGGTATTTGCATTGCCTCTATCCTAATCTCTCATAGTTACGCGAGTCATTATTAGATCAAGAGTTATTTATAGGATTACTTTGAGCCCATAAAAATCCATCAGCCACAACATTAAAACTAACAGTTCTTGTACTTTGGGGCTTGGACACAGGACCTCTGGGTGAATTGTGCTGTGTCTATTACCAAGACACTCAAAGTGACAGTGCCTTTGGGTCCATTGGATTATGGATTACAAAGTGAGGTCTGGGTAGATTAGAACTGTCCCAGTACATTGACAGTCAATCAATTTGTCAAAGTGATAAATTGATTACTGGTATTACTGACTTTTATATTTTGGTTGATTGGTGTTTTCTTCAATATATCTAACCATACTTTCTTTTCAACCAAGCAAAAAGGTTTGGGGGTTTGTTGAAATTTGCTGACAATAGGGCTCAAAAGAAAAAAAATGTCTATGAAATAATACTTGTACTCCCAGCATCAATCTTACATTGTAATATCAGTTAGTTATCTCTGTTGGAAATGGTCAGTGGAAGGGTAGCTGTTAAGAAGTCATTTTTAAGGGAGGCAAACAGTGGCAACAGGTCTTATTGGGTGATGAATCCAAGTTTAAAATTTTGGGTTCAAATCATCATGAGTGTATTTGGAGGAGTTCAGAACAGCAACAACAGTCTACAATTTGTAAAACATGGTGGAGACTCTGTCATGCATTGAAGCTGCATTTCAACCAGTGGTTTTAGGGATCAAAATCTATGGAATTATGAACACATAAAAGTACAGTCAGATTCTGATCCACTACATTCTGCAAAGTGTTTGATTGGTCCCAAACACAGTGCCAGTATAGTAAAAGCATACCTGGGTAGAAAAACACCCAATGGGACACTATCAGTCATGAATTGCCCTCTCCAGAGCCCAGACCTCCGCATTATTGAAGCATTGGGGAACAGTGGGATCATCTTGACAGAGAACAGAACAAAAGGCAGCCACAGAGGAGCTTTGAATTTCCTTCAAGAAGCCTGGAGAACAATTCCTGAAGAAAGACACGAAAGCTTGGTTAAAAATGTTGGGCGTCTCAAAACTTTTGCATAGTATTTTATGTGTCCAAGTACCTGTCTTGAATACAAGTGTGTCATAATCCTAGTATGGTATGGCAATTGTCTCACAGCACCTGTGTGACTCTTACCAGGTGTTCCCCTTTCTCTTGCCTGTGAGGAAAAAGAGTTTTCACTACATCCCCAGGAACTATGATGATGCTGTGCTGCATGAGACAGGCTGCAGAAGCCCACTTAACACTTACAGCATGACATTACACTTAAGCTTAAATTCTCTCTAAAACCCATATTACCATGAACTAAGGAACACTTCGGACTACCATATTTTAGAGGGGTTTATCCCCTGACCGTGGCCTCTATTCAATCCCTTCAAGCTCTGTGTGTGCTATATTTAAACCAGCATGATGACTCTTGCCCTGAACTGTCCCATCAGGTTTCCAGACAGGGCAGCATCAGTGCGGGGGGGTGTGTGTGTGTAAATGAGGCTGCAGAGCTCACTTTTAAGGACCAGATGGAGATGATCCTACAGCAAGGCATTGGGGAACAGTACTGTGACTGCGCCTGCAGCCACAATGACCTAGAGAACTACTACTACTGAAAAGTCAGGTCAGACACCAGCTCTTATCTCTCTAATGCTGTTTTCACAGCTGGCTTAGCATATCTTAGCCTCTTAGCTAACGGAGCATACAACTTTTTAATTGGTAGCATATTCATCTTTCTCCAGATATACTAGTTTCCAATCAAGTGTTCATATATTAATGCAATCTCTTTCCTTTTTATTTTATTTTGAAAGCAGAATATTTACTATAAGAGGAAGTAGGCTTTCTTTAGTCAAAGGAGCTTGCAAAGAAAAGCGTCTGGACTTCTTTAAGTTGCTTGAAGACGTTTCACCTCTCATCCGAGAAGCTTCTTCAGTTCTAAGGTCAAATGGTGTGGAGTCCCAGATTTATATCTGGGACTCCACACCATTTGACCTTGGATGACTGAGAACCTTCACAGACACAGGCTTTCTTTAATTAATGCGTTTATTACTTTCACAGTTAGAGTTACATTAACCTGAACCATACTAAATTCTTTTCACTTTTGAGCATTTTAACATTTCTTAATATTCACAAATTAAATGTCATTTTGTTTTCCTTTATATTACTTATCTCCAGTGTCTTCTGATTATATATCTCAACACTACTTCCCCATCTATCTTCACAGATTAAATCATCACTCACCTGCCACACCTATTAAAACACTGCAGTATATCCATCTAGTACCTTGGCTGTGTGCAGGCAGGCAGAGAGAAAGGACCCAAAATGCAGGACTCACAGAGGCAAAGGTGAACTTTAAATAAACAGCTTTATTGCAGGTTGTAGACTGAACAGCAGACAAGCTAAACTGGGGAGAAATAAACTGACGGACAGGTAAACAGACCACACACAATAATTCGAGAGTAAAACACGACAGAAAGTAAAGGAAAACACAGGGCTTATATACACAGGGGAGTAATCAGGGAATGGGAAATGGGGGAGAGATAGCTGGGAGAAATTAGGCTAACGAGACAGGGGAAGTAAAACTGAATACACTGACATAAGATGTGAACCTTCAAAGTAAAACAGGACACAAGAAACAAAACAGAAAGACGTAAACTTGACACTGAACTAAACCTAGAATAATAATGTCCATTTATACTACTCTGATCTTTTATGGTGGCAAACCCAACCACTGCAGCTACCAATTGATTTTCAGCTCTGTTACAGCTCTTTCAGATCTGCCAGCCTTATTCTAGCCAACAATCTGTCACACCTTCAGTGGACTTTCACCTCTGCCAATCAAATCCAGCTTTCTGAGAGCCTTCTCTGCCTCTTTCTTGCATTAAAATAAACTTCCCACATTATCTCTGCTTATTTGACTTTAGAGACGTCACCCTCTGGGGTCACGCTGGCATGTCCAAATAAAATGACTGATTTAAGATGGCATAGCGACAAGATCCAGTCACATTGAAAGTGTGGACTTCAAACTATATACAAGCTTTTAAATTGTGTCCATAGGCCACACAAAATCAGAGTTGTGATAAAAAATATACCCAATACTATCATCACGTTCAGTAAAAATTCTCCAATAAAAGTTGAAGAACTTATTCAACTTCTTTACTCAAGTAAAAGTTAAACAGTACAGGTTCTTAAATGTACTGAAAATAAGAAAGTAAAAAGTAGCTCTTTGGAGGCTGTTCCTATTTTTGTGCAAAGCTAACTGAACCTTGTGCTATATTAACATAATGCCAAAATAATATCAGTTGAAGGGAATACAAACTGTAGTCTAAGTTTTTTTTAAATTGTATCTATACTCAGCTTGAATCTGAAGAAAAAGACGCAAAATAAAAAACATATATCTATCTCTAAACAAGAAAATGTGTACAGTCAGGGGTTTAAGTAGATTCAGCGAGTGGGGGAAACCCTAAAATTGGGTTCGCTGTGGGAAAAAGAATCATAACTCACAACAATTTCTATTGAGAGCTCCTGTGATCAGCTGCTCTTTGTGGATTTACACAGCTGAATTCAGCAAGATGTGAGCAGATGTTTCAGAAGTTGTCCTGGCTGATTTCCATCCTCTACACCAACAGTACACTGTTTATGCCGTTTTTATACTAGACAGTATAGTTAGTTGTAAGTTGCAATAAGTTGGTGTGAAGATGGAATTTTGTGAATGGATCTCTATTGGCTTCATATTAATCTCTGCTACACTTGATGTAACCTAAATCTGATCATGAAACCACAGCCACCGTGCACCAGTCACACACTGTTCTTTACTTTAAATCTGTCACAGTACAGCAAACTAACCTGTTTTTCCTGCAATAACTCTCCTGTCCTGTCTTTCTTATCTTTCTCCACCTTTAGTTAGCAACCACTGTGCGACAAACTGCACACAAAAGTTTTGTGTGTTTGCTGATGTTCATTGACCTGATAGAAACAATGCATTTGAAATTACATGACACTTAAAAAAAGTCACTCTCTTTATGCTCGCTCATCTTCAGTAGGGCTAGCTAGATGCTGAAGCACCACAACTGCAACTTATAAACACCTGCAGTCATTTTGGTATTGTGGCAAAAAACCCCAACAAAAACAGAAAACACAACCCATTTTTAACCGCTGACTTTAGCACATATCATCTCTTTTATGCGACATTCTCTGGTAACTGATAAACGAACAGGACTGCCTGTCACGTGTTACTGTTTAGGTTTGATGTTTGGAAGCTGGCAGTGATGAAATAATAACTCCCTCCAAAAGCGTTAAAGCCAAAGTAACGAGCCTGATTTGAAAATGTAAGAAGTAGAAAGTACAAATATTTGTTTAAAAATGTAGAAAGTAAAAAGTAGTCAGTTAGTAGTCAGTTAGTCAATTATGCCCTAAACCACAGAGGGTTAACTTAACTGTGATTGCTGTTTTTGGGTCATAGTCACTTGCAGATAGCACTTGGACAACAGTCAAATCCAAACAGTCACACTGAATATCAATACAAAAAATATCTGCACATAGCCTTGCACCAAATCAAAATTTGCATCACTCAGACCCAAGTAAATCCTCACATACTCATGGAAGCAGAAACACCATCTGTAATGGACCGTTGGCTTTTTATTGGGTTTCATTGAGTTTCTGGTTGTTAATGAGAGTTTCTAGTTTGCTTTTCATTATTCTAGAGCTTTAGTTTCAATTACTTTTGTAGATTGAGCTTTGTCGTTGTTTCTGTGATTATTCTTGTAATATTATTTTTTCTTAGCATTGTTATTCTGTTTTCAGTTCACTCAAATTCTGGTATTTATTAGTCCAGCCTTCTTAGTGTTTTCTTGTTGTCAAGTCTCAGTCTCTGTATTGCATATTTCCAAGTTCAGTTACTTCCTGTTTTATTTTGTGTGTGTGTGTGTGTGTGTGTGTGTGTACAGGTATGTCCTGTCTCTCTTGTCTCTATAGTCCGATTGTCACTTTGTCTTCTTCGTGAGGCCTTTAAAAATTTTTGAAACTTTTGAAAAAAAGCCTTCTTTTGTCTCCTTTTACCTGAAACTCTTGCATTTGAGTCATTTTTCCTGGACCCCTCCAAGCACATGACATCATCAGTTGTATAACTTTCAAGAGAGAGTTAGTGTTTCACATGTTACTATTACTTTTTATAACACAAATACAAATATATTCTGGTTTAAATTACACTCACAACCATATTCAAAGTTTCATATATGATTTTGCCAAGCTTTAAGAGTTTCAGCTCTATAATGCACCCACTCAAATAACGAGAAAGAGCTCAATATTACACCTTATATTTGGAAAATACTATTAACACACACAGTTTTCTGCAAAACTGAGTTGGTCTGTGCAGGATACCTTCAGGCACAGTATTAAGATGTAGGTCACCGTCATATTCTAACGCATTCAGAACCCAATATACAATCACGTTGGTACATGCAATAAAATGCTTGAAAATGAACTGCATTCTTGAATAAGCAGAACACAGTCTGTTGCAGCACCAGTGTATTTTGTGTGTGTGTTTGTCTGTGGGAGAATGTGGCACAGCATTGGTGTATTGTTATAGTTAGTCATTTTTCATTAGGTGGTGTTCCTATCTGCACCATGCTGCATACCCTGTGGAATGTTTACCTGTGGTCCCTAATTTACTGCACGTGATTCTACTGTAAGTGGATGTGCAGATTTCAATTTTGCCGCTTTGAAAAAAAAAAAGTTTAGTCAGCAGTTTGATGACATTGTGTCAGTAACTTCTCTTTAAGTGTAGGTTGATGGTTCATTTTAAAACATTAAGCTCTGTCTTAGGTGGGAGGTGAAATGGTCAAGAAATATTTATCATAAAGTTAAAGGATTGCACTGTTTCATATGGTTGTAAACAGCCTTTCTAAGATTGATCTGTGGGTCAAATATGTGATTTTTATAGGTGCGCGTTTTCTGTCCCTTTTAGTAGAGATCAGCACTCCCCCCTGCTGGATACTTGGCAGATCTGCTGAAACTTAAATGTGTCCTTTGAAGCCTCTCAAAGGATTGCAGGAGCAGAAGGAATTATATGCAGAAAAAAAATATATATGTAAACACCCTCTATCTGGATGAGATGTTTTCTTGAGTACTTTAAAAATTACAATTGAAAAAAATCTTGTAAACAGTAAAACATTTCTCAAAAATGCTCCACTTGTCCTGGTGAAAACATACTGCTGGCTTGGTGCAGTGTAAGGCAGAAATTGAGGCTTCATAACTAGGGCAATTACAAACATTTAAAGGGCTATTACCAAGCTGACCTCTGTGGTAATAATCATCAAGAAAATGCATTAAAAGATTTCAATGACATACTGTCCTCTGCTGAAGGCTTATGGAAGCAGAAAGAGTCTCTTAGTATTCCACTTGAGACACTTTACCACCATATTGCAATTTCCTGTTTGAGTCTTATCTGGAGCAACCTGAAACTGCACTCCAGCGAAGCCTCACATAGCTCCCTCTGCTCACCTACTGCTATTCCATCTCTGGCTCTATTTCTCACTATTTTTTCCTTCCATTTTTGCTCTTTTATGCCTTCACTCTCACTTTCACCCTCTCGCCCTGCCTGCCTGTGCAATGTCATGATTAGTATGCTACGAATCAGTAAAGCTTCACGTGGATATCAGTCACTCAGGCAACCAGTCAGCAGTTTCACTGTCAGTCAGGAGGTTGATCAGTTTAGTCCCTCACCTCATACTGTTGTTGAATTACTCATTCAATTTCTGGGTTGATCGCTCAACCACTTAGTCATCTTTTTTTTTCTTCCTATTCCTGTTCTTTCATTATTGTTGTGTTTCTATATTTTTGTTGTTGCTGCTCCTGCTGTCTTTGTCTTTGCTCACCTGTTGTTTATGTGTGAGCTATATAGAAATAGATGTATTAGAAGGAACATGTAGTTCTCTCTTTTTTTTTCTTTTTGGTCTTTTGTTGTTCTCCTCCCAGCATTATAGGGCTGGCTTAGTTCCAGAACAGCCAAAACTGGATGTTTGAACAATTGCTCAGTTCTCTGTGAGACAGAAACAACTGCAATATTTCAGTGGGAGGCATTTTTTGTCTGGCAGAAACAATTATGGCTTGTGCATTTTACATCTGGAAAGATTTAGAACACGATGCTCACAGCCAGCTGTTGCAAGATAAATTTATACTGTGAAGTGTTGACCTAGAGAACAGCATGACTTTTTTTCTTATTTGTTCTTATGCCACATTTGAGCAGATGTTTGACAGTTGATTTGAGATTATAAGATTCATAAACGCAAAGCTTGTCACCACAGCAACGACCATAGTCCACTCAGTTCATGTTTTTACACTTTTATGAGCTTTGACGATGACTTTTTGCATATTAAACACTAACATTTGCTTTGTTGTTTTTTGAGAACATTGGAAATAAATACAGAGTGGCAGGTGCAGCAAAAGACTGATGCCCTGTTTCTACCATGATTACATTCTGTTCAGGCATTGTTGCAGGGAGAAGGAGGAAGATCAAGCTTCGGCCACAGAATATGAATTTTATATCTGCAATGCAGCCAAGAGGTACACTCTTGTGTAACAGCACGCCTTGCCAATGGACAATAAAGATCATTGGTTTTTGTATGGTGGCTAAAATGTACATTATGAATTAGACCTCTCTGGTTTGATATTCACTGATCCTGTTGTAAAGCATTAGTTCTGTTTCTGCATTTAAACATTATAGAATAAAAGCTTCTACTTCTAACAATAATCATTATTTTGAAAGGGTGTATGAATATTACTAAAGATTGATAAAGATCAATGTAACAAAAAATTGGGTGAAATGGGGGAAACCATGAATTTATATGGTTACATTGTAAATGATAAAGTTCAACCTTGTTGTAATGAAATATTCATGGACTATTGCCAGTGGGCTATAATAGATGAAAGGTCATTAAAGTCCACCCAACAGCAGGGTGATGGATGAGTGGACAGTTCCTGATAGGTGCTTTCTTTTGGCAAGTCATCAAAAAGGTTTTACAAAGTCAAAAAAAAAAAAAAAAATCAAGGGGTTAATTAAGGTGGTGAACTCTTAATTGAAGTAAAGTTTATTACACCGGAGAGAAATTTGCAGAAACTGTGAACGTACAATAGGCATTATTTAACAATTAACCGAAGACAAGATTTATTATCTTCCAAAAAATATTTCATGTTGACAAATTAATGGGTCAACTTTTCTTAATGTTTCTTTACGGTACAGCTCGGTACAAACACTGACTGAAATTTTTCAAAACAAAATAGAATTAATTGGATCTTAATGGTAAGTGCCAACAAAACAAAAACAAAAAGATTTGTGTGTTCTAAAAAAAAGTGCGTTCTAAATTAACCCTACGGTGACAAGCCCTTACCAAACCTTTGGGACTTTTTCTGGCTCAGGATTTAAGTTCTGTCTCCTTATAATAACACTTCACTTCAGCACTTTAGCCTCAAGGCATGTAAACAGCCCATCACATTATAGTGTTTTTTCTTTATTTTTTGTTGCATTTGTCACAACACTTTTGTTTTCTACTACAGTGGGGAAAGTTTGATTCAGCAAACGTTTATCTTGGTGGTTAGTGTATCTTTAAGAAATTGTGTGTTTTAAGTATAAAATAAATGACAAAAGCAATTTTATTTATATAGCACTTTGCAATATATGCAAACTCAATGTGCTTAACAAAGAAGACAAAAATATACTCATCAGTAGGGATGGGTATCGTTTAGGTTTTATCCGATACCGGTGCCAAACCGGTACTTTTGAAACGGTGCCGGTGCTTAAACGGTGCTCTAACCGGTGCTTAAAGAATGGAGAAAACAAAATTGGTCCAAAAACCTCTCATGTTCAGCTGGTTTTTTGTAAAAAGATAACAATGTTAGCCTTTTCTGCAGCTATAGGGCATATATGGTATCACTCTTGGCTGAAAGCAGTGCTTAAACAATGGAAAAAACACAAACTTTGTCCAAAAACCTCTCATGTTTAGCTGTTTTCCACTTTTTCTTTGGTCATTTTAGCCTTTTTGGCCAGGGTGAAGGGAGTATCTGCCATCAAACAAGAAGACAGCTGCATGTAACTATGACGGTGTTTGCTAGTTCACCTTACATGCATTAATGTAATAACGTGGTTAGCCTACTCAACGTAAATTACACACGAACAACATTAAGCTACTCACGCAGAGAAGAACGGCTGCTGCTGCCATCATCATCCTCATCATTTCTGCTACACTGGCAGGGCTAGGGGCCAGGACTCTACTCTTCGGGTTCATGTTGCTAACTCCGGGTACGATAACAGGCACCACACCTGCAGTAGATGTGCTCGGTGTGAGGTCTCGCAGCAAGCTATCAAATCCGGCGCATTTCTCGGCTTTTCAAGTCATTTTCTGACTTGCCTTTTTGTGGTAATAAGCGTTGCATCCCATATGAAAAGCACATCTACCATTTTTGCTTAAAGTTGAAAACTGGAGATCTTCATGTGAGCCATCTTTGGAACTTTAATTATTATTAAAGAAATTAACATCCTTATGAAATACATTGTGTGAATTGGCGTTGATGTGAAACTTAGGGATTACAATATATTTATCTAAGTAGAATTGGTACCAAACATAAAGTTGCATTTTAATGTGTTTTTAGGCAGACAATTGAATGTAATGATTGATTTTGGATATTGGATTGACCTCCTCAGGTGGATTCTTTCGATAAAGAAGAGAACAATAGCTATACTGTGATTCACTACTACTTGCAGTAACTACTCACAGCTCGCGACTGAAGGCGAGGGTAGGTTTATCAATCAACAAGTAAACTGACTTCTTCACCTTTATGCTCTGGTCTTTCTGCACCACAATCACAAGTACAGTATGTGCACCACTGCAGAGGCTGCACCAATCTGCCGGTCAATTTCTACCTTCACTACCTCCCTCAATCATGAACAAGATCCTCAAGATACTTGAACTTTAATTCTTAAGGCAGGAACTCCTCCTCAACATGAAGTAGTCTATCCTCACTTTTTTGACTCAGAACACTGGCCTCAGTCTTGGAGGTGCTGATTCTCATTCCAGCTGCTTCACACTCAGTTGCAAACCAGCCCAGTGTGAGCTGGGGTCTCATCTCTCTGAATGACCAACCGATATGACACCCTTTTCCCCATGGCACATAAAAATTCTGTCTATGAAAGTTATGAACAGAATTGGTGACAAGGGGCAACCCCGGGGTGTGACACCCATCGGGAGTGAGTCAGACACTGAGCAGTTTCACTTAAGTTCACATTTCCAATCTTCACCTGGACAATAAAGCACCAAAGGTGTCAAAGAATAGGTAATGACTTAAGGCCAGTATAACATTTTGTTGCCTGAAGCAATATAGCATTAAAACAGCTTAAGGATTAGTGTATGAGAAAAAAAGTCAGACAAGGTCACACAATAGAAACAAAAATGGATGGACAAAATGAAAGCATTCACAAACACAGTGTCAAAATAAATCCTTCAGTTATACAGGATGTACATCCGAACCTTAAACATTTATAGTGGCCCACTCATCAACAGTGCTGACCTTCCTGATGCAAAACATTAGGTTTCATTATTGGGTAAACCAAATCAGGCTGGTGTCAAATGTGAAAATACATTTTCAGTACTGATAAGCCTCAGGGAAATGTAAACTGGAGGTGCTTTGCAATAGAACACAATCACTGGGCAGGTTCATTATGCTGTATTTGTACGTTTTGAATGCTCACCCATTCGTGTACAACATGAGCAAAAACAAGCTATAACTGTATGTCGTGATAATTATCCTCAGGCTTCAAAATATCAAACCATAAATGGTTCTCTTGTTCTCTTGTTTCCTGTCAAGCCAGTGGGAGTGAGAAAAGAGGAAAAAAGAGTCCGGAGGGGGAAGTGGAGGGGCTGATTCAACATGCACCTACACACTCAGACCATCCACCTCAGACAATATCCGTAATCTGCATAACAATGTAATTATAATCTGCCTCTCCTCTGCAGTTCCTTGAGTTTCTTGCTGCAGCACCAAATCTGCCCGCAACTCCTTTGGCAAAGGACTGGCTAGCTAATCAGGTGAAGTGAATGATGACCACATTTTGTAGTCCAGTCTGCCTTTAAAGAATTAATCATAAAATAATTGGATTGAAAATTAGGGAGACGTTGTTTTTATATTCCATTACCCTGGAGTGGATTTCTCATCACTGTGTGTGCTGCCTCTTTATTTACATACTTTGTGCTTTTTCTCTCTGCCCTAAGGCTTTTAGAGAATATGTTGAGTGAGGAAAGACGGATAACAAAAAAGCAGAAGAGAGAGAGAGAGAAAAGAGTAAAGAGGAGGAGTTTGGTAAATCATATTGACTTAATTTTGTATAAAGGGGGCCGGTGTCCTCAAAGGGTAAATTGATCCAGTCACTGTGATGAATAGATTCAATTAATTCACCCAGTGTGGGACAGGGGTGAATACATGTATTAGGGGACACCCCCTCCGTTGGCTAATTTCTCAAACATCATCTCACACCTCTTCAAGTCAAGAAATCATTTACTGTCACTTTCTCCTTCCTCTGACTTTGTTTCTTTCCAAATATCCCACATTAACACTGAAAGAGATAAAGACACAATTAATTTGGGAAGCCACATTTCAGATTAGTTCTTCTATTATTTAATTGTAAAAGAGTCCTTGCTGATGGTAAAATGGGACAATGGGAAGTATCCCTGCACAACAAGCATGTATGGAAAAAATGTAGTAATAAAATTGCAGTTTTTGTTCAGTTTTGTTAAGACTTATTGTGCACTTTGCGACTTTTGTAGAGTACAATATAAAACTACACATATGCCCCAAAAGATGATGAAATTCCATGCACAACTTACTGGAAAACTGGAACAGATTAGATTCTCTAAAGTTAAGCTGAACTTTTTTACAGAAGTTTTACAGAACTTTTAGCTGCATCATATGGTCCTCCTTAGCAGATGGCGTGAGCTCAGACATCATAGATCTCTTGACATATTGACATTTCCGTTCCAGCATAGTCAAGCCATATGTTTAGTAAGTTCGCCGAAAATTATGACTTCACAAATTAAATTTCTAAAGACGCTAGCTATGCCATAGTGGTGGAACTATGGACTCGGAATCCGCTACTTTTGGGAGTTGTCATTAGGTTGGTGCTTGTGTGTATATTTCCTGATGACTGAGATATATAATAAAAACAATGTGCTTATAGCTGTTCATAAATCTGGCGTAGACTGTACATTTTTGCTTTTGTGCATACACAGGCTTTTACTGAATCTATAAAGTTTTATGCTTCTGCTCCCAGGAGTCCAGCCAAAGCTTTCAATACTCTGAGCACTTAGTGAATTGCACTAGAGTAATTTACACTGGACTAATATGATATTTTGCACATCTCTACATTCTAAGAAACCCCTTTATATCTCTTTCTTCCTATTTCTCATTGTACTCAGCTTCACTGTATTACTTTTTCATCACTTTAAATTGGATGTCCCAGAATAATAGTGACCCTGTCCATTATTAATACACTGAATCCATCATGGCAGGAAGAAGCAGGGTTTGGAAACCCCATGAACAATCTCAAGGGCTTGGGGAACTTGTGGTTTCTCTGGACAGGCACCCTCTGCAACTATGTGAGAGTGTTCCTCTTTAGTGATTGCTAATAATCAATCTACTGTACTTCACAAACAACACAGTTCACAAAGAAGAGACAGACACATACAGACACAGTACATAATCCATCATCCACTCTACACACACACACCCCCCCCCCCCCCCCCCCCCCATTGCTTGGTAGTCATAGGGAAAGTAAATCCACCAACCTCATTTGCTACTGATACAAAGTATTTAGGAAACGAAATCCTTTGATCCCAACATATTTATGTCTTTTTATATTTGTGTGTTTATACTGTAGCTGCATCAAAATTCAAGTAGGAATTAATTTCAACCAACCATGGTGCTCATTGGCTAATCATTAGTCCTCTTTCTGTGTTAACAGGACAAGTTGCTTTTTCAAAAGCGAATCCAATGTTTCATGTCACCACGATACGAGCCAGCTGAAATGGACAAATTCAAAGGTCTGGACCCAGTTGAGTACACCCACTGCATGAGTCAAACAGGTGGGATAGCCATGAATAAGCTGGTAACGAGGTGTTTCTCTGTAATGTGGGAGGCATATTACAGAGAAACACTGAAGGAAATGAAAGGTCAAGCTGTGAGGTCTGCCACAAACTTGCTTTTATTTATTACTTTTTTCAGGTTCATCTGTTTATTTCTTGATTATTATTCATGTTATTTTGGTTATTACATTATACAGTATGATAATGTCTAAGACAGTACAGGCAGAAAAAGAAGAGATGGGGGGATTGGGGAAGACGTAAAAATGACAGAGTACAAATAGAATTGCACAATGTACTGTGTAATTCTGCTGCACCTGTAAGGAAAAAAACACAACTGGAACACAAACATTTGAAAATGCACAGGTACATAAAACAATAATCTTCTTGTGGTGCGTGTGTGTGTGTGTGTGTGTGTGTGTGTGTGAGTGTAACAAAGAGAAAGAGGGTGAAAGTATGTGTGCTTTTATCACAAAATGTATCTGAAAATGAGTGCGGGAAGCTGCAGTAATCCATTCATAGCTCCCGGTCTCCAGGCGCACAAGAACCGCACAGTACTCAGCACAGTACCCCCTGCTGAACCCTAGAACCCTGCTGGACAAGAACACTGCTGGACAAGGGTGCAGGACCACATTGCATATATATAGTTCTGCAGCAGAATTGTCTTTTCAGTAGGTGCATAGATTTGAGTGCATAAGGCCATTTGGATCAACCTTTGTCCTGTATATTGTGTTCTATAGAGAATTTTAAGGGTACAGATATTTAAAAATTTTGTTACCGAAGTAGGTATTTCTAGATTCATTTGACTGGGATGAATTTTTCCTAGATAATAGATTTCCATTGCTGATATTAAAGAAATTTATTGTTGCTGATTCTCTATTTTGATACAAGGCATTTAAATGAAATAAACCTTCCACTGTATAACATGTACTAGACTTTTTTCCCTTTCTCGTGCCACAATGAAAAATGATGCATTTTATTTTTCTGGCAAAAATAAATAATTAATTAAATTAATACCAATTAACTGGTTCTTTAGGTTTTTTCATAATAGAAACTCATATTTCATGTAAAAGCATTTTGCATTACCTTAAAAAAAAACCTTACAATGATAATGTGTATGTTTGGAGGATTTTGAAATTCCTTTCAAAGCTTCCTTTTTATATTTTTAGGTCAAAGTAGTTCTCTGGTTGAGGTTTATGGTGTTTGTCTTCATTAGCTTTACTTTGACACTTTCTGGTACTTTCCAGCCACCAATCTAACCAAATGCCTTGTTAACTGTAGTTTGGAAATCGAATAACAGAGCAGCGTGGGTTTAATATTTCTTTCCTAAGTAGCCTGAGGTTATGTTCATTTTTACAGGAAAAAGTGAGTGCTGCAGTTTTGCAATAAGCAAATCAAGCTTTAAAACCTATGGGATCATGGCTAATGCACAATGACCCTACCACACAGGCTGAAGAGTAGGCATCCATACCACTAATACATTTAAGTTTCATGTATTTAAGATATTTACGTTTTCATGACAATAAAGAAACCAAATTAAAAGTTTAGTAGCACAAAAATTTTATGTAATTTATTAAACAATCTGAAATACCTTACAAAAACAACCAAATTTCAGTAAAAACAGAGTCAAATACATTTGTGCTAAAGCTGGGATTTTAAAGAATTGTCAATGCAGTCATTTGGAAAATGTGTTAAAGAAGGTTTGCTCACACGAGCATTGGCTTCAGCACCTCACATGTCTCTATCAGGATTTAGTGTCAGTGTTAGTCAAATTTTCTACAACTAACCAGGGGATTTCACAGGACTCTCTTCAGCCCCGTGAAAATGAAGTACACCCCATGATGTATTAGCTTTTAGAACTACCTTAACATCAATAACATATCATAAATGGTTTCAGTATGACTTTATCGGTCAGTCAAAATGTGTAGGAATTTTGGCCCATCTTTCTTTAAGTCATTTATCCTTAGTTCTTTTTTTTAAATCATTCTGTTACAGATTTTGCCATTTTTTTATGTGCATTGTATACCCCATTTTGCCACACTTGTGATCACTGATAATTTCACCATTTGGTATTTGGTATATGGTCAACTTAATGCACAGCACCACACCTGGTGCTGTGCATTAAGTGCAAACATCTCTGCTTTGGTCTTATCATTCCAAAGGGCCATGTTCTAGAAGTTGTACGGTTTGTTCAGATGTACTGTAACTTTGCAAATTTAAGCCATGCTTGACAGAAGGCAACCCTTGGGGTTTTTATAGTTTCTCTAACCATTGCACAGTCTAACCTTGGGGTGAATTTACTGGAAAGTGTACTTCTGAGCAATTATTGTGAACTTATGAATACTAATTTTCACTGTCGAATAATGGGCTTCAAATTATTTGGAAAAGACTCCAGATAGATCATCGATGATGTCTTTGCCCCTTGGCATTGTGTTAACACACACATTAATGCCACAGATCATCAAACTGCTGAAATTACTGCTTTTATAGCAGTGATCACACTAGCTGCCACATAATCAGATGCTGCATTTGATTAGCAGTATGCGACTGCTACTTAGCCTCTTAATTCCTTGCAGCAGTAAGGGTTGACTTAGTGTATCACAAGACTGTATGCAGTCACGTGAAAACTTTATTTTTCACATGACTGTATATACCTGACAGTAAATATACACCTCTGGGCAATGTGGCTTTCCACACGCCTAGCTAAAAACAGCCATTGATATGTCTTAGGGTACACAGTGCAGAGTAACGCTTGATCAGTAGTGTTTACTGTACACAAAGACCTTTGTTTCCTGATGGTAATCTTTAAAGCAGTGCCTCCTGTTAGGCAGCACTAGTACCTCTTGGAAAAAATGTTCTCTTAAGGAATTTTGTTCTCCTTCTAGTGGCCTTAAATTACAATGTAAAAAGGATACACATTTCTACGTTTTTTGTTTTTTATTTTGTTCTGATAAATGGTTATCTCTATCAAAGCAGAGGGGGTAGAATCTGCAGTTAGAGCACAAGCATATAGGTTGATAAGTTGTGAGCTGAGGATTTTATTCAGATTCATAAGGTACAGTAGTAATATTACAAGATTAAAATTGTAATGTCTTGTATGGCCAAGTGTTCTCTCATGCAAGCACATCAGTCAAGAGACTCCACTGTCTATTGCAAGTTGGTACCTTGGAACATTTTTATAGGACATATTATCCTATAGAATTTGTTCTCTAATATGCAATATATCTACTTTTCTGAGTGTGCTGACCTCCCATTAAGATGAGCACAGGTCTTTGGCCTTTAGCCTTAAAGGGAAAATCAACTTCCTGTCTTACTAAGTCAAATAGGATTCACTAGCCTTCACAGACACCAATGAGAGATGCTTGAGTAGAAGCCAAAGGTCAGCTACAGAATCAGGTCATCATGTTGTGAAATGACTTCAAGAGCATGGCTGCAGATATCTAAACCAAGTGCAAAGATCAAATCTATCACAATTTTGCTATTCTAGTGTAACTCATTCACTACATATACAACATGAGTCACTGAAAGCCTGGGATTTCGTGAAAGCAGCTTGGGGAGTTGTAGCACTGCATTTTAAGATACGTCTGTATTGGCATAAGCCTCAGTGTAATATTTGAGGTGTACAATAGTTAGTTAAGAATTTTCATGGCATTAAACTTTTATTTTAAGTTGACCTGAATGTTTGGTGACTTGTTTCCTAACAAAGAATATAAGCTAACTGTTGTAAGAGACAACCGGCAAGACAGTGTTGTTGGAAATATGAACAAATTCTGTAGATAGAGGATTTTTGCAACCAGTCATTGTACTTGTATTAAACCCAAAACTAAATCCAGGATTTAGAAAAACAATAAAGCTGTAATCATGAATGACATTGAGCATTTTGTCCTGTTTATATCTTCTCATCTGCATCATTTGTTGCTGTAACAATGATGGGGTTTTTTTTGTTTGTTTGTTGGGGTTTTTTTATGTTCTTACACCAGTTACAGAGGGTCCTTTGGGGAATTGGTGACCTAGAAATTGAGATTCTGTCAAATGGCTGCAAAGCAATTTTCAGCTGGGTTTAGTGATGTCAGTTTAGTCTCTAGTGTGTTACAGTCCAGGTGCAAGTGTAACAGAATGTCGTTGTACATAGGTATTGTGTATTTTTTTAAATGAAGATTTACTTCTCATCTGAGCACAATAATAAGGGCACCACTAAGGTATCAATTTACTTAATAATAAACATATATTTGTTTAAAACTAAGAAATAAGTTCAGAAGAAAGGAAAATGACAGCTGTGTGAGGCAAAGGGATTTCTGTCTTTGCATGCACCAAACAGCTATGCTTTATATAAGCTATGAACAAAAGACAAGTAAAATAAAGACAACACAATATATACTACAAAATACTCGAAGCTCATAATTATGTAATTCCATTTTAATATACCATTGTTATGACTGAACTTGGCTTCATTAAAAATCTGCAAATATCAGAGCTAGCTATCGCATAAGGTTTCAGGAAATTATTATGACAAAGATGGTTTCACAAAAAGAGAATGTCTTCTCTTGTGTGGCTCATTGGAGAAAATGTCATAAATAACTGCAAGAAAAATTAGACCAGTGTCTTTATTCTCTGTATATTTCTTACATTTTACCCACTGGTTCTTCTTTCTGTCTCAAAATTTCCACAAAATACTGATATAAAACACAAAATGCAAAAAACAGAAAAGCATAAGCATAAGAAGTCCAGGTTATAAAAAAGGGGTCAAACTGTTTCCCCTGGTGTATAATACACAATGTACATCCTCTTTAATGAAGGACACCCTAGATACGCCACTAAATAGATATAATTCTTTCCCTGACCAGACATTATCCTGGTCAAATTATATAAAATCTTCCCCAAGAAAGATCACTTTCATTTAAAGGTAGCCAATACATGTTCATATCAGGAGTTCTGTTCATATCATCTGCATTTGTCACACAGAGCACTTAATTAAGCTCAGGTGGGCTTCTGCTTCGCTTTGTCAGTCAAGATAAACTCTTGCACATACTTCACTACCCTACACTGCACTCAAACCAAACAGTAGCTAGTACACCTTAAAGACTAATACCATGTAGATATCCATCTGTCTTAAAGGATTGTCAAATTAAATCAGCCAATTATAAAGTCTTGAAGTCAAAATAACACTTTTTCCAGGTCTTACTTGACAGAAGTTGATGGCTCACAGAGGACAGTATGGTCCCTACAATTAGATAAGGAATACTTTTTTCTCCCATATTTGGGCATTTCCTTTGCCACAGTAGTTGGAATGATAATAATAATTATTACTGTATTATTATTATGACAAGTGATGCTAATAATAATACTTTTTGTGTAGGCTGGCAATAGTAAGCAGAGTAATAGCACATTAGCAATATTAAAAGCAGAAATAAGTTATTTTTTCTAGATTACCAATCCACCAAAATATTTGATTCTGGTTTATCTTCTCTCATAATAAATGTTCCGTTCAAACCTCATTTATGTCCTTGTCCTGTTAATGAATTGCAGATATCTACTATGGTAGTCCTCTCCTCTTCTGTTAAATATAGTGTCTGCTAAAACAAGATATTGGCCATACCACTGGAAGACTTTTCACATAGTAGTAATAGAATCTACACGTGTTACAAAAACTGAACCACTGGGGGAAAATTATTTCGTCTTGCTTTTGGGTTATTTATTCATTTGACTGTTTTATATTGTATATCTGTATTTGTAACATGTACCAGTGTAGTAACTTATGTTAAACTTCAAAGTGTTGCATTGACACTGCGGAAAATTGGCCTGTATCTTTCTTCCTTTGTCTTTTTTTTTTTTACAAGCTATAGCAAATATGATACAAATATATGCAAATGCAAATAATTAATTTATTATTTAGTTGTCACAAAGTTTATGAAAAACTCTTTAAATAAACAATTATTTCATGGTTCAGGATTTAAAGGGTTAACACCTGTCTGAAAAGCCTTTGAATATAATAGCAAAAATGAACAGGTGAATAGAAGTGCACTGTAGAACAAAGGCATTAAGATGTGATAGCTTTGCATCTGCAGGACAGATAGTGTCTGACACTTAAAAGGCTTCTACCTACAGTTGTGAAAGCTGTCAAACACATTCACGGTCTGGTGTCATTTCTGACATTGTATCTCCAGAGAAGCCTTTTGCTTCAGGATACGATGCCGTTTGTGTTACTTAATTTAGATTTAGAGATAGAAGTAAGACTAGCAAAATACAAGTAAAAGGTATAAAGAATTGCTGTTGTTTTATTAAGGTCACACAATTTTAGAATAAAAATCCATTATAATGTATGGCTGTTGCAGTAGTAAAGGTTCTTAATACCTTAACTCACCCGACATGTCACCAACCCACAATAGCATGAATAATTTAACCACTTGAACACAACTTAAACCTTCCCCTGTTGTAAGACTTAACCAGCGTCACATTTCTTTCTTTTTTCAACAACTTCATGAAATATATACAGTTATGTGTTCTGTGCCAGCTCTGTTCTTGGATGCCCTCTGGACCCAGTGGAGGTGGTGAGTGACAGGAGAATGGTGGCTAAGCTGTCATCCCTGTTGGACAACATCTTCCACCCCATGCAGGAGACTCTGACAGCACTGAGCAGCTCCTTCAGTGGCAGGCTGCGGCACCCACAGTGTGGGACGGAGAGATTTCGCAGGTCTTTCTTCTCTACTGCTGTAAGACTCCACAACAAAAACTTCAACTGATCAAACACACACTCTTTTCTGACAAAGTTGTATTTTTACTCAGTTGTATATAGAATTTGTATTCTATTTTAATCCTATTGTATATTTTATTCTATTTTATTCTACTGTATATAGTATTTTATTTTATTCTATTCTGTACAGTGTACTGTATTTATTCTTATTATATTCTAATTTTTGCTATATAACTTTTGCACTGTCCACTTCCTGCTGTGACAAAACAAATTTCCCACGTGTGGGACTAATAAAGGTTATCTTATCTTATCTTTCTTTTCTACCTGCACTGTGTTTTTACAGTATGATAAAGGACTGAGTTCACAGTAAGCCAAAATCAGAGCTGCAATAACATTGCAGCAGTTCAAGGAATGATTAATAACAGAAAGGTTATTACTTACAAAAACTGAACATTAATAGAGGAAATGGAAGCAGGATCAAAAACCACATTGGATTCAGGCTTTCACTCCTAAACTAATACAATTAACCAATGCAACCAGCACTTTAAGTTGGATGTTGGATGCCCTTGCCATCCACCGTACCAAATTCATCCATTCATTGTATATGAATTAAGTAATTTAATTCAGTTCAGTTTAATTTATAAAATAAAATGTTGTCTGTCTAGACATCTGTGTGTGTGTGTGTGTGTGTGTGTGTGTGTGTGTGTGTGTGTGTGTGTGTGTGTGTGTGTGTGTGTGTGTGTGTGTACTTGTATGACACATTATTATGCCACAACTTTGAGGCTACCAGTCCCATAACAGTCAACGTACAATTAGAATTACTGAATTATACTTCAATTACGTGATTCCATTCTGCAGATGTATAAGTAGCTAATCACTTGATTTTTATTGCCTATAAACACTTGGTTCATTCTGTGATTAGAACTGATTTGATGAGGTTCAGATGAATAAACCATATCCACCTATGTCGCAGTGTGAGCCAGTAATCAGCAGCACCATAAAGCAGAGCAGGATGTGTACAGAATAAACTTTATGCCCTTAGGCGTGCCTTCAAAACATGTCTGTGTTTATTCTATATATGGCAGCAACACTTAGGCCTTTAGCAAAATTGTGCTTGAATGTGTCATATTTCCTGACAAGCTTGCCAACATCTTTTGCATGCAATGACTACCATTGTTACACATCACCTACTCTGCAATGTCACCTGTTCCCAAAGTGACATTCATGTCACATATATGGCTATTTCACATGCACCTTACATGTACTTTTTAGTGTATCTTTCTGTGAATATAAGGTTACCAAAACCTAGCTTGTCCAAGTGTTAACAGGTGTGAAAAATATCACTCCTCCATACCTCATGCCTCAAATCCAGATAAGTTTACCAGATCTGCATCTAAATTTAATTTAAAAGTATTTTCAGATTGTTGCTGTAAAACATAGAGACGCGTGTCTTGAGAAATCATGCCCCTGCACCCATTACAGAATGTTTAATTTAGACTCCAATTTCTCCTCAGTGTTTTAGTATTTTTGGAATATCTTAAGCGATTCAACCACATGTGGGCACAGAGAATTGAAAATAGACAGGTGTGTATTTAGATATGTGAAAGTGAGAGATGGATAGACTACAGAAAATAAGGTAAATTACAATATGAGTTTAAATTTAAACATTTTGGGGTCTGTTTTCAAAAATAGCTCAAACCCAGCTTCATTGTGTAATTGTTATAGTTTGTGTGTTAGCTTCCTTCACCAACAAAATAACAACTATTTGAAACAGAAATAAAGGAATACAGACAGACAGACAGAGTATTCTGTTAGATCATTCTCTTTTATGGTTAAAGATGCAAAATCTAATAAATAAATAAATTCTTAAAAAGAATTGTAAAATATACCACAAAAAGCACCAGCTTATTCACAGCTCAGCAGGGTGCCAAAGTGCTGAATATTACATTTTAATTGGTATTTGGAAATGTTAGTGAATGCTGTCTTTTCTGTAACTACAGTTCATAAGCTGCATGACACCTTTGAGATTTTCCCTGCAAGATGCCCAGTCCTCTAAAATCAATTTTATTGATACTAATTTCCAAAAGTTAAAGCTCAAGGAGTTATCAGCACTATTATTCCTGTTTACAGGAACAGCTTTACAGAAGCTATGATGGGTTTTTTTCCTTGACTGTGATGCATTCCACTTTATGCTCTTAGTTTTTACATTTACATTTAGAGGTCAACCCCTAGCACGTGATTAAAGAGTTACACAATGGGTTTTGGCAGTATTATTTATATGCATAGATCTGTAGCTCGTTGCATTTCACAGCATGGCCAATGTTGCTGCATTGTTTCAGCATTGTCTCTGCATATGAGATGATATGGGAAAGTCTCTGACCACATGCTTTGAGAAAATCTGACAATTGTTTGTTTCCCTAGCCCAGACTCCGATGGACTAGTACTCACTCCTGAATCTCCTGCCATGCAGCCATTTCATGCTCTTCCAGCACCTGAAAGCAAACCTAGAAACTTGGAAAGCTGAGTTGATATGTAATGTCTCTATTCCAAAAAAAGAAAAGTCATGTAATTTTAATCTATTTTACAACAGAAGTTGCAGTATAGAAGTTTCAGATTAAAGAGTCCAATGCTACATATTATGATTCCCCACTTTCCTATCATTTTTATTGAGAAATCTATAACCCACAGAGGGAAGAGATGGACAAGTCAGCAAAACATTAGCCTGGGACCACTGTCATTTTAAATAACTTAAAAACATAACAATTTTATATCACGTTGTAATGTATCCCAAAAATTAAAAAAAGTTTTGCTTTTACAAAACCTTTACTAAAACCTAAGTAATTTTTGTGTCCTGTGTTTTGACAAGCTGTGCCGCTGGGTATGAGAGTTGTGGGGAAAAAAAAAAAAAAGTAAACTGGATAAATCAGTAATGATCAAAAACTATTTTTGACAGGTATATTTCATAAAAAGACCTCTTTTTGGTGCTGCGTGTGAGTGGACCACAATGCAACATGTAGAGGCACCTCTAATGATTAAAGTGATGGTAATGTTCTTTATTGAATGATACAATAATGAAAATGAACAACTGCTGATATACACACACTGATATAAGTTGACAATTGAAATTAAAATAAAAAAGAGGCAGACAATGTTTTTTTTTATCTGTTTTCAGGTTGTGAATGTAGTCATTTTTCCCAAACAATTATTAAGTGCACATACTTCATGACATTCGTAACAAAACATGCCATTTGAAAAACTTTCAGGGTGTTATGATGCTTTTAATGGTGGATAGGTCTCCTTTTAATTTTGTACAACTGCATGAGAACTCAAGGAGGTGCCACATCGGAGTATGGTGGAGGTCAGATCTTTCTGTTTATAACTCATGTAAATTAAATACTGAATAGGATGTTTAGGTTTGCAGGGAAATACATATTGGTGTTTTCCAGTTTAAAGACATAAAGATAACTGGATATATTTAGAGTGAGCATAGTGTATATAGAAACTGCAGGTAAAGATGTGTAAGGAAGGGATAGGGAGGGAGACAGTCGATCAGGCTACTTTATATTTTAGTTCATTTTCTATTTACAGAGATGGATTATCAGTAGGTCAAACCTCAATTTTTTAGATGGTTGTAGTGAGTCCCAATCAATCCACTAAAATGTTGCGAGCAGTTTCATTTTGGGAACAATGGATTGTGGGAGGAGAAGAAAGATAGTGGGAGTGCTGTGATGGAGATTAATGTTAAAGCAGACTAATGGACCGTCTGTCTAAGCACTTAGAATGGACAAACTATGTTTTCAGCCCATAGAAGCTGCTTGAGTTTGCAGAGAGGCAGCAGGCTGCAATGAGGTTGTACATAGAATTTATTAGAGTGTGTCTTGGCAAAACGCCTCATTTCCCAAAGCCTCCCCAGCTTGTGATCTGCATTTTAATTGTTTCTGCATTTACATTAAGATCTGCAGCTTAGCTCCCTGATTGTGCAACATTGTGACCTTGATGATGTCCATCAGGTTTCGTTTCTCCTTCATTTTCTACACCATCACTTCTTAAATGACTTACTATGTGAGTGACAGACAGGATCTGTAATTTGTATTTGCTAATACCAATACTGTGGTGACACAAACAGTATGTGAAATCAAACTTATACCACAAACATACATACACACACACACACACATTATATATATATATATATATATATATATATATATATATATATATATATATATATATATATATATATATTAGGGGTGCAACGATACACAAAATTCACGGTTTGGTTCGATACTTTGGTGTCACGGTTCGATATTTTTTTGATACAAAAAAGTGTTCATGCCTTTTTAATTTGTCATTTATTAAAATTATAAATATATATTTTAACTCAAAAGTACAGTTTTTAAATTTAATGTTGCTGAAACAACAAAGTAATAAAAAATAAATCTATCTGATTGAGAAATCACTCATCTTTGGAAAAGAGAGTTTATTACAGAGAAATGGCTCTTTCCAAAATAAAAGCTATACTATACACTTCTTCTGGGGTATGCTCTCAGCAGCATATTAAACATATCAGGTCCCCATAAAGAGAATCATGTGCTAACGGCTGTCTAAATGACTCGGGTAAAATTCGTAGCATGCGTGCTTATTGTTTTTGTCTGCTTCCACTTGTCTTTGCACTAGGATGATGTCAGCGTAAATGTGCAGTCATATTCGTTGTGTTCCCACTAGTGCTGTCAGTGTTAATCTCGTTAAAATGACATTAACGCCATAACGCGGCAAATCTCCACGTTAACAAGCTAACTGCGCTAACGCACTAGTTCCCACCAATTGAGCATTGCGTGGCACATCCGACATACTGTTTTACTTTTGTCCATGACGCGCTTACCATCAGGGTCATACTTCACATGAAAACCAAGATAGTTCCAAACGTCAGATCTGAATGAGGGTGGGGGAGGTTCAATTTCGGGTAGCGTTGAGGCAATTGCCATGTTGCAACGAGCTTAGCTTCTGTCTTGCTAGCTTGCGCTGCGCTCAGTGGATCTGCACTCGACAGTGTAGACTAGGCGGAGTAGTCGAACGCAGACCCATTGAGTGCTCAACACAGACAGCATCATCAGAAGAAAAGGTGATAAAAGTTGATATAATAAATAAAAAATTTTGTATTGTTCGATACATATGCGTACCGAAACGAAAGCACTGTATCGAACAGTTCAATATCGATATGAGTATTGTTGCGCCCCTAATATATATATATATATATATATATATATATATATATATATATATATATATATATATATATTGCTTCCATGGATTTTCTTTTAATGTATTTTCAGAGAAAGTTTCTTTCTTTTGTTATTTTATTTTATTATTTTTTGGCAGAGGAGAAGAGAGTGGCACTATTTAACACTAACCTACAGTATAAATCATTCAAGCATAAAAAGGCATGTAACTCAAGGATGAGCTAGTATTATGTTTACATATAAAAGGCAACTTATCAAAGTACCAATTGTATGTCTTTGGCACTGTACTACTAGCATCGAGTTTGGAAAAACACAAAATCTGTTCCCATTTTGTCAGCTGAATCTAAAAAAACAACACTGTTAGACTGGTATACAATAGTTTTTGTGCACCAACAAGGTGAAACAAAGTATTATGAGCCAAAAAACTGACTATATCTCAGCATAGTGTAAAATTGAGGACTCGAAAGAAGTAGAGGGAAAAGAAACAGCGAGAAGAGGATGCTGTATGCCAAATTACACAAGAAACCGACTGAAAATCAGCAGGAGTAATGAATCCAAATTTGAAAATGTTGGTTTGTAAGTCACAGTAAATGCTCTGTCATAGTCTGCATTTCAGCCAGAGGGATTGGTGATCAAAAATTATGATTGCAGAAAACTATTTCTGAAGAAACAAGATGTCTTGATAACTCATTTTCCTGATTGCTAAGCTAAAAGCTATTTCTCAGATAGCATTGAAAGTTCAGACTGCAGCGAAGAATAAAGGTGGTCATACCAAACACTGACTTCCAAGCTTGTTAGAATTGTACAAACTCTGTTTTGTATTTACATGTAGGTTTGGACGTTTTAATAAATCACTGCACTTTCCTATTTTCCGAGCAAAATATAAAGAAACGAAGGGTGACTCAAGATTTTTGCACTGTACTGTAAATAAACAAACCAGCTGCTTGCATGCACTTTGTCTTTTCTCTATATATTTCCCATGTTTCAGTCAGCATCCACAATATAAAAAAATGGATATGCTTTTTACAGACCTCCAAAGACCCTGCAGTTAATACAATTACAGCAATATGTACACTACAAAGAGGAGGTGGATAGCTGCGTAATATATAGCATTTATGAGGGCTAAAAGCACATCTCTCTATTGACAAGTGAACTACACGAGGCCAGCACTGGAGAACTGAATGTATCTGAAGACGAACGTGGTCTTTTTAGGCTTTCTTTTCTTTAAAGCAGAAATATGTCAATATGGTCTGCTGTTGAAAGACTAGTAAGGTTTACTTTAAACATTAAACATGAACATGCAAAGGTAATATTTGAAAATACTTGCAGAGATACCACAGACAAATAAGAATGCTCTATGTCCTATTATCCTCCTATCTGGTCTAATCTCTGTGTGTCACGTTGCCATGGGGATCATAGCCAAGCTCTCTTGATCCCCTGTCAGGTAATGGAAATGTCTTTGGCATAAACACAGTCTAAGTGTGTTCTGAATGCAAAACCACCCATCTCACTCTCCAGCCATCAAACCTAGGGACAGGCAGTAACAGTGGTTGGCAAGCATCCATAAACTGACAGAGCAAATCAGAGCAGACCCCCTGATGTTATGGAGACAGCAGGAAAGTGACATTTAAATTCAGCTTATCGCTGACAATGAAACTCATTCAGATGTGTGCGAACGGTCTCACAAGACGGGATGAAAAATCTAAAATGGCAGGAGGGCCATCGATGTTGCAACGTAATTAGGAGTATCTTAGTGAAAAGGCACATCATCAGATTAGCATGTATTGTGTACATGATTTTCTTTTTTTAAAAGAAGGCAAGATACAAAAATAAGTATTTTCTGTTCGTAATTTCTTTGTTTTGTCATTAGTCCTTAGTCAGATCTTACTAATAAAGTGAATGAAACTGGCTGAAGATTAGAGGACTGGGGATACTATTTATCATTTATCCTGAGCACACACTTATTGGAAACAATTCTATTTATTATTTAATTAAAGTGGCAAACTCTACCTTACACATTTTTATTTCCCTTTTTTTGTCTAAAAGTATGCAGGTGTCATTAATGAGTGGAGACCACATTGTTGATAGAAACAGTAAATATCATATCGACAGAATGAGAAAACTGGATGTCTGTCACGCATTTCATGCGGTCCTAACCTGATGCATCACTCATAACTTTATACTCACCGGTCACTTCATCAGTTACACCCTGTTAGGGGGTGGATTGGACCCGATCAGAATTCTGTTGAATTCTTCAACAAGGAGAGCACGAGAGATTTGTCAGCTGCAAATTCATAAAGCAAACCTCCTGTTCTACTGCGTCCTAATGGTGCTATATTACACTGAGATTAAGTATGAAGGTCATTAGAGTATAGTGAACTCATTATCATGTTCAAGAAACCAGTCTGACACAATATGAGCTTTGTGATATTGTGCATTATCCTGCTGAAAGCAGCCATTAGAAGATGTGATCATAAAGGCATGAACATAGCCAGCAATGATACTCAAGGAAGCTGTAGCACTTAAACAATGCTCAGTTGGTACCAACGGGCTCAAAGTGGGCCAGAGAATATCCCCCACACAACTACATTGCCACCATCAGCCTGAACCATTCACACAAGGCTGGAATTATTCAAGCTTTCATATTTTTTACACCAAATTCTGACCCTGCTGTGTTGCAACACTGTGTTCCAATCTTTTGTTGTCCATTGTTTTGGTGAGGCCAAAACACCTCAAAACCCTAGTGATGGTTGAGCAAAAAAACAAAAAAAACCCCCAACAACAACAAAAAAAAACAACCACACCACATTCAAAGTCACTTAAATCTCATTTGTTTCCCATTTTGATGCTTGCTTTGAACTTCAGATGGCTGTCTTGACTATGTCTGTGTGCGTAAATGCAAGTTACTGATATTTGGTTAGCTAATTAGACATGTGTTTTAACCTGCAGGTTAAGCTGGTCAGTGTATATTCTATGTATATACCTACTGAGTCACTGGGAGTATTTTTTTGTAGCTGGCATTAATTTTATTTCTTCTCGTTTGTTAAGATGAAGAGGCCAGAACATCTTTCCTGAGAATCACCTGGATTAGCATCATAATGGCAAATGAACTAAGATGACTAATATTTTTCACAATCCAATCAAACGCTGCCATATTATGTAGCCTTTGCAGGCTGGATAGTAAAGTTTTTTGTTGTCTGTCTGTAGGATTAATCTGTTACTGACAGATATTAATCTCTCATCCATGAACTGAACTAAATGTATTGATGTTTGTTTTCTACTTCTTAAAGAAGAGAATTAAGTTGGTAAATAACAAGTCATACACCATTCAAGGGCAAAAACATTCTTTAGATATTGCCGTTAGATCTGTCATGCATTAAAAACTACTTTTTATTTTTATCTTTGGGTAATTTAAGTTCCTGTTGCTCACATCAAACTGTAGAGTCAATATGCAGCATTTCAGCTGACTACACAAGTTGTTTATTTTCTTCTTTGTACTTTTCAGGAACTGTTGTCATGGTGCCATTGGAGCAGAAGTATGCCATGCACTTGTTCACACTGGGCTGATTCACACTCGCGTAACTGTCATGCAGGTGTCACTGATGGCTCAGCACTCACACAATCATACACCATCAATCCAGGACCACTTTTAGTTGCCTGGGTCTGCAGTTGTCTGTGCATAGGTCTTAATCACTCTCTTCTGCAGTGGAGATAGGTCACTTTAATATCAGTGCTAAGTCACGCTGACCTTTCATATCTCTCATGCAGACCTCCACATGACCTTTTATGAGGAATACAGGATATGTCTCCCTCTTGGCAGCCATCTCTGGCAAGTAGGAGCAAGAGGAGGTCACACCAGGAGTACAACATGATGGAATTTGACCTTCAGATGCTTGTGAGTAAAGAAGCAACAATAACAGAAGTTCCACATGTCCCTGTCTTCCTGTACTGCAATCTTTCCCCCACCATAATTCTAAAATAAAGATTAAAGAAAAGTTCTCATGATATGCCTAAAATTAATAGCTTTGGGGCATCTTTCTACCATAGCAATTATTTTTCCTATTAATTGGCATTATTTCGTCTTGATGCATTCTCAATCATCCAGGAAAATAAATCTCCAAAAGTTGATTCTGTTCATCTGGACGTAGCGTTTTCTGGGAGAAACGTTTCGTCACTCATCCAAGTGACTTCTTCAGTCTCAGCTGACTGCAGGTTTCCCCAATCTTATAAACAGTACATTTGCATAATGACTGAAACCAGCCCACTGAAGGAACTGTAAGAATTGTAAGATGGCGAAAGATGTACCCTTAGGCCCCCCTCCTCGATTCAGAGATGGTATTTCCCTTTTCACGTAAAAAGGGAAAGACCATCTCTGAATTACAATGCCATCTTACAATGCTGTGATTGCAGCCATTCCCCAACTCTGTGAATGGTACTCATGGCCATTGATCAGTGGTCTTTGATCAGTGGGTTTTGGTCAGTGGTTGTTGATCAATGGTCATGAGAATTTGAATAATTATGATTAAGAAACCGACCTCACAGCCCATTGTCCCTTCAGTGGGCTGGTTTCAGTCATTATGCAAATGTACTGTTTATAAGATTGGGGAAACCTGCAGTCAGCTGAGACTGAAGAAGTCACTTGGATGAGTGACGAAACGTTTCTCCCAGAAAATGCTACGTCCAAATGAACAGAATCAACTTATGGAGAATTGGCATTATTATTAGTGCATTCTGTCAAATGTCAGAAATTACAGGAACAAAATTGCCCATCACAAGGTCCCAGGGTCTAAAACAACAAATTGCTAATGTTATCCCACAAACAGCCTAAAACCCAAAGGTATTCTATTCACAATTCACCAAGCATATTCACACCTTTCCGAAGGTTACACATTACCTCAAGACAAACATAGCAAAACATTAACTGATTGTGAAAACTGTCAGGTACACTCACTTCCACTGTGGTTTGCCTCTTTAAATAGCTGTTAAATATGGACTGTCAGATATTTCTTTTTCACCTGGCCCTGGCACTTTGATAAGCTCTGTGCACTTTTCAATAAAGATTACAGCAAACCTTGACTACCTCAACCGTTACAAATTTTCATTGATTTTAATCTGCGCACATAACTATTAGGCATACACACTCAAGCGCGTGGGGGGGACTCAGGAGTGCCATAACTTATTACCTTGAACAAGGCATGCATATGGATGAAAGAGTCTCATGTAAAAAGGCAATACAAAACTGCAAGAGCTTTGCAAACACTAAGATGAGGGGATCTGACAATGACAAGCAGCTAGAAAGAGGCGAGAGAAGCTTTAGAAAAAAATATTTTCACAAATCTCCTTGTTCCCGAGACACTTGTCTCATTCATGACCAATGATAGTGTTTACCTTTTTTTTTTCCAGTGGGATGAACAATGCAGCATTTTTGGGCTGGCATTGATTGACTCTGACAAGGAACTCTTATGGTGGTGAGCACTGATAAGGAGGTAAACACAGCAGGAGAAGACAGAGAAGAGAAAGATTAAGTCTGACACCCCTCCACACAATCCTTGCAATTTTTCATTAAATGTAATTGCAGTGTCTTTTCGGCAGCATACAAACACAAATTATTAATGAGCCAAAGTGTTGTGAGAAAAATGAACTCAAAATGTAGCAAAAGACAAAGCAATATACGGATGAAGGGATTTTACCATCCAGGCACAGTGACTGAATGGCAAATAGATGGCTCCGGGAATCAGAAACAGAGAAAGTGCTGGGACAGTGACGCTCATAGGTTTCCAACAGAATATGCAGAAAACTGCCAGTCAGTCTCATGGCTTCCTGTCTCCTTTACCCTAAGGAAAGGTATTATTTATGAATGTCAGAGTGGTTTATGCACTGCAAAATAACACCCTGAGTGGGTCAAATGGAAACCTGTGGCATGGGAACCATCGCAATCTGTTTAAACTTCTGCCAAAGTCTGAGCTGACAAGTAATGTGAAGTGAGACGAACACTGTAAGCAAATCATATTAAGATACTTCAACATGGTGTTCTGCTCCTCTGGCTATATTAGATTTTTTTGACTCCAGATTGGTTGCTATGGAGCTGTGGTTCTTACATAAACGCCAATAAAATTGTAATACCGTATTGATTTCTGGAAGACCATTCTATCCTGGTTTACTCATCTTTTCAAGGGGGCCAGGCCAGGGTCAGTAGCAGATTCATCTACACTTCCATCTTAAATGATCCATGTCTGCAGAAGTTCTTGTCAGAAAATTTATGATAATGAGATGCTGCTGAGCCGAAGGCACTATACTTACAGGCTGTGAATTTGAAATGGGATATTTGCAATTGCCCCTGGAAATGGCAGCTCTGGTTGTTTTATTCTCCAAGATACATAATGCTCTTACAACAAAAAACAGGAGAAGATTGTATTAACTTGCATTTACATATTCATAATAGCTTTAATTGTATTTTATTTGCATGTTTTGGCATTTGCCAGTTGGTCTTAAAATCCTTGACTTTTTTCAGCAGGTTTCAATTAATGCATTTGGACTCTATCTCTCTCTACTTCCTGTTTTTGTTGTTTTACTCAGTGTTTCTACATATTATATTGATTATGTAAGATATAAAATAAGTGGTATGCCAGTCTGTGAAAAGAGTGAATGGAAACTGCTTCATGACATTAATGATTGTCTATCTCAGAATTATTAAATTGTTGTGTCCTTAGTTGTCAAGTTGAAATATGAAATATGTTAACACAACCTAGAAATGTAGGCTTTTACTAAAATAAGAGGTTCAAATGGTACCCCAGTATTGTATATGCAATCCTATGCTTTCAGTTACATACATGTATACAGAGACACAGAGGAGAATCTCATTTAGTGGACTGTTTTGCAGGTGCAGGCAAAGCAAAGCTTCAATTACTGTCAAAGCGGGCATCTTGATTATTCTATTACTGCAACACAGCATGAAACCTTTCACCAGTGTTCCTAATTGGCCACTTATTATCATGCAGTATGCTACCACCAGTTCAACTGGCCTGACTCTCAGTGCAGAGATGATTGTTGTGCTTTGTTGCACAGAATGACAATAAAATCTGTCCTTTCTGTTGTTTTTCCTTTTGGATAAACTGGTTTTTATGATACAAGACACAGTGCAGAGGTTTGCTATGCACTGTCCTCTTTTTGGTAAAATATTCTGTTAAATGAGATAACTTAGCTTTATATTTGCTAAAGTCAGGTGTCTGTCAGATTTCTAAGTATGATTCAGATAAAACTAAAGCGATAGTTGACAATTTATACTACTAGATTTTCCATTTATGTGCTTGGATTTTGTTAGGAAAAGGCCTTGAATTTTTCCAAAAGAAGGCTTAACCTCGAAGCTTAAGAACGCTGCATTCTTAACAGCTACAGCCTTTTTGCTTTTGAATGTTCCAGCTTCCTCCTGCAATCCAAATAAATGCACTTTAGGTTAAATGGTGATTCTATAATGGCTATGGGTGAGGTGTAAGGCAAAAAAGTGTTTAAGCACATAGAATAAAGTGCTGAATTAATATGTGTGAAAAGATGAATGCAATGCAGCACAATAAAAGCTATCTTTGACAGGCTGTCTGAAATTATGAGCCAATATGCCTATATTTAAATGCTTTCAAGACCTCGATATCACCTCAGGTCACCTTCAGCGTTATATCACAAGTTTAATGGTGTGATAAGCATTAGTACATACACGGTCATTAAACTTCTCTCCAGCTAAGTAAATAAAATGGGTGTGTTTTACTTGGCATACACAGTACAAGGTTAACGACACAAGATGTTGGCTTTAAAAATATTCTCAACCGATCTGTTTTTGGTGCCACATAACATCCACCATCTCCAGAAGCAATGGCATTCCAATTATTATTATTTTTTCCCCAACAAGAGACTTTAACAGGAATGTATCAGTTCTTGTTAACATGCCACTGAACCATGCAATGGAGTCCAGAGAATACTTCAAAACACACAGATTATTCATCTCCATATGGTCTGCCAGTTTGGCCCTAGCAGTTGACCACAGGACAAGGGCTCTGTGGGTTAGCTCCCCTCAGTCCAGACATATGGCCTCACTGCCTCCACTGGCGCCGATGATACAAGAGCCGCTACCACCGTCGAGCTCACCGCCATGTAACACCCACCCACAGTTGCACTGTCAGTGAGGTTTCTGACAACATGGAAAAGTCAGTTGTTTTTGAGCATTTTTGGCTCACGCCGTTTCTGTCATGTTTTCGTTTACTTGCCACAGGCATCAGCCCTGCAGCAGGTTGTGCAATTGGTGTGAAACACTGTATAATGGAGAGACACTGTATGAGGCACTGTATGGCTTCGACATGAGCATCAGCATTCTGTTCAGGCCAGGAATTAAACTTTTGAGGAAGTTAAAAGTATTTTACTCATGCAATGTTCATTTTTTTCTCTTATTTTTTGTTGCCTATAATTAGAATAAGACATGCACATTATATGACTTACTATAAATTGAATACTTTGTAATTGCAGAGCTATTTTTCCAGCTTCTTCTAATTAATAATTAAAATATTTTCACTTAAGGTTCCTGCCAGTTGCTTTCAAAGAAAATCTGATATAATATTCTTTAAAAAACACCACAGACATACAAAACAACACAATAGGTGTGTTTTTCATCTTATTGCAATTCATGAACATATGCTAACATTGACAGAAATTCAAAGGGAACCGCAAAGTTCTCTTTCTATTATAAATATTGAAAACACAGCCAGATCATTGTCTGACAGGTCAATACAGCCACTCACACGTGCTCCATTATGCCCAAGTTGTTGTGCTGTAGCACACACTGTTCATAGAGAGGAAGTACTAAGGTAAAACAGCTATCTATCAGTAAAAGCAAACATGCTGTGAGATGAGGCCTCAAGCTGTTCTCCTCATGTCAGTCATTGCTTCTAATTAGTGTGCATTTAGAGAATGTCCTGACATACATTGGCTGAGCTCATGCTGTGTCTTTTGATAACAAACAGCCAGCGTTGATTGTGATGATAAAAAGAAACTTGACCCACAGGTGCCCTTCCCTCTGCTGAGCTAGCTCACACCTCAGCAGACTTCTGTTTGTGGAGGTAATGAGGAGGCTTCTCCAAAGACAATTAGTAAGTCTACAATAACAAGCTCAGTCTGTGCCACTGCTTAAACTTCTAGTTTATTTAATTAGTGTAAACTTTAATGAGTAATACCCAATTAACTCTTGAGCAGGATCAATAGAGTCAGTGAGTTATCAATATGATTAGCTTTTAACCTTTCTGTTTAGCGGTTAGGAAAACGTGAAGAAGGATCAATCACTATCACAATCAGGGTTATGTGAGCAATCAAATACAGTGGATTTCTCCAGTATGTTAATCCCTTCTCGAGTTTGCCAACAAATTGTGCTTGCCTGGGTCCATACCTTTCAGCCTGTCCCCTTCACTGAGTAAATTGATTGGTCTGTATTATGGCATTTCTTAATTAAAGAATAAATGGTCCAGTGGGTAGTATAAGTATAATGATTAGTACCATGAGCAAAATTGGAAAATGCTATAAAGCCCAGCCATGGGCTCTAAAAGACAAATTGGGGAACTGGTGAATAATGAATTGTTTTACTTTGGTCTCCTTTTAAAAAGAAATCCTGGATAAAAACCCATATGCTGCCATGAATATGTTGCTCTCCAGAGACTGATTAGGTCAAAACTAAATTTTCTCCAACAGACAAATCTGGTATCACAAAGTGGATTTTTGGCCAAAACCTTGAGAAAATTTGAGTAAAAATATTAAACAGCGAGTCAGAATTAAGTCTACATCCAAAAGTAGTTCTGCCAGGTGAAAGTCATCAGATTTTATGGAAATACCTCAACACCATCTTTATATGGACATCTGCTGAGCTTATTAGTCGGTCGAGTAGGCTGCCTACTGTTGATACGGGTGCAAGTAATAAGTGATCCTAGTGGAAACAGGTGTTCAGCCACACGCATTAGTTTAAGCCATTTATTGCTATCACTTTTGCCATGATACACAAGAGATAAAAGCGGAGGGTTTCGCTAAACATGTGTACCATGCGTACATTAAAATATAGAGAATATAAATTTCTGTTGACTGGAAAACATTTTGGAATTAGTCCAAAAGTTTGTTTGTCTAGGAGGTTGAAAGCATTTGCAACCAAGAGTTGTTCTCAGACTTACAAACGGCAAATCGATTTTCTGATATATCTTAACAGCCTCCAATTAAGTTTAGAAATAAAACTTAAAGTATCTGAATGAACAAAAAAAAAACAAGCACCATTGATCTCCAGCAAAGCTGAAAAATCTTGCATTCCTTTTTCTTGGAAAAAGGAATGCAACACCACCATAATTACAAGAGTTTATGAAATTTAGTTATCATTTTTGTTAAATTTGCCAACCTTTAAGTCAGCGGTCCCCAACCTTTTTTGTGCCACGGACCGGTTTATGCCCGACAACATTTTCACTGACCGGCCTTTAAGGTGTCGCGGATAAATACAACAAAATAAAACTAGTACCGGTACCGAAAAAAGAAGATTTATTCATAACACACGTGAAAAAACCCAAGAAAACCGAGTTAACAATAAAAACGATAACAAAATAACGCTGAAAACCAATAAAAACCCTGAAAACCATACATTTCACACCTGAGCCTCAACTCTCGCGGCCCGGTACCAAACGACTCACGGACTGGTACCGGTCCGAGGCCCGGGGGTTGGGGACCGCTGCTTTAAGTCATTTAATTTGTTGAAGTTTTTGTCTGCCAGAGGTTCAAATTTCAGAGGTATTAAATGATGAAATCATTTTAAAAATTAAAGTCATTGTAGTTTCAGTTTGTTGCTGCTTATTTCATGTGATCCCCATCTAATCATATGTATTCAATAAGAGAAAATACAAAGGACTGCATTTACACATATGCAAACCTATATAGAGAACCAAAGAAACTGGTTTCCATGGTTCCTCATTAAGTTGTTTACTCTTTACTCTTCATATATAACAAAAATTAGACCAGCATGCGATGATAGAAGCAAGGATGAGGTTTAAAACAACATAAGTCTTAGGTTAACATGTGCCCTTCACTTCTTTATAGTTATTATGTTTCATTTTTTTTGATCTGTGTGAAATATTTTGTGTATTTTGGCAGCATCAAAACAGCCATCAGCCTATCAAAAAGCAGCAGCTTAATGATTTTAGACATGTAGATATGGAGGACAGAACCTTGTGAAGTATAAATTGACCATCAGAAAAGAGGAGGAAGGTGAATCTGAATCCAGTGGCGCCGAATGTCACTGGTCTGAGTTTTTCAGAAACTTCTCATCTACTGGGATTTTCCCACACAACCATCTCAAGAGTTTACAGACAGTGGAAAAATTGAAAACACCCAGTGACCAACAGTTCCCAGGCGAAAGTTGGATTGGTGATGCCGGAGGCCAGATGAGAATGGCCAGACTGCTTCAAACTGACTGAAAGGCAAAAGTAACTCAAATAACTCGTTACAACTAAGTTATGCAGAAGAACATCTCTGAATTCAAAACCTTGAAGCGGATGGACTACAGCAGCAGAAGACCACACCGAGAGAAACTCGGTTATTATTATTGAGACTCTAGAGGCTCAATAAAATTTGACTATAGAAGATTGGAAAAACGTTGCCTGAAAGCATTGATCCATTCTGCCTTCTATCAACAGTTCACACTGCTGGTGGTGTTTGTGTAGTGCTGTGGACGATATTTTTTTTAAGCACATTTTGGCCCATTAGCAACAGTTGAGCTTTGTTTAAACAGCATACCTGAGTATGGTTCCCCACCATGTACATGAGTTTACGACAACAGTGTACCCATCTTCTTATGGCTGCTTGTTCCACCAGAATAACGCGCCATGTCACAAAGTTCAAATCATCAGGTGACTTTAGTTTTTGTGATGGGGGAAGGAAAATGGTACGGCGGTCTGCAGCTTTTTGAGGAGCGGAGATATTTACATATGTTGTGAAAGGACAAGAGTATGATGGTAAGTGCATCTAGGGGAAACACAACTACATTATACTGCTAACAAGACTTCAGCTCTTTGCAAGCATCTGCACAGGCATGCTACAACAAAGCTAGTGAAGACCCCAAAATAATATTAAAGCAGATCCTGTTCCTCAACAGGTGACAAAGGTAGTGATGAGCAGTCAGGCTTGTATCCCTGTAGCCTCCATTTCTACTGGTTCATGTTCCTTAAGAAAAAGCACAGTGATGATTGCTTTGAAGTCTCTTTGGGCTGATTATCAACTTTCCTTCATGATTTTCATAAGTAAAGATCATATCTCATGTCCTCATCAGAACAGCAATTTGTGTTGGTGTGTGGAACTGTTTTTACAGAGTAACATGAAAACAATGCAGTAATTAAGTAACATACTACTAGCTTTTAACCTTTCTGTTACACAGTACTTTTAAGAAAAGTACTGTGTAAGACATTACACATACATAAAAAAGCTGAAAGGCCAGCTTTGTAGGGTTGATGTAAAAAAAAAACTCTATTACAGTGGTCTACACCATACCTCAACATTGAACAGAATTAAACTGAGATGAGGTCTATTCACATCCTGAACAGACCTCATCTCTTGAACTGAAGTGGCTGCAGTTCAAAAAAACATAACTAGCTTTCCTTGTTGTGCATGTATCACTTTGTCCTCCACCTGTTCCTATGCCCTAACACCAGACTACACTGGCACAGGTTCGGCATATACAAAAACACAATGTCATGTGCATGAACAAATACCTACATATTGTCAAACGCTCATTTAGACACATGCACACCTGCACACCCACACACACACACTTTCCCCTTCCCAACCTCCAACAGCTGCGACAACAGGAGGTCAGAGGAGTAAAATAAATTAACAACATCTGCAGACTGCAGATTAATGGGAGAAATCAAGTGTAAATTAGGCATGGAGCTTATTCATCTGCTCATTCATGCACTGAAGAGTGAGTGTGTGTGAGAGAACGTGTGAGATGCAAAGTCATGTCATGTAAGGACACATCCAATTCATTGCCTGGAATGTTTTCATCTGTTTACTTTGCAGACTTTAAAATGTGTTAAAGTCTTCTGATAATTTATTTCTTTTCTTAAACTGGATATTTTCCACTAATAGCTATTTAAATTGGATAAACTGAGAGTGTCCAGGGGTATAAAATTATGTGGTTTACAGTTTGACCCAGTAAAGTGAGTACATGCTAAAATGGACAACTTTGATTTCTCAGCACACTCTTAACTAAGCTGTCAGCTTACTCCAAAATGAGCTGTATTTTTTGTGAACACTGATGTCATCACCAATTACCACCGTCTGTTCATGCCATAAATTTAATCTTATGATCCCATCAGATTGTTTTATGATCATTACTTATGCAATTATTTATACAGACATAATAATAGCAGTAGAAGAAGTGATGTATTATCCTGGATCAACCTAGACTACATTCTGTTTACAATGACTACAGAATCTTCTGCTCTCCTTTCCCTCTGTGTGATAACAAGCCAAGCTTTTGGCCTTGACTGGCTGGCCTCTGGTTCACCTTTCTGTCTGGTGAGGCCTCAGTCAGGAAGGAAATTAAAGGGTTTGTAGATCTGGGAATACTGCTTTGAAGTTAGGGGAGGATGTGTGCTCCAAACCTTACTGAATGTGGGTCATGTTCAAAATACACTGTCTATATGTATTATGTAAGAACACAGAATAACAAGTAAATTATTTAGTCATACTAAAACTGTCAAGGTGCTTTACAAATCACTGATTAATTAAAAAATGTTTTTTTTAAAAAAAACAAAAAAAACAATCTGAAGCCAAATATTATGAGGAGTTGAGAAAATGTTAAAATTTGAATACAATGAATAAAATAGGACGTGCAAAACAAAAAAACAACAACTCAACTCACTTGAAAAGAACTGCAGACAAATTTTCTCAATTTTAATGGAATGCTAACTGTTAAATAAAACTGTTAAATGAATGTTCTTCCTTGTTGTGAAAGGCTCACCAAAACTGACTCGTGCCTGTCGTTCTTTTAATTCTTAATTCATTCTTCAATTACTTCTCATTAAGCTAGATGCAATGTAGATGTTTTGTTTGTAGATGAAGAAATAGACTGGATCCAAGAACACAATTCACTGCTATTAGACTGTGTAGTTAAACAAGAATCTGAAAATAAAACCAACAAACTAACAATTCTCTACCAGAACCGATTCTCAATTCTCATTCCTAAAAACAAGTATAAATTGTTTATTTTGTGGCACACTGACTAAAAACTGTTATTTATATACGTATGTTAAAAATAGCAATTTTTGTCTGTCAGTGTGTCTTGATGATGTATCCTACAAAGAAAGGCTGATTAAAACATTAAAAACTAAATTGGTGCCACAGTGCTATGAAATAAAACTGCAACTCTAAATCTAATAAAATTAAACTGAAATTGTAATTTCTGCCTTTCAAGCACCCACTTACATTTCTACGATCTCAAAAGACTTGGCAACTGCAACAGTGCAGTGACTCAGCCTCCATATTAAACCTTCACCATAAAGAATTTAAATCTGCTTCTCAAATCAGAAGTATTAACATACTGAAAAGACACAACTGTTATGCTCATATCAGGAAATTTAGCATCATATGTATGCAAATCCATCAGTACACTTGTAAAACTTGATTGAGTGTGCTCTGTCCCAGAGTAATGCATATCCAAATGCAGTCATTTGTCCAGTTTTATTGATTCTGCTGCGGCACCTAGAGTCTTTATTAGTTGGCATATAATTTTCCCCCTGGCTTGGCCTGTGAAAATGAGCTACACGCTTAGCAATGGCCCATGGCCAGGCACCGCCTTCATGAAGAATAGGCAAGTAGCAAAGGGCCAAGCCATTACCATATCACAAATTGACTGTGTTTGACAAGATCATTTTAAACTGAACAATACCTTTTTTTTCCATCCCCCCAAAAAACATAGTAAAAATTTAGATCGGTAGGCTGAATAGAAGGATTAATGGCCAAACAAATGCTTTTTTATTGTTTGCTTACTTATAATGTAGGAATGTGTAAGAAGCTTTAAATAGCAAAACTGTATATGCCTGCATTCAACTCAGCAGGTCAACCACCATGCTGGGCCAATTACATTTGCGGCTTCCTTTATGACAGGTGTGATACGAGCATAGACACAAATCAGGCTGGAATCCTGTGGCGGAATCCAGCCTCGCTTCATCCACCCATGTCAGCGTGATTCTGCACTTTAATACAATGTTTAGCAGACACTATACTATTATCATTAAATTGACTGGTGACAGGATTTAAGCCAATATCCATTTCAATGATGTCCTAAAGCATGCTATGACTGGCAATAATTACTGCAGTAGGTCCTTAGAATGAAACAGGTAAAGGCCAAGCTAATTATATGGAGCCTGAACATATTGATCCAGTGGGACAAGCTTTTTAATCACTGGCCTCATGCTGATAAAGTGTACATGGCCACTGAAGTCGATCTGTCAATTACATTTCAGACCATATGCTCTACTTGGACTGGTTTCCTCCTGCAGCAGAAGTCTGCTTTTCAATGGATGTGGGTTCCATACATTGCACAGACTTGGGCTGAATGTCATCTTGATTTAAATCTCCTCTTCTTCATTGTAATGAAGAGTAGTTTTACAGCTTCCTCCTGTTTCATCCGCTACTGTGAATACTAGGGGGGAGTAGTGGGAAACTTTTGTCCTTCAAGCAGCAAGCTGAGAAGATTTAAATAATTTCACATGAAAATGCATGTAGAAGTGTTCCACCTTCTTACTCAGTGCCTTGCTGACCTTTACTAAATTTGGTCTGCTATTGCTCTCTTTCTGACAGTTCTGCTCATTATTTGTCTTGCCTAACTTTGCCCTCATTTTTCAGTGCCATGCGCTTTCAAATCAAGTTTCCTTTGAATGAATTGTTTGATGCTAATAAGCCACCAGAAGACTTTGATGAAAAGGAGGAACCTGAGTAACTTTGTATTCCCTCTGAGCACAAAACTAATTTCCTTTTAATTGATAGCTCTCAGCCTGAATGTCGCTCATTTAATGGTTTGATATGTCTCTGTTATTTAAAAAAAAAAGACTCATTTAAGATTTTATGTTGTTTCTGAGATATTATGTAGCACACACAACAGACTTTAGATGATTATTTGCATAATATAATACAAATTGGCTTATGTTTCATGATTTGATTTTCATTTTTCACCCATATGCATGTCTGAATGTTTCAGCTTTGTCATGTAAGACATGACCTTTTCAACAAACAATGTTTTCCTTGTTTCTTTTGGGGATGCTTTTACATTTAGTTTAATTAATTTGTTTACCATACATGACTATTTTAAGTGTCTTATGCAATCTCATTCTTCAGGCTGATGAAAGAGGTGATGATCAATAAGCAGCATTATACATTCATGCTAAAAAAAAAGAGCACTACAGATGTTATGTTTGCTTTGAGTGTTGATGGAGAAGAATAGAGAAGGTCAGACTGACCTTCACAGTGTTTTTGTGGATTTAGAGAAAGTATACCACACGGTGCAAACAGACTAACTGTGATATTGCATAAGAAAAACAGTAGTGGAAGAGAAGTATGTGAGGGTGGTACAGGACATGTATGAGGACAGCAGTGAGATGTACAGTAGGAGTAACAGATAGGTTCAAGGTCTGGATGGGATTAAATCAGGGATCTGCTCTGAGCCCCTTCTTGTTTGAGGTGGTGATGGACAGACTGTCAGATGAGGTCAGGTATGCAATCGTAATGGACTGTGATGTTAACAAACAACATTCTGATCTATAATGGGGGTAGAGAGCAGGTGGAAGACAACATGGAGAGGTGGAGGCATGCTCTGGAGAGAGGAGGAATGAAAGTCGGAATGAGAGCGACGCAGGTGTAACGAGGAAGCCACAAGGAGCAGAGGTTTCAGTAAATCTAGAGGTGACTGGCTGTTTGCCCTGGCTGCACCAGAGTTGTGGAATAACCTTCCGATTGTGATCCGGGCGTCCGATTCTATCCAATCTTTTAAATCACGGTTAAAAACCTATTTGTTTAATCTCGCTTTTCCTGCTTGTTAATGCTCGTACCTGATTCTTAGACTTACTCTATTTTTCTTTATACATTTTTTATGGCTTGTGCTTTTACTATGTTTTTACTTGATATGCATTTTATATTACCCCTGTGTATTAGTGGCAATGACCTGTGAGTATATTTGATACTTTGCTGAGGCCTTATAATACTCATGTTACTTTTCTGTCTTTTATGTTAAGCACTTTGGTATACCGCTGGTTTTTAAATGTGCTCTATAAATAAAGTTTGTTGTTGTTGTTGTTGTTGTTTTGAGGGCAGACGAATATGAAAACCTGGGGTTAACGATCCAAAGTGACACACAGTGAAGAAGAGAGAGCAGGCAGTGTGGAGATGAGTATTTGGGTGATTTGTTACATAAGAGAGCAGCAAGAGCAAAAGGGATGGTTTACAAGATGGTAGTGAGATTTGCAATAACTGTTTGGAGATGGTGACACTGACAAAAAAAAAAAAAAGGAGGCAGAGCTGGAGGTGGCAGAATTGAAGGCATTAAAGCCCCTTTTCCATTAGTACCTACTCAGATTGACTCGGTACATTTCGCTATGGTTTTCAGTTTTTTCCATTAGGTCATAGTACCTGGTTCTAGGTACTTTTTTTAATTACAAGCGATCCGAGCAGGTAGTATAATGTGATGTTGTCAGACTGCATGCCACCGATTAGCTGGTGAACATCTCATTCATGAAAATTAAAACCGCCATTTTTGAAACCCAGCAACGAGGGAAATGGCTACAGAAAGCAACGCTGTGATCCCCAATTCTGACTAAAATCACAAACCAAGCAGCCGATATATTTTTGTCTCGACTTCCACCTTTTTTGAAGTGTTCCTGTCGCATATTGATATGACGTGTTGATATGATGACAACCACACATGTTACGTACTACGGGACTGTAATGGAAAACTGGTTGATCCGAGTCAAATTTTGGCGATCCGTGGCGAGTTGATCCAAATAGGTACTAATGGAAAAAGGGCTTAACGTTTACACTGATGCTAATGATGAGTGTATGTATACTTCTGACAACAACTGTACGCTTTGCTAACTTGAATTATTGTTATATCAGAAAAACTATTTTTTAAAGGGTTGCTGTAGCTCAAAACAAATGGAAATTATGTTGCTCAAAGATGTCCTTTAAATGTCTGTAATTTCATATAATATGCTGCTCGTACTTTCTCCTATTAGATTAGTGGTGACTCCTTTGTAAATGCAACGATCTGTGTCATGTGTTTTATCTGTTTGACTGAGAGAATATCAAACATGTCTGAGCATGCTGTAGAGTACCATATGTGAGCTTATTCGAGTGAAATGGAAATTATATGCATATGTGCATGTCTAGGAGGACCCTGTGTCTCAGCAAACCACTGGTACACTGGCTCCAGTCTCTGGCAGCTGTCTCTCTGTGTCCCTGTTTCCGGTGACAAGGTGGTTCCTTGTGTCATATCATCGTAATGCCTCAGTGCTCTGACACCAGTCTTCTGGCTCAGCTCTGCACACCGAGACTGGGTAGATCTCCCCAAAGAAGGAAAGTGTTCCAGAGATTTAAAAAAAAAAAGAAGCCTATTTTTGCACCAGACCTGGGAGATGTTGAATGTGCATCTCCAGGTCTGCATGTGTGAATTTGCATGGTTGAATGTATGTGCTCTCTCCTGTATCATCCCTCCAGTATTTTGGCATAGCTGTCTCAGAAGCTCACTGCTCACAGTGGGATAAGCCAGAAAAGAAAGGAATTCACTTCTATTTCTATATTATCTTTCCCAAGGGCATACTGATATAATGAATACATCATTCTGTTATCTGGAGTGAGCAGTATACTTGCCAAATGATTTCAGGGAAGTTTCACATTAAAAAACATGTGCAGTCCTCCTTTTGTACACTTAAGTAGTTTATCTGTGGTCCTCTGAATTTCTGCTAAAGAGCAGCACTATGTCAAGGTGATCCTTACTGGTTGTGCGCATGATGAGACAAAAAGTTAGTCTTTCTGAAAGTGAAGTCATATCAAGGCTCATTTACTGATAAAACAACTGAGGGATTAGCTTATTCTTTGCTCAGACAAAGGTGTGACTTACGCTTTCTCCCTCAACTTCCTATTAAAGTGTATCCAGGGAAGAAGGCATTATAGATTTACTGAATTTGCATGTGCATGTAATGTTCACTACACTCCACATTCAAGGTCGTATGTCCCCTCAGAAAAAAAGCAAAAGAAAAATCATGATCCCAGCCCATACATTTTTAGCTTTTTATTTGATATTCAATTTGAACACTCTAATTTCGCTCAGTGCCTCACACGATCAGAATACTGCAGCCTCTTCTTTACATGGTCAGTTTACTATGAAATTGTTTCTTTTTCTACCTCTCTAAACTTTTCTGCAAAATACAGAACTTATCTTGTGACATAGAATTTCTATTTACATACAAATTAAATTTTGATGAAAGCTTTTAAAAGTAAAATAGTCATCTGGTAGGGAGAAGGCAGTGGATGATGGGGTAAACCTCAGAGAAACTGGCCCTCTGGGAGGGAGAGGACTAGAGACTGGGACACCATGCAATTCATCAGTGACTGAGAATGCTGTGATCCGTAGCAGCCACCAGCATGCTAATGTTCTTCCCTTGACTGGATATGTCACTCTTTTTCCTGATGTTAGTGCATGAGGTGCTACCTTAATCTCATATAACAGATGTTTAGAGGACAGCTATAGAATTTAACTTTCTTCGTGGCATTGATAAACAAAGTTGTCACTTGAATCATCAAGGTTGCACGAGAGCTTATTCAAAAAAAACAATTCTCACTATTTGGCTAATCACAACCTTTAGCTAGCTGAGATATAAAACACAGTAGTCTTAGAAATGGCAGTGTTTCACTCCACTAAGCTTAAATGCTAAGATTGTCATGGTCTGGGTTGAGTGTCTGCTATGCTATCATGGCAAATTGGCCTTCGTGTTCTGGTTTTTCTCCCACCACGCAACTGTTAAATATTCACCTGCCTTTTTTTCTGCTCGACACCTCTGCTCAGTACTCTGGAATTAGCAAAGCTCGGACATCTCACCTGCCTGCCCTCCTGCTAACACTTACCTCCAGATCACTGCAAAAGAGAGAAAAGGTCAGAAAACTTGGTTCACTCACTTCACATCCCACCTTGACACACCTAGCTTCCCTCCACCCCAGAGTTTCCTGCTCTCTGCTTTCCAAGTAAGCATTATCTCAAGAAAAGACTTACCTTCCTTTCAGTATTCAATGCCTGACAATAACCCTCCTCTCCCTCTGCTGTAGCGCCTGAAACGCTTATTTCCTGCGATGCCTTAATGATTAAGATTCGTGAGTTTAGTAAAGTCTTTTTGGCCTTCTAACAAAGATCCAAATGTTCCCTTGTAGAAGAAACACTAAAACCACTGATTTTTCAATTCAGAGACCTGACATGCACCAGCCTTTTTTCCCTGTTTCCCTTCCTTGAGAATGGACAGTCACTCTTCCACTGAGACCTTTTCTTATGAGGCTTTGGGGAATAGTAGATTGATGACGAGCCAGGTGCATCTCTCAGGTCCTGTGTTCTTAAGGCTTGCTACTTCTACTTTTGCCCTCCACTTGTCATGTTTCCTCAAATATTTAAGGACAGACTGCACATTATGCTGTGCAATACGTATTTGGCTAATAGCTCTTTAGAATTCACCTTGTTGGTTAAAAAAATAAAATAAAATCATCAAACTGCAAATTTAGCTCAACAAATAGGGACAAATTATCTATGCGCCTAAAGATGCCATTTAAAATTCTTATGGGGAGACAACACTGGTTCATCCTTTGAGTTGGTTGCCTTCTCTATGCCAGAATTATTCATGGGTCAGTGTTAGGTGGCGTAACAAAGAAATGGTCAGGTACAAAGATTGCACTGGAAATTAGTGAAAAAGGAGGCAATGTCCAAAGAAAACCTTCAAAAGATCTTCAGAAAGTCTGAAGATCAACTGCTTTAAAAAGTCTGGTTTCTTGTAAAATATAAAGAAATGATAGGTGGCTAGAGATTTGCACAGTACTGTAGTTATTTTTGTAACTTCGTGTCACAAATAAAGTTAAGGCTTATTCCATTTACAATGATTTATTTAGGTCCTAAAACTAGGGGGGAAAAAAAAGAGTTTCCTGAGTTTCCTTTACAACCGTGTTAGCTAATTAAAAAAAAATATCAAAAAACTCACATTAATTAAACAGCTGAAGCAAAGTAACCTTTTCTGGATTTTCTTTTCTTTACCGTGGAAGTATACTTTAGAAGAATTTTCACCAGATTGCTTATTTCCAGTTCTAGTCAAGTTCAGCCAAGGCTGACAAACTCAAATGTTACACAAGACATTACATGCTGAACACTGTGATTATAACTGCTTGAACAGCACTTGAAACTGTCCACACTTGACATCTGCCACTCTCCTATTTTGGTGTGATCCTGTTTCCCCCATGAGTACAAAAAGTAATCTTGTAATACATGCAAGTCTACATAAACACATTTACACCCTTGTTTTCAGTGTAGTCATGCCTTGTGAGTGCTCAAGAAAAACAATGAAACATTTTCAATGTGTTTCTTTTCATCTGATCCAGTTCCACTGCTACTTGAAGCTTTTCCTTAAACCAAGCTGAATCTGCTCTTCTTACCTACTTACACGACAAGATCTCTTGAGGTGCCAGTTAGATAAAGCTGAAGTCTCCAAATGCATTTCCATGGCAAATGAGTCCCTGCACAGTCTTTCCTCTCAAGACCCTCTTGTATTAAAGAACTTATTCAAATCAAACTATACACAACATTGAGCAACATTCACAGATGCTAGTTTATTGTAATTACTGTCATGTTTCAGCTGTGTGCAGGCAGGAGAAGGACACAAACGCAAAATTCACCACACAGGAATTAAACCCAAAAACCTGCTTTATTGCAGAATGGCACGAAAAATATAACAAAACTAAACTGGGACATGGATAACTAACACACAGGGAAACACAGCCATTAGGGAGATCGCAAGACTGACAAAGAGAAACACAGGGCTGAAATATACTGAGGGATAACGAGGGAATGAGACACAGAAGGAGAGCACAGCTGGGAGTAATCAGGCTGGACGAGACAAGGGAAGCAAAACTAGAAACACTGACATGAGACACGGACCTTCAAAGTAAAACAGGAAACACACTGACTGAACTCTAGACATGTAAACTTAACAGCAACTGGGGAGACAGAACATAGGAACCTGAAACATGGTACAGAAAGGCACAGTAGACACAACATGGAACAAAGGGAAGCCATATTACAAAACCTAAGAAATAAACCTATGATAACCATAACTGAAACCTAGGGAAATAACAAACACAGTACAACAAAGGACTCAAAACATAAACCATAATATAAAAACACAAGAACTCAAAAAGCTGGGTCAGAAAGATCCAGAACCGTGACAATTACACTTGTTGGGTTAAAGAGCCGGTGTAGGCTGGGTCATGGGCCAGTGGTTACCCCACAGCAAGCTACTTCCTGGTTTGATTCTCCAGGTTGGCTTGGGCATATCTGTTTGGAGATTAAAAAGTCTCACTGTGCATGTATGTTTTTTCTCTTTTTACACTGGCTTACTCCCACAATTAAAACACATGCATGTTAGGTTAATTGGCAATTCTAAATTGGCCATGTATTTGAGGTAAAGTGTGTATAAATGTGTGTGTGTGGTTAAATGTGACTTGTAATCTAAAGAATAAGTGTTTTTAAGACTAGAGAATTGCTGTATAAATGCAAGTGTGTTTTACTTTGATTTCGATTAGAATTTTTTGTGACTGCATGTTCCAAATTGGTATTCTATTCAAGTCTAGGTAAGACATTCAAAATGCAGAGGGCGAACACAGGGCAGGATTTATGAGAATTTGCCACATTTTGCATCACTCGTCTACTCAAATGCTTGGCAATTATGTGACTAGTGGGAGCGTTATAAAACAGTGCAAGTGTTTTTGCCTAGAGCAACAAATCCTACACATTTTATTGACATTCTGCACAGATGATGGTATTATTGCTTTTTTGCGTATGACTAATCAGCGTAAACAAAGCAACACAACACAGAATGCACCATGCTGAGAACTTTAAATGCTGAGAAAATAAATATGCAAACATGAGAATTAATAACAGTTTACCCATTTTTAGACTAATCAAACAATATATCAGCTTCCTTTTTTTAATTTCTGCAAAAGGAATCAACTTTATTTGGTAAGGACCACAATGTTCAGTACAAACATTTATTGGCCTGGATAAATTTTTTACTTAATTTGACATAAATCATTTTGAGTGAATATAGGAATAGATCCCCTTAATTACAGTAGGGTAAATGTATAAACTCTTACTTATCGTGTCTGTATGAAACATATGGCATGCAACTTTTTACCAAAATTAATAAATAGTAGCCTTGAAATTGATAGGTTTCTCACCTAATAAGGTCATACATAAGCTACAGCATGACCTTGTCCATGTGTTATTTGTGCCCACACCTTAACAAACCCAGATGTCTACCTTATTCAGTTGTATGGATCTAGAGTAAATAAGAAGGGAGGGGGGTAATCAGATTGTTCAGCGTTTCCTATTAAGTGATAGGAAGGCCATCTACTGACAGGTCTGCATTTTCAGAGACTTCCCATTGACAAATAAAACATGGTAAATCCAATTTCTCTTGACTGCATTGTTCTTCATCAAAGGCAGCCCATGGGTGAGGGCTATATAGTAGAATGTCTAATGACGTGTGGACCCAATCAGTCCATTTCTGCATCTGCTTTTCTCAACAAACTAAATAGAGTGGGGCTTTCATTTCCCATCTGCACTCAACGTATTGTGTTAACATCTCAAGAAAATAAAGGAATTACAAGTAAACTCACTGTGCAACTACATGCGCTATATGTATATGCGCTGAGAAGCGCTATATAAATGCAATCCATTATTATTATTATTATTATTATTATTATGTACAGGGAATACAAAAACTGAATTACTTACATGGCACGAACTGGGACTCGGTCAGTTAGAGGGGAAATAAATATCCAATGTAAATCCACCATTTCTCTTGCACTTCCTTTGGACAAGACATTTTCTGAAGACATCAACAAATACTCTTCGTACAGAGTTAAAAAATATTCTGGCCCTGAGTGAAGTTCAGTGGATAGAGGGCGTTGTCTCTTGTTTTGGGATTTTATTATCATTTTCACTCTCGCATTTGTGAATGCGAGAGTGAATGAATAATGGCATTGTAAAGCGCTTTGGGTGCCTTGAAAAGCGCTATATAAATCCAATCCATTATTATTATTATTATTATTATTTTAGCTTGAGTTGGACAGTATACATGTTGTTTCTCCACTTCTGCTGCACTTTCCAACCATTCATTCGTCCATCCATCCATTTTCTTCCACTTATCCATCTCCAGATTGTGTGGGGCCTGAACGACCCAGAATCACAACAAAGCATGTCATAGGCATGCCGGCCCACTGTGAACATTTCACACTTTGCCTCTCCAAAGCGTGAAATGTATGGATGCAGAAGTTACATTAAGCTGCAGTACCAGCAGTGGGGAATTTCAAGCCAACATGCAAATAATCATTGTATTCTGACACCAGATTGCTCTATCAAAAACTGTCAACGTATAGTTGGGCATGTGTACAGTTTTATCAGTTTACTGAACTGGGTATTACGCAGTGTTCAGCAATACCAAGCATGAACAAAATATGCCGTCCATTTGGAATATGCAATAACAAAAGAAATCATTAACAATTTAGTAGTGAAAGCCAATACCTCGGAAGTACACTGTTTCTATTCAGAGGATTTATTCATAAAATGATTTAGGCAATCTGTCTAAGTTTATGTTAAAGTTTATGAGCGAGTACATAACAGTGAGTATACAAGTATGTTACAAGATTAGTAACACTGAACATCATTCCACATTCCCTAACTTTCCTGTTGCTCTTGAATACCACAATGTTGTGCTCCAAACTCCTCATACATATGTCTAGACACTAGACATGTGTACAGATATTCTGGCATATGGCCTGGGTTGGAATTGGTCTCCATACATGTGATCAGTGTTGCAGTTGACAATCTGACGGGGATCTTGACCATGCCAGGACATTTTTCCAATTAAATGGTTAAATGCTGGATACTTTGCTTTTCTTAACTGGACTGAAAGTATAACTTTATTTGTAATCTATAAACAGCAGATTAAAGACGTACAAGAATAAATCATTGGAATTAACCAAATGGTCCTTGTATTTTATTGGGCATTAGCTAGCACCATGCAAAAATACATACAAAGATTTTCTATAGTTTTTTCTTCTATGCTTTTTTACAGATTTTTATGTTTGTTGTCCTTTAGTGGACATACTGAATTTAAGGTGTGCAGCATTGACAGTGTTCAAAATTATTAATGATAAATAGGATGCTAAGAATACAGCTGTGGCTTTGCAGGCAGCAGATGTGACTTGACTTTGGGCTGAAGGACTCATCTTTGGATTTAAGGTCACTAGCCCCTGTTGGTCTGTCGGCCTTAATCGCCTTCCACATTAGCATTTTGGCACTGCTGGAGATCGATCGTCAGCCCACGCTCCTTATGCGTTCTGGCCCTTGTTCAATCACACATGTCAGATTCAAACCAACTTTAAATTAGTTGTCTTACAAGTGGAGGAGAAGCACACCAACCCTGCTTAATCAGTGTTATAAGTGAGAACATTGGTAATTGATCGATTCCTTATTCTCTCATTACAGGCTTTTCTATGGGGGAGCAAGTAGAGCTACATCAGCTAGAGATAGGTATATCCATTACAGCCACACTTTGCACAATTTTCACTTAATTTAGTCTTTCTGGTGTAATTGTCTGTCTTTAAATTGCATCCATATGGGTGGTCTCAATTTAAAAGGTGTGACTTTGTGCAACCAACAGAAATTAAGCTAGAAAGTGATATGTGTATAATGGAATTAAGTCTCCCTAAGGTCTTGGGTTATGCATTTTGTGACATGTAACTTATTTTGAGAGTTTCTTGAGAATTCATTTGCAAATGCTCTTTTATACCTCCACACATTACTTGGCGTTGATTTTGACAGTCTCAATGTATTTTAGCCCCCATATGGCTGTCACACCATCTGCTGCATTCCAGCTCTCTAATTCAGCCTACATATATCCACCTGTCAAACGTGCACAGGCTTAGACAGGCTTCGTAATTCATTCACATATGGTTTAATTCCTTCCAAATTATTTTTAAGATAGTGTAGAGAAATGCACTTTAAGTAGTTAGAACAAGCAATGGCTACATTAAATACTACATGTTGCATGTATGTTCTTATGTTTTTCTTTAATTTGGGGTCTTAGAAAGAGATTCTCCACACTATGCTCACGTCTGTGCACAAGCTGAACGGTATGCAATTGCATGTTTCAGCGTGTAATATAGAGCACACTTTGTGTATTTTAATGAATGTTTTACATGATTACGTATCCTTGTGTTGTATTGAAATTTTCACTAATAAGCTATAGTTCCTGTCATACCAATAATGATCCAAAAACAATGTCTCAGTTTCTTTTCTATAAGCATGATTGAGTTTGTGTTTGCAAAGTGCCACCAACAAAATACACACAAAACATATTTATGCAATGCACATTCTTATATGTGAAAATTAATCTGAATAATTTGGTTCAAATACTTTTTTAACATTTAACATTCAGCATACTTTAACCACATGGTTGAGATGAACGTCAAGCATTGCATCTCCTCTTTGACCTCTCAGACAAGAGTAGAGTTTAGTCAACTTCAAATAAAATAATGTATAATTATTATTTTAGATTTGCAGAGTTCGATGAGTTTTAAAACCAGCTATGTTTTTTTTTTTTAAAGTTTAAAGTATAAATTTAGATCTGTGTGGAATAGATTAGAAATGTGTGCAGACTGCACAGAAGGTATTGTGAAATCCTACTGTCAAAAGATTACCAATTAAAAAAAACAGACTGCGGATGAAGTGTATACAGAGGGGTAAGCAGCCAGTTATGAATGCAGTATTGACAGATATTTAAAGGTATTAAAAGTTTTATGTGCTTTAGTAAAACTTTGGATTGTACATATGTACAGTGGGGCAAAAAAGTATTTAGTCAGCCACCGATTGTGCAAGTTCCCCCACTTAAAATGATGACAGGTCAGTAATTTGCACCAGAGGTACACTTCAACTGTGAGAGACAGAATGTGAAAAAAAAATCCATGAATTCACATGGTAGGATTTGTAAAGAATTTATTCGTAAATCAGGGTGGAAAATAAGTATTTGGTCAATAACAAAAATACACCTCAATACTTTGTAACATAACCTTTGTTGGCAATAACAGGTCAAACGTTTACTATAGGTCTTTACCAGGTTTGCACACACAGTAGCTGGTATTTTGGCCCATTCCTCCATGCAGATCTTCTCAAGAGCAGTGATGTTTTGGGGCTGTCGCCGAGCAACACGGACTTTCAACTCCCGCCACAGATTTTCTATGGGGTTGAGGTCTGGAGACTGGCTAGGCCACTCCAGGACTTCCAAATGCTTCTTACGGAGCCACTCCTTTGTTGCCCGGGCGGTGTGTTTTGGATCATTGTCATGTTGGAAGACCCAGCCTCGTTTCATCTTCAAAGTTCTCACTGATGGAAGGAGGTTTTGGCTCAAAATCTCACGATACTTGGCCCCATTCATTCTGTCCTTAACACGGATCAGTCGTCCTGTCCCCTTGGCAGAAAAACAGCCCCATAGCATGATGTTTCCACCCCCATGCTTCACAGTAGGTATGGTGTTCTTGGGATGCAACTCAGTATTCTTCTTCCTCCAAACACGACGAGTTGAGTTTATACCAAAAAGTTCTACTTTGGTTTCATCTGACCACATGACATTCTCCCAATCCTCTGCTGTATCATCCATGTGCTCTCTGGCAAACTTCAGACGGGCCTGGACATGCACTGGCTTCAGCAGCGGAACACGTCTGGCACTGCGGGATTTGATTCCCTGCCGTTGTAGTGTGTTACTGATGGTGACCTTTGTTACTTTGGTCCCAGCTCTCTGCAGGTCATTCACCAGGTCCCCCCGTGTGGTTCTGGGATCTTTGCTCACCGTTCTCATGATCATTTTGACCCCATGGGATGAGGTCTTGCGTGGAGCCCCAGATCGAGGGAGATTATCAGTGGTCTTGTATGTCTTCCATTTTCTGATGATTGCTCCCACAGTTGATTTTTTCACACCAAGCTGCTTGCCTATTGTAGATTCACTCTTCCCAGTCTGGTGCAGGTCTACAATTCTTTTCCTGGTGTCCTTCGAAAGCTCTTTGGTCTTGGCCATGGCGGAGTTTGGAGTCTGACTGGTTGAGGCTGTGGACAGGTGTCTTTTATACAGATGATGAGGTCAAACAGGTGCCATTCATACAGGTAACGAGTGGGGGACAGAAAAGCTTCTTACAGAAGACGTTACAGGTCTGTGAGAGCCAGGGATTTTCCTTGTTTGAGGTGACCAAATACTTATTTTCCACTCTGATTTACGAATAAATTCTTTACAAATCCTACCATGTGAATTCATGGATTTTTTTTTCACATTCTGTCTCTCACAGTTGAAGTGTACCTCTGGTGCAAATTACTGACCTCTGTCATCATTTTAAGTGGGGGAACTTGCACAATCGGTGGCTGACTAAATACTTTTTTGCCCCACTGTATAGGCAAAAGGCAAAAATTCAGCTCTTATATGATTATTTTTTTATTTAGGAAAAGTAAGATTCAACAAGAACTAATTCTTGCAACCTGGCAATAATGGATAAAATCTGTATGTGTTTTCTTACCACTTATTTCTGTCTAGAGCAGGGGTGTCAAACATAAGGCTTGGGGGCCATAATCAGCCTGGCAAAGCCTGTCTGCCCCACGGGATAGCTTTGGAAAACATGAAGAACTTCACCAAAGTAGCTAAGTAATAGATGTTAAATGACTGAAAGGTCTGTGTTTTTCACTGTCTACTATACAAATATTGGTTAAAACAAGTAAATTTTCATAAATAGGGGAGACTGGGCAGTGAGCTACCAGAACTTCTTTTGTAATTTTACATATTCATCATGTAGAAAAACAGAGAAGTGCTGTTGAAATTGCACTTTTATTTCTTATATTAAGATAACCCAGGAATTAAATGTGCAGTTAAACATCTTTACCCTGACACAAAGTGGACTTTCACTAATCCTGCCCACTCAAAATTAAAGTGTATGTGGCCCTCAATGTAAAATGAGTTCGACATCCCTGATCTAGTGTACTTGTTTACTCCGTAATCGCAAAGATTTTATCACTGTGTTCATAGCAGACATTCATTTAAATGTCAATGAGGACATCCTGTGACAGTAAAACATAAATGGCCAATAATAATGTTGAATGGCATGCACTTTTCCTTGAATGCTTACAACATGCAGGGTGTGCTAAAGTCTAGAGCTCAGTGTGTGTGATTAAAGTTAACTGTCAGGCTCTGATATAATAAGCAATGTCAATATGGGATGCATGGAAGCATCAATGTTCCCTGTAGAGAACCAATTAGATGGAAGCCTTGGGAATGCTCTGAGACATACGTTGGCTTGCCAGCATGTAACAGGCCAAACTTGGGAGGTGGGGCTTTTACTTTCAACACACACACAAGAACACACACAGTCACAATGCACAAACACTTGCAGAGAAAATGCCCATGTACGCAATGCACACACAGAGATATATATAAAAATAATAATTTGCATACACAAATTGCCATTTTTAATCCAGCTGCTTTCATATAGCAATTTGAAATGAATCTCATCTACGCGATGTTCTTCTCATCTCTATATTTTTGATGTTTGGAGGGTGCTTCTAAGGTCAAGAGCACTCACAAGTATTCAGTCTACAGTTGTGTTAGAAGCTGGAATCTAAATGAAGGCTGAAGAAAAAAGAAATTAATCAAACTAAGCTTGCTTTATTTTCCTCAGTACTCAGTATTTCCTCTTGAAAAGCTCAAAGTTCAATGTTACAGGAATACTTTGTATGCACTATGCCTTAAAACAAAACAAACATTAACTGCTCAGTATGGCAAACATTTGTTGGGGGTACTTGTGTTTCATCATACTGTTTGATTAAATATGTGGCCATCAGCACTGACTTCAATCACACACAGGTCCACAAAGCCACATAAATTACCACCAATCTGATCAATTCAAAGGATCGATCACAGGTTTCTCTGTTTTTCTCTTAAGTTCCCCACGATTTAACATCACTTAGCTCAGTTTTGTAGATGTACACACATGTTAAAAGACATTACACAGCATTGTCTTTCATGCATGCTCAGTTGATTTGTCGTGGGCTGGTAATTAGTCAAGCAGGTGGGAAGTCGTTAAGGAACAGACGCTCCGTTCTCACCAGAGGGAAAAAAGCAGGAGCAAAAGAAGATGCTGATGTATGATAGATAGATAGATAGATAGATAGATAGATAGATGTTATGGAAACTGCATTTATTGAGAAACTATCAAGACAGTGGTAAGTGCTTTTTTGTAATCTAAAAATAAACATAGCTGTTCAGGACAAAATGAATTTGAAGTGCATAATCATCTTGTGCAACAGAATTCAGCCCGGGGACCAGTCATATTTTTTTCATGATTACCTAATCTGGGATGGCCTTTCAAGGAAACCCATGCTACACTTGTCCAAGGTTTACTTACTAAATATAACACATCTTACCTCCCCATGGATTTAAATATTCATACATTTTGAGGGCAACATGGAGACAGCAGAACAAGTTGTAAATAACATCTTTTGTATTTTTTATGGAAAACACAGAACAGAATGAGTATTTTCTTTTTGCATTGGAAAACTGCTGTGACGGGGTTATTAAGAGCAGAGCAATGAACTAAATGATAAAAAACAAAACAGCTACAATAAAGCCCACAAAGTTAGAAACATAGATTTTCTACCTCAGGGTAGATTTATAGCCCTCCGTAGAGGGCACGGGGCTGTGTGCTGCCAGGATATGGAGACTGGCTTGCTTAGCCTGACATAAGCAACATAGATGGCTGGTTGAACCTTCACAGGACCAGCAGTGAATCCTTCTTAGAGCTGCACGCCCTATAGAGCCTGCAGCTGATAGCCATGAGCCAGCACTGAATGTGAATCAGTTTACCTCACTGACATTTCCTTCCTGTGCAACATGCTGCAGGCACTAAGGGAGATAAAGCTAACTCACATTGATCCTCCATTTCAGCTCTTTTGTTCGCTGATTACTGGTGAGGCTTGTGGCCACAGGCTGTTCCATTGCAGAGGCCCAATGTCAGGTCTGACTTAGAGCAAGGCAACAAAAACATATTATGCACAAGGTTTCTCATATATGCCTGAGCATAGTTAATATCTAATGTTGCTCTAGACATGAAGGAGGCTGAAGGCAATTTGCCACTGAGGTTCCATGAATCACCATTATACACAGAACTTTGCATGAGCATTGTCAGATGCCATTGTCATATGTCTCCCAAAATGGCCAGCAGTGAATAAGATCTTGCACTGGGATGCAGCTGAATAGAAAGGTTCTACAGAGAAACGCAAAAAGCTCATAGATGTTATAGTCTTTCACTTACACCGAAAAGAAAATACTTCTGTTGGCTGGACTATATTATTATTTATGAAGAGTATATTTAGAAATCTGTTCGAGATTTTGCTGTTAAAAGGAGATTGCACAGGTGTGCTATGAAGAAGGGTGCTGTTCACGTTAATGATGTTGATTTGAGGGAGCATTGTGAGATCCGTCTTTGCTCTCTTTGTGTTTAATTGCAGTACTTTCTCAGACTGAACAATAACCATTTCAAATGTTAATGACCTCTGAAATGGTCCAACCATTATACACAGAATGTGCCATTCTTACATTTTGAAGACAGTGAGGAATAAGAGGTTGATGTATTAGGGTGATTTAGTTCAGCTTTGTGTCTCTTTTAGGTCTTCCTACAGTTACCAAAATGGGAACATTTTTAAAGCATTTTTAACCGTGAAAAACAAGAAATGACCAACATATTAAGAGTCTTAACTTCTAAAACTCAAGTCGAAGCATTTTTGACTTGAGTCCTATATCACAAATTTGCCTGTTTGACAGTTTCTAAAGCATTTAGCTTCATTTTGTGTCACAGCCGGCTGTTTTAAACAACCAAATAAACCTTTTTATCTGCCCAGCAACAGTAGCAAAGGCAGAAACCAGCTGATGGGCAAATGGGGCAAATGTGCTAATATGCGGCCGTAGAGTTGTTCACTTCAGTTTGATGTTTTTTGAAATCAAAACAGATTTTACACCAAGATAAATAATGGCAAATTAATACCAATGTTGCTCAAGCCTGTTGGTGTGTAAGACAAGCTAACTAACTAATATTTTCACAGTAATAAATCAATTAAATGCTTGCCTGTATTCATTTCTTTGTGTAGCCTCTACGTGACCAACAAACTTTATGAGCTCATCAAATTTGTTAAAAAAGATATTAGGAACAAAATACGTCAATAAAATTAGGTTTCTCTTAGCATTACTACATTTCAAGTTCCCCCAGACCAAGAACAGAGCAAAATATTTGAGAAGGTGATTATGTCTCTCTCTTTTCTGCCTCGGGAATCAAATAGGACACAAGGAGATTTAGCTAGAGGGGAATTTAATCTTCCAGAGAATGCTCTCAAACTATCGCTTAACTCGCTTTAGGGTCAGACGAGGAGATGGGACCTGTGAATTGAATTTTGCCATTGCTTGTTTTTCTAGGCAGGACAGTTGAATGTCATATTGCTCAGAGCTGTGTTTTCACTTCATTGTCCCCGAGCTTTCAGAAAAACACTTTGCTGATGAAGCAGGTGATACTCTCTGATACCTCAAACCAAATCCAACATCAGTTTTCCATTACACTGAATAGAATTCGTGAATAAATGTTTTTCAATCTGCAAACTGTTTTTGTAATACCCGTGTCCAGCCTATGTGTCACGGTTCTGGGTCGGTTCGACCCAGCATTTTGAGTTTATTATGTTTTGGTTTATTTTTTGAATGATTGTTTTGTTCCTCTTGTGCTTTGTCGATTATTATTAGAATTTTATTTTTCTGTTTATTCGTGGGCAGGATTTGTTCTCTCATGTATTGTTTGCGTTTCATGTATTATTTTCTGTCTGCCTCTCTGTGTTGAGTCCGTGTCTTTGAGTAGTGATTCATGTCTCCTGTTTTATTGTGAAAATCTTTGTCTTATGTTAGTGTGTGCAGCTTTGCTCCCCCTGTCTCGTTAGCACTGATCTCTCCCAGCTGTGTCTCCCTCCTGTTGCCCATTCCCTTGTTACCACCCTGTGTATATAAGCCCTGTGTTTTCCTGTGCTCGGTGTTGTGTTGTACCATCAGATTATGCCTGTGCGGTTCTGTTCTCAGTATTCAGTGTTCACTTCATGTTTTGTCTTCATGCCAGCAATAAAGCTGAGGTTTTGAGTTGTATTCAGTGTCTGAGTCTCGTATTTGGATCCGCCTCTTCATCCGCCTGCACGCAGAGCCCTGACACTATGTCCGTGACACAACAACAGAAAATAATTCAAATGGCTCAAAAGAAAGCGAGAAAAATCTTTAATTGAGCAAAAGTGCTCTTACATTAGTACAATTAAACTTCTGGTATAAAAAATAAAAATACTTTAGTAAAGTACAGGGTACTTTTGGTGACTTTCTCAGCACTGCTAATAGCAGGCATTCTTGCCGTACCAGTACCCAGAAAAATACTCACTACCTTTTATGATACCACAGGGAAGCATTTGACCTGCGAGAACAGACATAATGGCGAAGAATGAAAGTTCGAATTTGTTCATTTTTAACAATTTTGTTCAAATTGTTCATTTTCAATCAATATTCCCAATTATAAATTAGATTCAGCAAAATAAATATTTAATATTAAGTTTGGAGGTTTTACATATTTTGGAAATTAAAGTTGTGTAAAACGTGAAAGGCATAATTTAATGTAAGTCATTTCATTTCAGATTATTAAGGTAAAATATATTTTAGACTATACTAATTATATATATATTTATATACTAATAAACAAGGGGTACAACAGGTGATGCAATACCTACCAAAATAATGTAATTATTGTAAAAGAAGAACATTATGGAAGAGTTAAAAATAAGCTTTGGATAAAGTGTTGTATTAATTGTGCTAAAATTTAGAAGATGTAAAAAAAAAAAACCCAGCACTCACTGTGATTGAACTGATCGCCGCCTGCATTTTAAAACTGACCTCACAGCTGGCTGCAGTACAACAAAATAAGAAACACATCTGCCTGCACGATCGCTCTCGCCCACCAATCGCGCTGCTCTGCCTCGGTCTGCAGCTCTTTACATCCTCAGCTGTGCTCTTTAGACCTGAAACCATCTGATTCAATTGCTTGGCTCCAGATTTCACTTCACCACACTATGGACACACTCTAGAAACTTCACCTATCGTTCCGTCACTGCTCTGCACAGGAACCACCAGGTCCCTCACGTGTCCGTTATCCTAGCTGGATCGTAGCTGCTAGCCGCTATGCTAATGATAGCAGATGGCTAAATCTGGCAAATAGTTAAACAGCTAATGTTAATGTCTGGCAGTCAGGTTAACATTTATGAAAATCGTTTAATACTTAAGTGTTATTGAAACAATTTTACAAATTTTGCCTAAATTGTTATGACTTCAGCTGTTAGAGAGGGGAGGAGCTGTGTCTGTGTGCAGTGATCCAGCGAAGCTGTGTGTCAGATGTAGTCGCTAATGCTACAAATGAGCATCTTAAACCCCTCATAAAAGTTTTGGAAAGTGTAAACCAAGAACCTCAGTACTTAACTGTGATTTTAAAAGTGAAAGGAACTCCACAGACTAATGTACAAATAATTAAACTTAAAGTGTCTACTAAATGTTTCAGAGGTGTGCTATAATAGCAGAAAACAAATAACTGAATAATTTCTACAGAAGAGCATCATCAACTGTTTTGGTAATCACTTAATTGCCAGCTTACATCTGATATTTAAACCTTTTCCTCTGTGATCTTTCGCAGCTTTTATCTGTTTTCTGTCAGTCTAGGCACAGCAGATTGAAGAGCAAATGATTAATCAAGAAAGTAAAGAACGGGCCTGTTAATATTCAGAATAACATTTAGCTGTATCTCTGATCAGCTAATCTCTGAGCTCAGTGAACTCTGGCAAATCTCACTGCTAAATTGTGATAAACTGAATAGACTGCGTACGGAGGTCGGACCAAGGTGAAAATTGGTTGCTTTATACATGCAGATAAATGCCAGCTATACATATGTATTAAGGCATAATGGGATCAATGTGGTAGTGGTGACAGTGCAAGTTTGATGACTGCTTGCTGTTTGAGAGATTTCACAGCAGCTGTATCCATAGCAACTGAGCGGTAAAGACTGCCTATCTTTCTGGTCCTTTTATGCAGCCTCACGGTTCTCTACCCTTTTAAATTCACATTGCCATGCCGGGCAGTCAACTTCAGCATAGTCTAAAATCATAGTCTGTCAACATTTGGGTTTAGGAAGTCATTCTCTATCATGCAGCCTTTTTTGTTTGTCTGGTTTCTCTTTTATATTTACTTTGATGTCCATTCAAATCTTTTTGCCCATCATTTGTTCATTTGATATGCAGCCCACATCATTTAGAACCAAGCTCTGAGCACTTCATTGCGTGCCTCGTTGCATACTGCAACACACAGTCCCATTGCTTGATCCCAATGCTTGTCAGCTACAAAACCCCAAGAGACTCTCCTGGGCCTTTGTTATATCCACCTTCTATGTCAGACGCAGCTCTCATCGCAATCTGTCTCTTAAGATGCGTCATGACAGCATCTTCTGTCTGCTCTGGACAATGTTCCCTGTGATGTGAGAGTGAAGGATGTGGAGAGGTGCCAGAATAAAGAAGTAGAGAGGAAGATGATGTGAGACAGCAGATACAGACAGACAGAGATGATGCTTTCGTGTGAGATCTCAGCCCTCTATCCATTAAAAAATGTGAAGTGGAAAAGTGGTGAACATCACAAAGGCTGTATGTGAGACCCGTACATGTCCATGCAAGTTTTTTTGGGAAAAAAGACATTTTTCATTCTCTTCGGGAGAGAAACCTTATGTTCTTTTTATTCCACTGAGGTTTCATTTGATGAAATTGGTGAGTTATTGGACTTACCATCACGTTATCAATCTTACTTTGCTGGTTAAAGCTTTTGGGCCCTACTCTCTCACAAGTGACAAGAATACATAAACGCAACTATGCCATAAAGACTGAAAGACTATAGCTTTCCAAATAGTAACGATAGTTACATAAATTGATTTATATCTTTTGTTACTACAATTTTGTAACTACTATAACTAAATTGCAGACAGAAACAGTAAATGTGAAGAAAGAAAATCCTGGATTGCTGTCTTATTTTACTATTTACTGGATCACACTACAATACCAAATAAAAGCAAACCATAAGTGCACAGTGTACAGATTTGTAGACCCAGCCACAGTGATCGGTTTAGTGATTAAAACTTTGAATAAATACACAATAATTACGATAAGTGCTTCTTATTTCACTTATACTGAGGCAGCAGCACAAATAATGCCCCGTAATTAAAGGGATATGACTAAGCCTGGGTCGCAAAACTCTGAGATAGCCTGATCTGACACACTGTTCTGACTGACTACTGATTGACAATTAGTGTAATGCCAAATCCACATGTACATGGATATTTTTTTTTAAATGTGGATTTTCTCCTTTTTTAAAAAAAATAATAATAATAATTGTCCATGTGAACATACAGAGGTAAAATTAATACTGACTTCAACTGAGTTCAGCTAGCCAGGCAAAAGGATACAATAACAAGATTCAATATGACATCAAAAAAAGAGATTAAGGCAGTCACCTCTCACATTGCTAAATGGGTGAAACTTTATAATAATCCTAATCTAATAATCATAATCATCATTAATAAATAGCAAACTGTAAGTTAATGAACCTTTAGTTTTACTTTTGTCTGTTCTTATCAAACATTAAAATTATTAAACAATAAATATAAAAAAAATACTACCATAAATGGTAACTATTGGCTTGAAATTTAGTCACGATGATCATCCATGTAGTGTTCTTTGAATACATGTTTCACTATTTAGGGTGTTATATTTTTATTTTATTAGTTGTTAGTATTAATATTTATTTTCTTGCGTATTGAAATAGTTTGGGTTAAAATAGAATGGAGAGACCCTACTAGATGGCACTGCCCCTGTGATCACTGAGACACAAAAACCCCTCCACCACAGTAAGGATGCAATTGACTGAGGGGAGTAACTTTTCATTTGATAAAATTTTATAAATGAAAATTTATACTAATTATCAGTAAAAAGTGTATACTGTTTTAGATATATTCCAAATAAGTTGAGAAGTGTTTTTCTTCTTGCACGTTATGTATGTCCATTCAGGGGCATTTCTCCTCACAGGTACAGAGAGCAGTACAGAGTAAACCTCTCTACAGAAAGCACTGTTACAAACATTGTGGATGATAAATACAGGATTACAGGATACATAAGATTAAATAGGAGCTATAGTGTAGATTTATAAACGCAGGATTATTGGGGGAAAAGGAGAAGGGTGACAGAAAGAGATGTAAGACTTGGGGGGGAGTGAAAAGAAGTGGATTCTTGTCAGAAAAGTAAGTAAAATAGTAAGAAAAAGAAAGTAAACAAATGGTAAGAGAAAAGAAGGGCCTAAAGATAAGTGATTAAGTTTAAACAAAAAAGAAAGGAAGGCAAAGATATTAGGAGACTGACATAACAAGATATCGTGGTTACTGAAAGAAAGATCACGAGATCCATTTACACGTAAGCACACAATTGTGCATTGGTGCAACCACTGATCGATTTGACACTGGACACTGGCTGACATGTCATCAGGGCTGTAAAGCTAAAATGACTTTCATCACTTGCTTGAGGACATTAAGCAAAGGTAACCGATTAACCTTGGACTTTTCTATGCAAATAAAATGCGTGACCATTATTCTGCCCTTTGAACATAAATACGTGTCTTTGTCATCTACATTGTCATGCATATAAATACTCATAAAAGAAAGAGGTGCTCTTACAAAATCTGAAAATTCCAATGAGACAATTTTAAGGTGAGAAATTGGGTTTAGGCAGTAATGTTATACATATTTTTCAGTCTGAAAATTTTCCTTCAGGGTTCTTTCATGGTTACAACAAGCTCAACATGTCAACAGCTGAAAACCAGGTCAGAACAAAGTTCAGTCGATATCATAAAGGGAAAGTATGGTTAGCATGTTCCCTACATTCCCAATGGAAGATAAGCCCCAGTGTTAGAGCTCACAAAATACATGCAGTCGATAAAAGTTAAATGTCAGTTTTAAAAGCCTGTGTCTAACCTTAGACTATGCGTCTTTCTGTGTCTATATCTGCTCATCTACCAGCGTATTCCTTTGTGTGGGTGTGTGTGTCTTTTTTCCCTAGGATGTGTGAATGGACTTGTCATGTTCTAGGTAGCCTCAAGTGAGCAAGCCAAGACACGGGTCTTAGTTTTTCCTTTTTTATTTTTTATTTTTCTCTGTGATTCGCCCCAGTGGCTGGTGAAAAGGGTGACATGAGCTGTCACGATCCTTTCCATCACTGCACACACACCTCCAGAATATCTCAAACACAATCTAAGGAATATAAAGTCACAGACAGGGTCATCCTCACAACACAGGGATGTGTGTCTCAGCATACAGACGTAACGTTCACACATTGGCAGGAGCTATGTGTTACGGTCTGTGAAGACATCAGCAGACAAATGCAGATTGTACAGCCACATATAAGCCATTTGGGGCCACATGTGACTGAGGGAGATAAAATTAGAACACAAGTAAAACGTAGACAGTGAGGCTGCTGACTGACAGTTGGTCGTCATTCTCAAGGCATTGAAACTGTCATTTTGTCAAACCACTGGTGTCTCATTTCTATACAGATGATGTGTTCTGTGACCCCAATATTACGACCACTTCACTGCATATGGGTGGTTGGTCAGCACCTCTAGTGTCCCATTTGAATACACTGGGTAATCTTAAGCGTAATTTAACTAAAACCCACCCCACTGTTGGGACCCAAGTCAGTTTGCTGAACTCTGATCTCAGCATTCCTCACCAAGCATCAATCTATTAGCGAGGGCACCCATTAAATCCTTTAACTTTTTTATAGAATCTACCATGTCTTGATAGTTGTTGTTTTTTCTTCTTTATTAGACAAGCCACATCCTAGTGAACCCAGGAATCTGATCTGAATGGAACATCACCGGTTTTGTAAGCAACCCTTGAATGTAAAGCTATTCTACTGGTGTGACTAAACATAAAGTCCATCTTGTTTCGACATTGAGTTCAGCAAGGCTCTCAGAAAGCCTGATGGCCTTACTTGATGTTTCTTAGCATTGCATTACCATTCAGAATGATGCATTTATAAATGCACGCATTGAAGGTTAGCCTTTTTCACTTAAATTACTATGCCAAGTTGAACATTTACTATATTTGTTTATTGCAAGCAGTAAATGTACTGCTTGTGTACTCTCTGTGGAGTCAACATTACATCCACTGACACAGCTTGATTGTGTTTTCAAATGTATAAAGGCCTCCTAAAGAACAGGCAGAAACAGTGTCTCAGAGAAAGAGGCTGGCTTATGCTGTTGTTGTGTATAATTAACTAGTTTGTGATTATTTTTCATTATTTGTTGTGTGTGTGTGTGTGTGTGTGTGTGTGTGTGTGTGTGTGTGTTAGAGGCAGGTGATAAAAAATTTAAAGTGGGAACAAATTAATCAAAAGTAAAAAAAAAAAAAACTTCTATTACACTACTTCACACTTCTATTACATGCACAAATTATTTGCTCATCTGCTATTTTGACTTGCATGTTATCTTTTCTTCCTCCCATCCTCCTTCAGTGGCCGCAGCAGATGGCCCCGCCCCTCCTGAGCCTGGTTCTGCTGGAGCTTTCTTCCTGTTAAAAGGGAGGTCTTCCTTCCCAGTGTCGCCAAGTGCTTGCTCAAAGGGGGTTGTTTTATTGTGATTTGGTGTTTATATGAATAAAATTGAATTGAAATTAAGCATATCTATAATCTCCTAGCTTTTAAAGAGCACCGGACATGTGTAGAGATTAGTTATGAGCAGTGATGGGAAAAGAAATTGTCCTTTTAGTGCATGGAACTTGATATGACCCCCTTTATACACTCAATATCACAGCAACACATGTAATAGACACGTTGGTCCACCATGGCCATTTCACACTCTGCCTCTCCAAAACATGAAATGGACACGCATGCAGAAGTTGCATTTACCAGTTGGGGGAGATAATATATTTAAAACCATGATTGTCCTCACATAGTGTGCAAAAACATATCTAGTACATTCCAGGGTCCTTAATTACTGGAAATGATTACGTTAGGTTGTTAATATGTATTTACGTGTAAATGTGTTAATAGTGTCTGTTTAAACACTTTCCCGTGATTATTTTTGTTGTCTTGAAATAAAATATGGCCCTCTGCTCTTATTGTAGATTACTGCAAATTTTGCATGCGTGTCCATATCCCACTTTAACTGTGTGTCTATTACACGCTTTGCCACGACACTAGGTTGTTTTATATATGATGATGAGGATTTTAAACCATCAGAACGATTCCATCTAGCATCTCTGATTGGTGAGTTTACAGGATAAAAAGTCTTATAAACTTGCTTTAGTGAGATTTGTTTCAAGTAAGAAATATTTGCATACACCTAACATTTGATGCAGCAAAGTGAATAGAAATTAAATAGCTTAAACAATACAAAATGATAACCGAAAACATTGAACTCAAATCCCCTTACATGCACAAACACGTTTCCTCAGTGTCCTCTACTTTTCCTGCTTTTTACCTTTTTCACCCTGTACCCTGAAATACATCCGAGGCACTCAGCTATCATGCAGCTTGTTCTTTTGTGACTTTCAGGGTTTACTGCAAAGTTGCCAAGTCAGAAGGTACACACACTGTCAAACTTTACAACTTTAAATAGCACTTGTCCTTCTCAGCCTCCAAGTTTTTTACTTTAATGGAACAAAATTAAGAAATGCAGATAACATCCAACCTTTTGCAAAAAAAAAAAAAGAAGCTGTGTACATTTTGTGTGAAGTATCTCAGTACCTCAGTATGATTACTGAAACAAAACAGTATACTAGAAACATAGAGCTTCTGAAGATGTGGGTGTGTTGTGCTCAGAATCTTTTGTTCCATGCAGGTTGACAGACCCTTAGGGAGACTGAGCTCAAAAGTACTCCACACAACCACAAAGGTACCAAAAATAGATACAGAACTGTTCCACCACTTTGGACAAAAGTTAAAAGTAATGGGCCCACCCCAAGATTGTGTTACAATTAAAACAGTCAAGTATCAGTTCAGTTTTGCCAGTTTTCTTTCATTTTTTCTTCTTCCAGGACCTCCCAGCAAATTACTTCACCCATGACAGAATGCATGTGAAATCTTTACCAGTTTTTACCAATTTAAAAAATGATATCATTTTTGCATGCATTTCCATTAACTTTCTGGGCATAGTGATACAAGGTGCAGGACTCCAACACAGAACATCTGTCCTGCTTTCCCCCACTGATGTCAGTATTGAATGCACTTGTAAGGGACCTTAGTGCCACAAAGACTCAGTAATGCCCTACTGAGGACAGTCCCTCTGCAGTCACATGGAAAAAGCAAGAACCCATTGTCAGTGCAAAGGAACTTTATAGCCCCAGATAAAGACGGAACATTGGCAGAATTCCAGCAACAAAAAAGCAGGAGATAGGGAAGCTGTAGAGGGAGTGTTTCATTTAGAAAGTAAGAAGGAAGGAAGGAAAGAAAGAAAGAAAGAGGGGGGGAAAGGAAGCAAAATGTTACATGTCTTCTATCTTGAAGTAGGTCGCATACACAGTGCAACATTTGTCATAAGTGACAGCCCTATTAATCATGGGAGGGGCAATATAAATGCCCAGTAGCTTAACTCTCCAGGTAGGTTGTCCCACTGGATGTCAGGGCTCCAACCTCAGTGTTCTACCTGTGTTCTCTCCACCATACTTCTCTTCTTGTCCTTGTTTGTTAAGCCAGTTGACACTAACTCGCCTAACCAGTGATAAAACAGTGTTGTGCCTACACATAACAGACAGCTTAGCAAAGAACCAGTTTTATTTTTAGGCACTTTGTCACTAGCAGCTATCACAAAAACACATAATTTGTCCCATGTCTTTAGATGACTGTGCAAAAAATGCCAAAGGGATAGGGAACGTAAAGTTTAACAGGCAGGAAATAGTATTTTTGCATCAACAAGGTGATACCAACACACATGGATTGGCTTTTCCAGAGCCTTAACCTCAACCTTGTTGAAGCAGTGGGTGATCATTTTGACACCGAATGGATCAAAGAGCAGCCAACATTCAAGCAAGAGCTTTGGAATGTCCTTTAAGAAGCCTGGAAACCTATTCCTGAAGATTATATAAAGAAATTGCAAAAAGACTTGACTTACAGAGTTTACTTTCAATCTTGGTAGAATTGTAAATACCCTGTCTTTCCCTTAGATACTGTATTTCCACTGCACCTATTTCCCATTCTCCTAAATATAAAGAAATGAGGAGTGACTCAAGACTGTTATACGCAGTACTGTATATGCAATTTACCTGTCAGCATTTTGCAATGTTAAAAACTTGTATTTAAAAGTAATTCTGTCAAGGTAGCTTTTTGTTACTTTGACAGTTTACAAGATCGGCTTGAACGTGTGGATCTTTTTCTGAAGTTTGCTCTTTGACACAAGTCTGTCTCTGTTTAGTGGAGAAACTGATGCATTACATGTTAGCTTGGAGCAAGGACCAAAGGGCAAAGTAAATAGCATCCAGTAGAAGGACAGAAGAAGAACTGTTGTGCCAGCTATAAATCACAAGTTATTGTGCTGAAAGTATATGTTGAGTGATACCCACAGAAGGTTATCCAATGGCCCTGTTCAAAACTGGAGGGAGATGTAACCCGCTTAGTTTCACAGTTTCTGCAACAGCATTTTACAGTGCTACTATAAAGATGCTAACCACAACAATGCAATTTATTCTTTGATATAACACTTTTCACAACTCTCACATTCACCTGCGTATGTAGGTGAATGTGCGAAGGGTTTGCCCATCAGTGCTGTTGATAGTGTTACATATTTCAGTCATATTCCTCTGTCATATATCTGGGTGTCTTTGAGACCCAAGATAAGGTGGGATTTATAAAGGGAGCCCTCTGCTAAGTCAAGGTGAACCCTGAAGATATGAGCTTTCTCCATGTGAATATATGAGTGTGTGTTTGATTCAGTGTTTGCAGGAGGAGCTCAAATTTATGACAGAATCTGAATATGTCTGCACCATATGCATACATGTCTAGATGATGATGATATGTGTGTTTGATTTGTTTTTGTGTAGTTTATGGTGACATAGTATTCTAAACCATCTTTACTCTGTAAAATCCCATTGAAGGATTTGATACCTTAAGGCACCTGAAATCCATCTTTTCAGAATATCTCCATAATTATATTCTTACATTTTTTTTTTTCTTACCAACGTAATCCTTTTCACGGTCACCTCACGTAAAGCTTTTCCCTAAAAGCATTTCGCAGAAGGCAGAAAGATTCAAGTGTTTCCATGCTAATGGAACAAATTTTTGCATAACTTATCAGACGGAAGAGCACTCGTAAATTGGACATCGTTCCTATTGCTTATATTCTACTCATCCTTGAGGTTAAGGATGAGTAGAATATAAGTAACAGAGCTTTAGGTGCATGTGGCTTAAAACACATGCACGAAATAACCGAACATGACTGTTGTTTCAAAGCATGAAAAAGGAATCAGATTTTTAGTTATATAAGGAGCAATGTCTATACCAGAGGAAAGCCATTTCAATTAATAATACTCTCTATCTGATGAATGATGATATTAATGAGGTATGGCCTTTTTTATTTTTAATTTCTTCGTAGTATGTAAAGGATCATTAAAGAGTTTGAGACTCACTAACTTTGTCATTTTATATAAAGTAGTTTATAATTTGTTTGCCTTCAGACAACCTCAACTTTGCCAGCTCACTGTAACATAAACATAAATAGATTCTTATAACTGACCCTGGATCAAAAAGCTCCAGAGAAAGATATAATATTCCAGGTCATTGCAGGTTCTACTCACACTGTTAGTAAGCTTTGATCATTTTGTTAGGGCTACTGGTTATCTGTGAATCTGTGAATGACATAATACCAAACGTGTTTTTCGTTTTTTGTTTGTCCATTAGATGCGTGTCTTTCATGTTGAAAAAATTCCATAAAAATAGGATGAATTAAGTATTTATCATCTTATTTGTTTTCTTATTTTAAATACAGATCAAATGGGCTTTTAGAATCTTTTAGGTAGTCATTTTGTATTCAAAGCAATCAATGTTTCCCCAGTCTGGTAGCTCTTTTCATCAGCAAACCTTAATAAATCCGCTGCACACCACCTGGATATGAAACAAAGTTTGTCAAAAATTGTTGTACTTAATTAATGAATTATCCGTCCATCCATTTTCTTCCGCTTATCCAGGGCCAAGGAGCAGGGCCAGCACCCTAAGCAGAGAAGCCCAGACCTCCCTCTCTCTAGCAACCTCCTCCAGATTATCCATGGAAACACCAAGGTGTTTGCAGGCCAGGTGAGAGAGATAATCTCTCCAGCGTGTCCTGGATCTCCCTCAGGGCCTCCACCCAGTGGGATATGCCTGGAACACCTCACCCAGGAGGTGCTCAGGAAGCATCCTTGTCAGATTCCTGAGCCACCTCAACTGGCTCTTTTTGATGTGGAGGAGTAGCGGCTCTTCTCTGAGCTCCTCTCGGATGGCCAAAGTCTTCACCCTATATCTAAGGGAGAGGCTAGCCACCCTTCAGAGAAAGCTCATTTCCACTGCTTGTATCTGCGATATTGCTCTCGGTCATTACCCAAAGATAGTGCCCATAGTTGAGGCTAGGGCTGTAGATTGACTGGTAAATCTCTCTTCACCACGACAGACACTGGTCGCATCACTGCAGCCGTGACAACAATCCCTATGTCGATCTCTTGCTCCCTTCTTCAAGACCCCCAGATTCCTCAGTAAATCGCCTCCTTATTGTGGTAGAGGGGGTTGTCTGTCCCAGTGATCCCAGGGGTTATGTTGTTGGGAGTCTCCTGGCAAATTGGTCAGGGTGAGGGACCAGACAAAAAACGATTCAAAAGATGCAGAAGAATTGAAAAATCTAGGGAACAGTTCCCCGTGCCAATAATAGGGTTACCAGGGCTGGAGCCAGGCCTGTGGAGGGTGTCTGAGGGTGGTTGGGCCTTAGCCCATGGGGCCTAGCTGCGCACAGCACGAAAAAGGCACACAGGCTCATCTTCCCGTAGAGATTTGGGGTAGAGTTATGGTACACTTACAGGGTCATGTAGATGTTTCAAGTATTTTAATGATCGCATATATTTACAATGTTTCAGTTTTGCCAGTTTTAGCAAAAGTCATATATTATGTGTTAGCAGTGAGGTAACTTTTGAAGGATAGCAGTGGAGACAATGGCGCAGGGGAAAGCAGTGTCTATGATGTATGTCACTCCTCACTGGGCGGCCCTCTAGCACAACTACCCACTCACTGGCATCCTGCTGTCTGAAGAGGATCAGCCTGCACAGCACACAATGACTCCTGTCCCCTTTCATTTTGTTATTTCATTGAAAATTCTTTTTTTTTTTTTAAGTTTTGCTCAGAACTCTCAGAGCCCTTGTTTTTTTGTCACATAACTTTCTTGTCTTGTCTTTTTGTTGTTGCTGTTGTTGCTTTTTACTGCCTCCTTTCTCTCAGACAGAAATGTACCTTTTACTTACATTCTTCAACACTCAGTTCCAGTCACAAGAGCCTCTCTGCATAGATATAAGATTATAGGATGTTTTGTGACATGCTTAGTCTGACAGTAACTATTTAAAGCTAACCCTCCCCAAATAAGCATTTTTAGTAATAGTTTTCAACCACAGCAGTGGTTTGATTATTGTGCAGTGGGTGCACCGGGATGTTCCGACACCATGAGGGTAGAGGGTGTCGATGACCATCTACACATGAGTAAAGTTGGGTGTGTTCACCACTGTGTTCCCCTATTCTCCACATTCCTGTCTCTCTTAATTTCACTGTGTAACTATATGGCGAAATAATAAAAATAAAATACAGATACAAATAAAGCTGTCTGGGTAAACTATATTAAGAGTGAGTCACTACTACAAAAATATCTTAATTATATAATCAAAATTATTTCCAAGATCAACACAGTAGCTTCTGGGCATTGGTGCTCCTATGATTTGCAATTACGAATGATCACTCTGACTGTTACCTTATTGTTGGGGTCAAATTTTACCCATTTTGACACTTGAAAATTATAAAAATGTTATTATTTCACCATGAAATTAAATAACCTTTCCTTAACTAATCCAAAACAGGATTAGTTTGAACAGGTTCTGTTGAACATGTATTAAATTGTGCACGTTGAGGCTGTCCTAGGTCAGATCTGACCTGTATTTTTTTTAGATTAGTTTTCAGTGTGACAGATGTGAAACTTTACCTGCCATGTTTATGTTTATTTTTATGGATCACTATGGTTATGTTTCCATGTCTTAGGTAAAACAGGACATGTTATTGTGCAATAGTCGATGGTTTTCTCCAGAAACATTAATTAAAGATTAATCATCTATTTGTTAATGTTGGCTACAGTTTCATATGTACTAAATAGATCTGTAGTTGAAAACTCAGATGCTTATTATGGTCTGGGTCACCACTTACCTAGACCATACTGCAAATGCATTGAATTGACTGATAATAACAGAAATCTGAATCTCTGAATCTTAAGATATGACATATGAATAGTTATTCAATCTGTAAATATAGCTAAACTTTGCATGTTTTAACTGTTTAGTTGCACTTTACTCAAAATGTGAGGCAGTATATATCCCCAAAACTAAATTGCTATACCGCTTTTATTAGAAGATTCTGTAGGGGGGTTTTCCCCAGTGTCCATTTGTGAAAAATATTCAAACCATTTTTATTCGAGTGGCAAAATGCAATTTTCATCAGGAAATGGGGATAAGAAAAGAACACTGCCACCGTGGGAGTATAGTATAAATGGGTCTCCCACATATACTGAGCTTCTTCAACAATTTGGTCAATGCTTTCTGTGCTAAAAAGTACCCCTGTGCATTCCTGCATTCTTTAAACTATCTGGCTGTGGGGACACTACTTGTGTTAATAATGGTCATGCTTCCAGCCAATGATTATAGTTTTTAGGTCCTTTTTAAGCAATTGTAGCCTTGCTCTCTCCAATAGCTATCATTCTCACTTTTCCTTATTGCTTCTGTTTAATTATGAGCAGCCATACAGCCATGTGGCATAATTAAACAGAAAGATGCCTGCAAACAAGTGCAAAGTGCACATTGCATATGCCAACCACCAACAAAAACCTTCCCCACCACCACAAGAGCTTATGGCGGCATAATAACTGAATCTACACCATTTAATTCTCATGAGTGATGGAAATATGTTTCGCAAAAGTATCACATTTGCAGGAATTCAATCCATCTTTATGTATAGTCCCTCATGAAACTCAAAAGTAATTGAACATTCTCCAAAGAGATGACGACGTATGTGAAGAAAGCCATCATTAGATTGAAAAACTAAATAAACGCGTTTGAAAAATAGCAGAAAAAATAACTTCAGGAGAAACAATTTCAGTTGAAGTACTGGTAGGCAAAGTCAAGGTCTCGGTCTTTTCTTTTCATATGTTTTTGAGTTAATGTGTGACTTCGGTTGTTTAAATTTGTGTAATCAGCCTGCTACTGCTAAACATGGAAATTCCCTGAAAGCCTTAAAGTGATTATGGAAATCATATTTTTACCACAGTCTATTGATTTGTCTGCTGACTTTCAATGGACTTTTCAATATATTTAAAACAATGACCAATCTAGAGCTGCGATGCAGCAGGTGAAAGTTTGACATTAGAATAAACTGTTAGATGTTCCTTTGAATGTTTTCTTGGATATTCTTCAGGCTTACAACATTAAACATTTACTCCTTCATTTACTTTATTCATTTATTTATAGCATGACGTTCTTTGTTCTCATGAAGTGCTGCACAACTGATCCCGTCACGTGGCATCTCTGATTAGACACAACTCTGTGTTTATGTGTGTAAACATTGTGATTGTGAACATTTCATCTGACTTACCACTTAACCTCCTTCAAGATAAGTCAGTAGGTTTGTCTAAATTGACCCACCAGCTTTCCCAGTCCTTGTTTGTAATTATGTGGACAGTGACAAGAGGAAAAAGAGGCACTGAAAACTGTAACAACAAATCAAGCCAAGGTGATTATTAGCAAGCAACACAAAAGTTTGGTTTTTTTTTCTCTGTTTAGGTTCTCTCTCTTGCACACATTTTCTGTTTATCCCTCTCTCTCCCGATCTCTTTCTGTGCTTCTATCAAGTTAGATACTGTTTGAATGATCACGTTCCCTGGCATGAGAGTGCTATGTAATTAACCTATGAGATTCTTGCTTTTGCAACGTGCTTCCTGCCTGCCTCAGTGGCCTAGTCTGGTGGATTATTACTGCCATCTTCTGGGGGGGAAAAAAGTCTAAATATGGATATCCCTGCAGCAAGCAGAAAAATGTGACAGAGGAAGGAGCTGACAAGTTTTTTCTGAGATCATGGATAGCCGAGTCAAAAGAGACCAACAGGTAACTATGCAAAATGCAGTTTCTGTCCCTCTCTGTCTTATATCGCTACAGAAGCAACTACAGCCTGAGAAAATTTGATGGGGCCACCATGAAAAAAAGAAAGAAATTCACCACCTCTTGAATGTAACCACGAGCCCCTAAAATCAAACATTTATACACACATCTATTACAAATAAAATAAAAGGCATCAGCTGGTTTCAGTTATTTACTTATTCAGAAAAAAGACAAAAACCAATAATGAACCAATCCCGCTAACACATACTGCAAGCCACTGCCCTTCTATAGACTTTAGCAGCTGGATAAAAATAGCACATCAGTTAGCTTTACTCAGTTGTAGCTATAGATTCATAATAATCACTTTTCTTTCTCGTGGTTCTTGAAGCTGCTTAAAATACATCTCCTCATCTTGCTCATCAAGATGAGATATTCTATTTCAGCTGCAAACTGAACATCATGGGCAGGTAGACCCAAATAAAACCAAGCCTTTTGCAGGTTTCAGTGTATAATATTCACAGACACACATTGTCTTGCAACCATCATATCTGTAAAATAGTTTACTTTGCAACTTGGGGATATAATAGTACTTTTTTTTCCCCTTTGCACTGTTACACAGGTGTATTAGTATCAATTTCTCTCTAATTATGTGTGCAGTAGGAGCCTACTAATGCTAATTATACACTGAAGCTACATTAAAGGAGTTTTATCTTGGAAGCGTGATGTAAAAATACTGTAATTATAGATAATGTGGGCGTAATTAGGTACCTCTTAATGAACAGACTTCAAGTGAGATGTTGTTTAGATGAGAGCAGGCATTAGATAGGAACTTACTTGAAATGTATTGTCCTCACTTACACAAGTCAATTTCACCTATGCGAGTTTGGAACAACAATATTGGACGTGAAAATAAGGGTTATCTGGGCTGTCTGCTCATCAATGCAACCTCACAGAGCAGGCTAATCGACCCAGTGGCTTCTCTGTCTGTCTGCCACATTTAACACCTGGGATCTGCTTTCTCATAAACACAATATGTTTCTCAATTTCTTTTCGAAATAGAATTTCTAAGTACTGCTAAGTGCCAAACGTGAAATTTGTGAGGGTTTTGTGATTGCTCTTCCTGCATGGCTGTTTTCAGCCGGTGCAAGTCTTGGAAAGTTTTATATAAAAGGAGAGACCCTGAATCAAACTCTCTCCTTTTATTAGTCCCCAGCTAGTCAGATAATGAGAGACTGACTTCCAGGTTTTTTTGCTCTCTCTTCATTCATTTTTTTTCCTACTCGGTCCCATCTTGTGCTGCCTACCTTTGCCTTCTTCCCCATCAAAGCAAAGGGATGTGATTCAGAAATCTTTCTTGCTGTGCCTGATATTCTCTCCCTCCTCCGCAATGATCTATCAATCACAGAACCGTGTCTTGATGCATGCATGTCGCTGGACGTGGCCTGTGAGACGTCCATCCTCTTGGCCTATCACATTCTGTTGTTGTGTCCACTCATGCACAGTTCAAAGGCTCCAGTCTGAGCCTTTGAGCTTTCCCTTCCTCGCCAGTGAGCTAGTTTTACTTTGCCACCTGTGACTTCAACTTTTCTGTCCTTCACTTCTTTTATTTGCTGTGTCACGGGCTGTGTTAGTTCTCTGAGAATGAAGGTTTTGAAGCAACATGAAGTAAATGTAGGTGTCAACTGACTATTTGTTTCAGCACAAGTGCTACTACATGGCTACCTTTTGGTAAAGTTTTACTTCACCAGACGGCTTCATTAGAAAATAAAGAGACAGACAGACGCTGGTGAGTTTTTAAAGAGTCTATGGCTCCTTCCACTGTACTTTGATACGATTTTTGCAACCATATGCTGTAGTGTAGTGTCCCACAGGCCCTGTGCATACACTGCATTATATGATTACATTTGTAGAATAATACTGCAACCATGTGATGTAAGGACGCACCTTTGAGGTAGCCGAGGCTTAAGATTTCAGTCACATTCAGTCTCTTGCTCCATTGTCTCACTGCTTGTTGCGGCTTATGAAAATTCACAAGACAGATGAAAAACATAGATGGACATCTGCATATGCTGAAATGTCCTGTCTGGCTAAATGCTGTTGGTTTGTTCTCTACAGATGTGGGCAGACTTCAGTTCAATGCCCTTTCAAACATAGAAAATGCTTTTAATAGAACAAATTATTAAGACTTTGGTGCCCCCTGTCTGCTGCCACCAGCACCATCAAGTTTATCCCACACCCTACAGCGCTCTGTTTGTCTGCTCAGGCTGGCTAAATACCCGCTCCCCAAGTCCCATGAATATGTTTACAAATCGACAGAGCCAAGTTGGTGTGACTGGGCCGCTGTGTTGCGAAAGCTGATTTAGACCCTCAAAGCTGTTCCAGGCCATAAACAGACCACAGAGTCTTTTCACAAGCCTGCTTTTGTGAGATGTTCTTTCTACCTAAGCAGCAAAGAGGTGCTAAAGAAATCAAATGAAAGAGTAAGAGTCAGGCTCATGCACATTAACTGCTCACCGTGTAAAAGGTAAAATATTGCTGCATTCTTTTAGTACTTTGTCTGCCAACACTTCTCAGTTGCAGTGCCTTCAACCTTCACAGGGAATAGCCTGGCTGTATGCTTTTTCTTTACAGATGACAGCGGCCTGAATGTCATTTGATGCAGGCCTGGCAGCGTGCTGAAGGGAACTGGAGGAAGGGGGAGGGAGGGTCAGGAGAATTAGAATGTATTTCAGGTCTAAAGCAAGTGGTGCATTGCTGCAACTCGTATCTCAGGGATGGAGGGAGTTCTAGGGGGAGGCGAGCGGAGGAGAGAAGGTGGGAGGCGGAGGAGGAGAAGGGTTTTGCAGCGAACTGTTGCTAGGAAACACTTGTGGCATCTCTTCTCTGTCTCCTTGAAATGCCAGAACTAACTGACAGAGAAGCAGGAGTGAAATGTCAGTTCTGTCCTCCCAGGAGTTTGAAGAATGTGATACATGTTTTTATTTAAGCAGCCATGTTTATCAAAGGGTTTTTCACTGAGTCAACACCAGCCTTTCTTTCATGTTTGAGATGCAGATAGGCTAGCTGGAATTTCTGCTGCTTCATTCTCATTTTCTGTTTGCCCAGTCGACTGTCTTTGCTATTTCTCTCACTTCCCTGTGTTTTTTTTTTCACTTGTTCCCTCCCTCACTCGCTCAGTCTTGAGCACTACCACTTCAGCTCTAATTATTCTCTCCTTTTCTGTTCCCTTGTCTTTTATTAGTCTCCCTAATTCCCTCTCTTCTTTTTCAAATTCCAAGCCATATGGTCCATCAGTGCAATCCTCTGCCCAGATATTTGATTATCAAAGCTGTCTGGCTGCAAAAGGCTCAACTCTTTACCGGCTGCTATTGAATCCATTCCTCTGCTCTCAGTAAATTGTAAATTCAGAGAGAGCAACCAGCTGACCACAATACATCAGTAGAGAAAAATACACTTGGACGTACATACAGAGATATAGGCCTTCATTTTTGAAATTAATTTTGACTGGTTGCTGCTATGAAAGAACCACACATTTATCTCTGTGACTCATTTAAACAGATGTTTGAGTTGTACATCTGTTAACTCAATTACTAATTATTTATTATGAATCAACTCTAAATTCATCACAGCAAGGCCTATTCTGAGGGCTTTTACTAGTTTTTGTAAGTGCAGTAACCACATTTTGGGCATTCCCAGTTACTCAAGACAGAACACTTCTTTCTTTGGCTAGAATACAATGTGTGTAACCTCAATTAAACCCTTTTTTCTCATCTCTGGCGTTCCCATCCTCTATTCTGCACAAAGCAATGCCTAAAATAGCCTACATTCACGTGTTTATCCATCCATCATTCATCCATGTACGTCTTTTTCACTCTCCCAGAGGGAGAGGAAGAAATTCATCATTGATTAACTTCCATTGCCTCGTGGAGGCAAATTATGCAATGAAAGATGCCAGTCTCACGGTATGAATATAATAATTTTTCTTTCTCTTTCTTTTTTTCTTTTTTCTTCGTTGTTGTTGTCTCATTAAGCTTGACACAACAGTCAAGCACCTGCTGACTGCACCACATATACTAATGAGTTTATTGGAGGGGTGTAATTGGAGCCATGCTAGGAGTCAGAGTTCAGTGCAACTATGCATAACCATAGTGCCAGCGGTTGTTCCCACTACTGTGAAATTGGCAAAACAGTATAAACTTCATTTCTTGGAGACAATAAAAAGAACTTTAAAACAACATTTTTAAAATATTATAAGCATTTCATTGTTATATCACCTGTTGTATATTTAGATTAGCCATAACAGCTGGTGCTTTTCCCAAGTTACTGTTTATTCTGTAATACATAATACAAGTTTTTCACTGAAATTTCTGAAGTAGATTTAATGTTTACTGAAGCCAAGCTCTCTCTGTGTGTGTGTGTGTGTGTGTGTGTGTGTGTGTGTGTGTGTGTGTGTGTGTGTGTGTGTGTGTGTGTGTGTGTGTGTGTGTGTGTGTGTGTGTGTGTGTGTGTGTGTGTGTGTGTGTGTCTTTAGCTTTTAGTGTAGCAGTAGAAAGTAAGTAAACTTGAGCTTTTTGAGCCAGTAAAAGGGTATGCTTTCTAGCAGCCAATGTCAATATTGACAGTTGGGGGATGTCCTGTGGCTCAGGCGTGTAGCTTCCACAGCAGGCTGGTTTTCGAACAGTCCCTTCTTTGTGTTCCTTCCCACTGAGCTGGGAGCCACTCTTCAGCTTCTGCACATGACTGGTAAGTCTAGTTCAATTTTCTATCTCTAAAAAGTCTCAGTATTATTCCATCATTTCCGTGTGTTCCTTTGAGATTTGAGACAGATTTCCTAGTATTATATTTTTAAAAAAACAAAACCCAAGCTATATTTTTAACTTTTTATTGAAGGATTTAGCCAGATAGTTGATATTAATACAAAGATTACATTTATCGGACACTTGTTTGATTAGATTAAAAACATTTTCTGTTGTTCATTCATCATTCTACAGATTTTTTTTTATTTCTGACCTGATGATGGGAAGACTGTTTAGGATCTGTGTCATATCTGCGCTGTTATTATGCTGTACGTAAGTCACTTTAATATAAAATTGCCACCTGCAAAATGCACACTATTCTAGCGTGCATCATAGTGTATGGAATATGTCTGGGATATATTAGTAATTGTATTAAGTAGCTCATACAGACATGGACACGTGCATTCCCACAAAATACTTGAATCCACATGCTAAAAGTATGCATTAGAGTACATAGGGCACAAATTTTCATTCAGCAGTGTAATAAGATTCCTATTATGGAAACAATAAATGGTGCATAAACATCTGCTTGGCCCTGCAAATTACCATGAACTGAGCCCTATTAGGAGACTGTAAACTCCTGTAAACATGAACCTTGGGGGGTTCGAGCCTATTGCCAGAGAGACTATGAGTTGGCGCAAGTGGATGACACATTTAAAGCATGACTGAGTGCTTAATGCAACATTACAGCATTGCATCTAACTAAAAAGCTTGAGGCACAGTAACTCTGGGGGATTCTGAGCGACATGAAAATGAGACAGCCATCTTTCTACTGAGATGAAAATGATTCATGCGCCACAGTGGACAAAACCCTGCAGCTCCATGAGAGGTATCCAGTCAAGTGGAGTTAATGGAAATGTGCTTGCCAATCAGTGCTGTCTGTCTTTGCATGTGTTCATCTCTTCGGGTTAACTGTTAGTACCTTAACTGTTAACAGCTTAACACTGCAGCTGCTTTAAAATGTAGTAGAAGCCTGGCAATACATAAACAAACATTTAGTAAAACTGCAGCAAACCTTTAATGCTATCTAATTTTGCTGAGGCAAAAGGCACACTTGCACATGTCAAAAAAATTTGGTCTTTTCTAATTTAGTTCACATGCTGAGGAAAATTGCTTTTCCATGCCACAACCAACCATTCTGCCCACTCATTAAGGCCTTCTAGTGATAAGCAGCTTCTTTCAATCACTGAGCCCAATGTGTGTTCTTGTGCCAGGGCAGTGTGATTGAAATATTTTATGTGCTTCTGAGGTTAATGAAGATCAAAGACTCATGCCTGGGCAGGATAATTAGTATGCTGTCAGAATTAAACATACTATGAATAACTGAACTATGACTCTGTCTGCCTATATAGACAAGTAACACCATTCAACCCTGAAAAAAGTCGTCCTACAGTGTGTTAAGACTTACTTGGTGACTTTATTAACTAATCAAGAAAATGCAAGAAAAGTTTTTCCCCTAATACCTAAAAACTGCAATTTTGAAGGTGATCCTTTTAAAATAGTGTTTTTGTGGGGGCATTTTGAAGCAAGCATCTATGTGAAGTATGACAGAATGTAACTGGTATCCCTAATATCTAAATCTAGTTGTAATATAAATAAACAGTCCAGTGAAAAAGTATTTACTCCCCTTCATGATTTCTTCTTTTTTTGCCATAGTTGTCATTCTTATGTGTTTCGGATCATCAATCAAATTTTAATATTAGACAAAGATACAAAACAGTGGACTGGACCGAACAGGTTTGAGCTGTGAAGTGATGTGAAACACATTGTGATGTTGTGAGGTAAATTAAGACGAGCAGACAGAGGGTTAATAAATCTCTTGATTTCAAAAGGACTGCTATAACTTGCAGACAGTTCTTGGATTTTGACCTTAAGGGAACATGTTTTGTAGACAACCCGAATTTCTGATCTGGACAGTAGTCAGATGGGACTACAGGTGGGACCGAGGGTGACTGGGAGTCTGAATAAGTGGGGAAGGTGGGGAGCTGGAGGACTTATTTCCCGCTAAGCATTCCCTAATAGAGACTTTATTTCCCAAGCCAAGGAACTTATGATGCAAATAAGTGGAAGGTTTTATTCTCTGAGGTGGAATCAGAGATAGAGAATTAATGGGACATTGTGTCAGGCTTTAAATTATGGGAGCCAGGTCTGTAAGTGATGGTTAGGCTGAATCTGGTAAAAAGCAAAAGTTTAGATGTTTGGTGGTCTGAAGGTAATGGGGGTTCTCATGGTCGGTAAATACAACAAAGAGATGCTCAGCTTGCTCCATCCAGTGTCTCCGTTCTTTGAGGACTAACTTGATGGCCAGCAGTTCATGGGCACCAACAATGCACTGAGTAAATTTTTCCGTTGAAATAAGACAACTCCTACCTCAGAATCTGAAGCGTCCACGTCCACAATGAACTGCTGAGATGGGTCTGGTTGAATAAGAACAAGGCAAAGAGTTTCACTGGAAGGCAAACTTTGGAGAAGTCAGTAATAGACAAGGTGGTTTTCCTTAGGTCATGGATAGAGTGGCAAAATTCAAAAAGCATTAGAGCTCTTCTCTCCATTAACATGCAGCTTCTCCAGAAGGCATTGGAGGAGCTGGTGGACTTACAGTGTTCTAATAGTGATGGTGAGGAGGGAGAAAGAAAGCTAGATCTGCAAATGGATGTAGCAAAAATGCAAAAAAAAAAAAAAGTAGAAATCAGGAAGGGAGCATATACTTTTTCACAGACTGTAAGTGGTATTAACTGAACAGAAAGAAAATCTGCTGCTTCATATTCCAAATACTGCATAACTCATTCCAAATATCAGTCTCAGAAAAGTTTGATTTAATCCTTCAACCTGGAAAATTTCGAGCCATTCTCTTTTTTAATCCTTTCTCCATTACACTCTTAACTCTAACTCTCATTACATTCATCTCCCAAGATGTGGTGTTAAGTGGCGCTTTAGAACATGGAGAGAGAAAAAAGGAACAAATTCAAAGCCCTGACAAGAACAGCAGCAGACTCAAGGTGAAGGGAAATTTCACAAGTGCTAATGACAGGAGGCCAAAGGCTGTGACTCCAGGAAAGAAAGTCAAATCAGGAAGCAAGAGAGTGTTCATGGGACCTAGAAGTGACATCAGCTGCACTAGATTAATTGGGAGGCATCTGCCAGCCAGTCCGTTACATCTGCCAAGACCGATACCTCAAAGACAAGTGTTCAGGGTCCAAGACGCGCCAGTGCTGCATGCCAGGTATGATAGAAATATGCATCTGCCCATATCGAAATGTTACAATAACACAAACCTCCTGCAAACTTCTTCAGATGGTCACAAACACACAGCTCTTTTTTCTGCCAAGAAGGAATTAAAATGGATTTGCACAGTTTTTTTCAAGTCTTACTCATGAAAACGTTATTGTGGGAGTGAGGCTGTATGTGTGGGTAACACAAAACTGATGGAGAAGACATCAGTAAATGACATTTGAATAGTGCCTTTCTGCTGTAATTGGCCTTATTTCCACATGAATAGAGCATGAGTCACAGTCAGTGGATGTTAAAACATATTTTTAAAAATATCGTCTTTATGCTTGGCCTTTAAGCGTGCAGTGCTGCAGCTTTTAATATGGTGCCTATTTTGGAAGGAGAAGTATTATCTAACTTATTTTGTTTTCCCTCTCTCTGTAGTCCAAGCCTGGAGCATGCTTTGTGCCGGTCACCACAACAGAGTGAAGGCCTGTGATGCGTACGGCTGTGGAGCTTTTAACTCCCAAAGGTGACTAATCCTGATCAGATCTTTATCTCAGAGCCCTCAGAGGATTACTCATACTGCAACATGCAGACGCTGATACTGTCCCATGTCTAGTTTTGTATAGTATCCAAGCCTGATCCCTACAATGACAAAGCACATTTTTACCAAACCACTTGGAATTAATGATGAGTGAAGCTTTGTCTGGGTAGAAGGCTGACTTTCTGTAGACAAAGATGTCGAAATAACTAGTCAGACATTTTTGTTCTGGCCAGATTAAGATGACTAATTGAATCTAGACATTTCTGATGGCAAACTAATGCCAGTCTCCTCTGTCACGTGTCTTTTTACAGAGGTAATGGCCTTTATAAAGCAGTGGACCTTGTATGTGATGACTATTCGATCATCAACACACCATTTTCAGGCTCTCTGGCCGGTCCAGTGAGTCGGAAAGACCCAGCCGGTTATCAGTTTGATGGAGTCAAACTTCTCAGTGATGGTAAGAGGGACAAGATGCTAGCTGCTAGCATCTTGTGCTAGCAGCTAGCACAATACCTAAAAGTTAGCAAAGCAAGGAAAATTACAGTGTTTTTAAAACTGTAGATGTGAGTCTCAATCAAAATAAACAGGACAAAGACTTTGCGGGTCTTTACCGATTCCTGTACCAGATAAAGACCGATTTCAGTAGATATTTAGCACATCATTAGGACGAATCAGTGACTGCATGAATAGCTGTACCCAAACATACGTCAAATCATCCAGTACTTGTCTAAATATTTCAGTTGGAACCAAAGTGACAGACCAGTCAAATGGCCTACCAGAATATCATTCAAAGACCCATGTTGTTAGTATGGCCATAATGGCCATAAGTATGCAAGTCTGTTTCAATTTTTTAAAAATTCAATTTAGAAGTCCCTTGAGATATTTTTATAACTGAAAATAAGCATAAACCAGGTTTAATTAAATCCTTGTAACCTTGTAGTGTTGCCTGTGAATTCCTTTAATCTACTGTATAGTTCCATGGCTAGGGCAAAGGCGAGGCTATGCTATTATGGTAGAGGCATTGCATGAGAATGAAAAGGAATGATTTAAAGGGATTAGTTAAGGTGCTGAAACGCGAGCGGAGACTGCATTGACCTCCTGGTAGCCCCTAAGATCGGGGTCTATGTGAAGCCCCACTAAAGGCTGTTCATGAGTAATGACCCCCCATAAGGGCCATCATTAGAGAAAAAAAAGGGAATGCATCTGTGTATGTGCCTAAAATACCCATGTATTCCTTTGCGGTGTATACCTATTTGTATGTGTATATGTGCTCATGCGTGGTAATGTGTTTTGAGACCATCCGGAGCTGATAAGGCGCTGGAATGATGAGTAAACATCATTAGTCCTCATTCTGCCTCTCGCCTTATAATTGAACTGTATTATCAGAAGAACACATGTACTGTCAGCTCCTTTCATCTCCGGGTAAAGCACAGACATGATTAGACATCACAGAGACACATTACCTCACCGTGATGCCCACATTAATGCTGAGACACTGATCATTAAGTGCTTTTAAGATTTAATGATGTTGGTGAGTTTGCTGTAGAACTACTTTTAGGTTGTTTGTTTCTAGGTTGGCAGCCGGCTTGTTTAGGTGGATGGTAAAGGCAAGAGCTAAGGTTTTTTTTAGGGTCTTGAGCCTGCATTTGTAACATTTGTAAATTCTGGAAGAGGATTTTAGCTGCACAAGTGAACTATTCATATGCCAACGATAAAGTAAATGCTAAACCTACCTTACCATAGCTATATCCTTCAGCCAAACTAGGGAAATAAGCTAACAGGGTAAAACCACAAGGGAATATTGCCAAAATCCACCCTTTGCTCAGTCCGAAAAACTTGTTCATGCACTCATCTCTTTTAGTTTGGATTACTACAATGCACTTTTTTTCTGGTCTTCAACTTAATCAGAATTCTGTTGCAAGCTTAGTAACTAAAATGCATAACAGAGGGCACTAGTTTTATTAGAGCTACACTGGCTTCCCAATTCTACAGACTTGATTTAAAAATGCTCTCACTTATATAAAATCAAAAAGCCAGACTCACACTCTTAGATCCCCCACACCCATCTGTCAGATATCCAATACTCCTCATAGAGAAAAACTGGAAATACAGCCATTTTGCTCTCAATTTCTGGATCAGACTGCTGGAAAACATTAAGGAAGCAAACTCTACAAATAACTAGAGTTAACAAGCTCAAAATGAGGCAGTCACATTCTGACAGATACAGAGCATTTTCCTCATCAGTTTCATATATCTACATGTGATTGATAGCAAGTTATAAAACAGTAAACTCAAACTCTTTGGTGTGTAGTCTATAAGCACTTTATTCAGCTGAGTCAGCTTAAGTCATTGATTTGTCTGAGCATTTTTTAAGGATGATATTAAGGGATTAATGCCCACAAAATAATTCATTTATATTTGTTTTGGTCCCATTTAGTACACTGCGTGAAGATCTTCAACATCCGTCCTTATCGTTACTCCGGCCCGGTAACTCAAGGAGAGGCCTTGGGCTATTTACTGCCACTGCAAGAACAGTTCCCTGGCATCACATCACACCTGGAGCTGCAAATGTGTGATGGTACTGATCCTTCACCCTTCATATAAACCTTTATTTCCATGTGTTATACAACTGAGACACCGTGCATCCTTGTCTTTTTTACGTGGTGCATGCCCCTGCATATAAAATCCCTAATGCTAATAAGAATTTATATAGACTTATTTGCTTTCTGATTTCTTACTATGAGCAACTTTTACTTGGCTACTCTGACACTTTTTGTAAGTGTTAATTCTTCTTATTCTCTATTATAGCCATAAAAAAATGTTGGTCTCTATTTTTACAATAACTTAACAAAGATGCATTGTATTGTTTTGCTCACAATAACACTTATTTAAAACACATTTCTACAAACTTGTGATGACCAGCGTTACTATACTTGATAACTCCAAGTTATCAAGTAGTCTCCATTTCTCAGTTTTTACAACCATTTAATTTTTTTGTAATATTTTATATTGAATACAAACAAAAGGATGTTTTCTAAAAAGTCACGAGTCATATGTTTAACATTTTCCTTCTCCTTTTCTGTGAAAAATGTCCCATCTCACATCCCATCACTCATAACTGTGACTTTATTTTTCAACAATGGAATAAATATAAAGTTTCATTTCTTCTTTTGTCTGAAGTGCTTTCTATTTCAAACCTAAAAATGAGACTGTCAAATATTTTCCCCATCTTAAAAATAGCAAGTTTATTCAACACAAACTTTATTCAATTTTTTAAAATTATATTACCAATATGATATCTACAGATGGGGAGATTTTCCACATGTACAGTACTAATGTAATGAGTATGACACACCAAAAGATGGAGCTATTTTAAAACAAACCTGACACTGGACCTCAGCAGTCATCCTGGTCACATATCAGCAAAGAAATGTTGAATGTAACTGCAAGTATTCTTAGTTTGTACAAATCTAAATACTAACAATAAACCATTGAGTGATACTGTTGTGCTACCAGGATGGAAAAATAAATATTAACACATTTCCAGTTTACCAATCACATCATCTTATGACTAATAATCACATCGAGACACAGGATATCACATCATGTTTTAAAGTCTGATGTGTGCGTGTTAAGGCATTTCCCACTAACATATGACTCATTCAAGCATTTAAGGGTTTCTACCTTTGCATTAACAACTTGTTGGTGATTTCCAAAGAGCAGTTAAAACATGGCCTCCCCATGTTTTACAGGGGGCTCTAGATACTCACTGTTGTGCCCCTCTATTTACCTTCTCTGTACCTGCTGACAAGGATTTCATACAAAAGTGTTCAGTTTAGGTTCATAACGCCATAAGGCCTGCTACCACTGGTTTTCAGAGTAATTCTTGTGTTATTTGGCATCCCTCAGCCTTTTCTCCCCGGTGCTCTTTCTCACCCTTCCACTGAGATCATTTCTTGCAAGACCTCTGCAGACAGTAGATGGATCAAGTGAGGGCCAGATGGATTTCCCACGACCTGTGTCAGGTCTTTTATGGATTTCTTTCTTTTTTCTTTATTTCCTGTTTCCTAAAGACATAACTTTCAGACACTCATGTCTAGATATTTCTAGGCCTAACACTTCAATTTTGTGTTATCTTTGGCAATTTTCGGAGATTTAACTAAAGAAATGGAAGAAAATTATGTTTTGCTAGGAACTAAGTGTCTTAAAAATACAATTTAAAACTGTTTTTTCTTTTTTTTGGGGGGGGGGGGGGGGGGGTTGCTAAGTTTAGTGTTATATATAGACAGCACTGGTTCATCCCTAGAGTGCCTATCTCTTTGATGATCGGCTCGAGACTTTTGCACAGCACTGTATATCTGAACGATGTACTCTGTAGTTTGTAGTGTAGTTAGCATATGAGTTGAAAAGTAAGCTCAGACTCAAGCCAACTGATTCAGACATCTGCAGCTCAGCTGTATGCACAGTGAGACAACATCCACTCTTAACTGTCATTTAAATTGCATCAGGGTTATTATATTGCTAATGGAGAGCGGTTCATCGCAAAGAAGGCGAACATTCAAAGTTGCGACAGAGAACTGAAATAAATAGAATTACAATTTAGTGAGAAATGGGCAAAGTTCGCTCTCCTTAAGTGCTCTTGAGCACGCTGTTTTTGAGTGCTGTCATATTGATTAAAGACTAACATCTAGCTCTAAGTGTGCAGACTGAAGCCCGAGTGTTCCTGCAGACTGTGGTTTTGCTCTGAAGCTGGAGGGTTGGTCCACGAAGCGTCCCAGTTGCTCAAATGGGAGTAGGCGAGCTGGGATAGGCTGGGAGTTTGGTCGGGGCAGTCAGCGGGTCGGGACAAGGCATGAGAAAGGGGGGGAAAGGAAGAACCGATTATTAACTTCTGGCTTACGAGAGTCTGAATGTTGGACAGGAAATCTTGACGTGAGCAGCTTTACGGGGAGAAAAAAAGGCGTTTGTTCAGATCGATCCCAGCCATTCGGATGACAAAGAAGCGTCGCAGTGTAAACTTTTTCAGCCGGGTGTGATCGCTCGAAAAAAAACCCGACAGGGATATCTGCTTTTTTTTTTTTCAACGGATCCGTAAAAAGAAGGGGACATCATGCCACGGCGCACCGTGCAAGAAGTAACTGTTCAAGATGTCCAGAAGCGGAGGAATCCGAACAAACACTACGTAAGCCCTTTGTGTAATTACCACAGCCGTGTGATTTGCTGCGTGAAATGTGCAACAGATCGCGGATATTCCGCAGTCTCCCCCTTTGTCCTGTCTGGAAAAGTAAAAAACAAAGAGAGTGTCAAATTACAGCTGACCAAATCAGCCGAAACGGTCAAGCAGACTTTATTAGAATATGATTTCTGAAAACTTCAGGTCATGCTCAGACTATTTAAATCTGTTGGGATCTTTATTCTTAAGACCAGTAACGACCGACATCAAGATTTACGCTGTTACATTTCAGCAACCGGTGCAGTGACCCCAAAGTCAAAAGCTCTTGTGTTGTTATCGTTTTTCAGATTGTTTTTGACCTAATAAAATGCTCATTTTAAAAAAACGTGAGGATATCATTAAGAAGCATTCGGGTGGACCGACTCATGTGACCTATGACCCCTTTTCTCAGTGTGCATTTTTTTTAAGTGACTCCCAGAATCACATGCATGTGACCTTAGCCATTGCAGCACCTTACCACTGAAGACTGCAATGGTGGAAAAGCCCAAGAAACATAATATACAGTCAGCCCAGTCCCCTAATTATCCACACTGGTTAGTTGCCACTGGTAACCAGGAAGTAGGCTATGACTACCATTTATGACAGGGTTTAAAGGCTGAACCCCATGTAGTATTTATTGATTTTAAGATTTGTCAGATATTGTCATTTTTTTATCACTATTTTTTAAAAAAAAATATATATATATATATTTAGTTTAGAGAGTTGTGTGTTTCTTTTCCAGTCAACAGTTGGCGAAAGGGAGGGAAAGAAGACGAAGAACTTGGGAATAATTTTCTTTTCTTAATAACCAGACCTTGTGTGGGAGACGAGAATGTCATCAGGACAAAGCCTCTTTTTTTTCATAAACAGTAGAGCTTTTATTAGTGACTAGCGAGAGCTAAATGTGGGTGTATTTGCCTGCAATCCTGCACTTAGTATAAAGTCACACATATGACATCACTTAGTGTAGTTAGCCAGAGAAAGAGAGAGAGTCGCAGCCAAGGCCTTAGCAGGTGTTTGTGTTAGTTCCGTGTACATGTTGTGTCACTGTGTGTGTGTGTGTGTGTGTGTGTACTTGTTTGCATCCATATGGGTGTGCAAATTTAAACCGGGGGCTGAAGGACCAGCAGACCTTGTACCGCTGTGAGTGTTAGTGGTCAAGGGCGCAGAGTTCTTGTGGTCCTGTGTCTTCTCCATCTGTTCGTTCAGTCTCTGGTGTAGCCTACTGTCATTTTATGCCTTTTCTCTCTTACACAGATCTCAAGGTTCCGGGAAATTTAAAGTCTCAGGTCTGAACATGTAGCTTGAATAGCAAAAAGCTGCGTAAGGCTTGTCTGCTCACCAGAGTTCAGTATATCCTATAGAATGTCTAACACAAAGCTCTAATTCTTAAGAGATATCTGTAAATATCTAATGGCAGAAGTTTTTCTTTGAACTTGGAACTTTAATTAGGAGGGTTAGTTATGTTTTTTGTATCAGCTCCTGTTTCCTATGAGTTGCTGCAAATTAGTTTGGATAACAAATATTTCTTAATTAGTTTTATCTGCAGCAAGGACACAACAGGATATCTTTGCACTGATTAGTTTTTCTTCTCATTGATGAGTAATTTCATTCTAGTAGTTGGTCAGACAAAACCTGAACTAGTCTTTTTAGGGAATCTTTTTTTGTTTAATGAAGATGGCCTTGCTGCTTGTCTGTACAGCTCCCGTAGTTGATCAGTCCATCGTAATATCGGATTCGAGTCCACCGAAAAAAGAGAATGAGGCCTGAAAGGGTCTGGGATTGGGGCCAGCAGCATTTAGCCAAACACAGCAAGCCACAAGGGTGTTTCCAATCACCTCCCTGCCTCTCCCCTTTCATTCTTTAAAGAACCAAATCAAAATCTGCTGCTGTCCCCTAACTCTTGACATTATTTAAAGTGCATTATGATTTACTGTTTTAGATATATGTCTGATTGAAGTTGCAGCTGCACCTACACAGTCAACCTCTTTTTATCTAACCTAGTGCTGCCCATGTTAGAAAGGTTACACTAACTTTGTGGATTTTTTATTATTATTATTATTTCACTCTTCTGCATGTATACAGGACAATTCTGTTTTCTACAGCAGGAAGTGATGTAACTCCACTAGGAAGTGAAATCATCTGATATCCTTGTTCTTTTCATGTGAACGGATGATGACATTGGGGGCTTTTCATTAGCGTGACTCCTGACTTCCCGCACTCAAGTCTGTCTTACCTCCTCCCAGCTATGGCATGTGGTAGATGTGATGGAGGAAAGGAGAAGTTGGTGGTTTCGGGGTGTCTTAAGTGGAGCAATTTGCTCATAATGGATGGAAGTGTAGCATTTAAATGTCACGCCACAAGACGGAAGACTTCTGTGTAGGATGCACCTGTGTTTCCTTGTGCAAGGTTTCTCTGAAAGCCTCCTCTTTCTTTATCTCCTTGAGGTGCATTTAACGGACCGGAGAGCAATTCTTGGGTCACTGGAGGCAGTGGGATGTGGGGAAGCATATGTTACAGTAATGAAAATCACTCAGTGACAGCTGCGTGATGCTGCCAGAGAAATGGGATGTCTGCTATATGTAGCCCTCTCTAGGATTCATAACACTCCCAAATAATGTTAGTGACTGAAGAGTGATGCCCCAAGGGCTTTAGTTTATCACAATAATAGCTGTGCATTAGTTTCAATGTTATTTTCCTTTATTTTGCTTTGCCAGGTTTACATCATCAAAGTGTCCTGGAGCGATGGCAGTACAGAAACCATTTACAGACGCTACAGCAAGTTCTTTGACCTGCAGGTGAGTGAGCCACTAACTGTGTGCGTGTGTGTCATCATTTTTGAGTTTCTTTTAATAGTCTTAAATGTGTTCTTTCACATTTGTCTTTTTGGGGGACTTTTTCTTTTTGTTTTGTGCTAGCGGACAAGTGCACAGGGCAGAAAAGGCATGGAAGCACTGTCTCAGTCATACAAGACTAGTACTCGTAGCCAGCCTCTCCCTGCTCCACCCTTATAACCCTGGTAATTATATTGTGCGAGACGAGTCGGAAAATTCCAGTGAAGTTAATAGAGGACAGTGATGGATGCGACTGTGGCACTGATGACCACAGAAATGTCTGAATCATTCTCAGACGTCATGGTGATGGTGCACGCTGCACAATGAGGGAGTCTTATTAGTATCCTAGTTTCCTTTTGTCTTCTTGAAGGTAATGGATCTGAGGGAGGTGGTGGTGGTGGTGGGGGGGGGGGGGGGGTGGTGGTGGTGGTGGTGGTGGGGGGGGGTGGCCCTGGCTGCATCAGAGACCAGAACATGGACTCCAAGAAATTCAGAAAGGCAATTACTTTTAATGAGCATGTAGTCAATTTCGGAAAGGCGTACTGTCGGCCCTAATTTGATTAAATTCCTTTTAATTGATTAAGATGGTCAATGCATGGGTAATGAAGTATAGAACTATAGTGGCTCACTGAGTTTTGAGGCTGCGTGTGTAGCATTTAACATACGAATGTGAAGTATTCATTTCATTCATTTGACTTGACCCCTAGTAAAGCTGCTAATAGAACCATTATCCATTAATTTTGTTTAATCTATACCACCTTTCTGTTGTTGACACGGTATAAAAGCATGGAAAAATATGAGCATAATATTACAGATAAAGTCTCAAGGCTGCTCTTTAAACATCATTTGTATTGTATAAATGACTGTATATATGTTAGTCGCATTACAGTTGTGTAATTGGTCAACTACTACACACAACAGGCAACACTTTATTTATAACTCAGACTGTATCAGATCAGTGTTTTAGAATAAGAGCGTATAAGATGTGTTATTCAGCAGGGCGTGCCATGCCATTCAGCTGTTTCCTGGTGTGATGATGGATTCCTGAGTGACTTCAGTGGTCAAGGGGATGTAGGTAAATCCTAGCAGAGACATAACAGATAATGGCTCATCTCTTGTATCTCTGTATGGTTTGGTACTAATATATAAAAGCCACATTAAAGTTTTGGCATTTCTTAGAGACAAGTAGAAAATTGTAATACTCTGAATATCATCAGTGTCACTATAAGTTTTATATGCAAATAAAGAGGCACCAAGTGCAACTGCAATGGGTGATTCCAGCTTTTTAAAGTCACCATGCAGCATTTATTCCAAGTTTTCTTTGACCAAGTTTAAACTGTACATTTTGTCCACAGCTGCATCAGGTTACATGACTTGCTGTCATGCTCCAGGTTATTGGGCTGACATTTTTTTTATACAAATAAAATTCAAAATAAAAAGAAAAATGAGCTGCAGAATATTTCAATTTCTCTACCATATGTTATAATTGCATTACTCTGTAATTACACCCCCAAAACACTAGTTGGTGGTGGTATTGGGGTGCTGTGTGGAGTATCTTAGTGTAATTCTCAGTGTTACAATGCTGACTAAGCTAACCTTGTTGAAGTCGAATAGCTGAAATTACGACAACACAAAAAGAGAGCAGATTTGGAACAAGCTGAGTTTATACATGGTGGCAGTGCTATGAAAACAGCAGATGGTTGCCCCAGAAGATTACTCACTGCTGTGCAAGTGTCAGCATTAGCAACATTAGGAAGCCAATCAGTCCCAGCCCATCACATATTAACATGTATTGTGTTTTAAGGAAGAAAGGTCTCTGTGGGTATTAGTATGCTTTATATTGATTTCCATGATCACACGGTGTCGGTGTATTTGTATCAACTAAAGCAATCACACTAGCTGTTGTCTGCATTGCGGCGTCATGTTGCATATCCGGAGAGGTGCATGTCAAGCTGTAGGACATGTTAATTAGATTTCCTTGAAATTGAATATATCCAGTGACCAGTTGTGGCTAATCAGCTGGCTTATTCCGATCACTAGCACACTGATACATCCCCCATATGTCTGATATATTTTTATATTGTGTTATCATTTTTCTGTAATCTGTCTAACAGGTTCCTTCATAATGTCTTTCATTATGTGGCTTTGGCTTGTCTTGTAATGCAGATAATAATACATCTCTGGTCATTCCACAGCCTTAGTGTTATGCAGGAAGTGCTAGTCACCACATCCTGTCAACATAACTGCCCTAAGCAGCTGATTTTCTTTCTGCAAACACAGCAGCATGTGCTTTTTGTGGGGCTGGCACAGACTTTGTTGATTTTGCTTCACTAAGGGCTGAAACAAGATATAAAAGCAGTTTTCTCTATTATAAATATAAGTCTTTTGATGCATGCGCAAAATCAACAATATCAAGGCTGTTATTTACATATTGAAAATAAAGAACTAATCTTAGGATTAACCATGCAGCAGTAACAAAATAGCAAGTGTTTCTTGTTCCTGGCATTCTATCTTTGATCTGACAGATCAATTGCTCAGTTCTCTAAGGAAGAGAATAGCTGAGCAAGAGCCAGATGTTCTTGTCACCGAGGCTATTTCTGCTACTGTTTTTTATTTTTTATTTATTTTTTTTTGCACCATCTAGAAATGGAGAATTTTTCTGTTTAATTAACAGCTTTTTTAAATAGATTTTTAACCGTGTTCTCATCAGACAGATTCGTCATACTCACAGTTTAAAAACATCAGCTGGGCTGTGACTTAAGCTATATTTACATTGAAAATTGTTACTCAGAGAAAATTAGAAGCCACAGAAAGCCTTTTTTTTTCACATACAGTAAACATCCTCTGTCTGGGTAACAAACACTGAGCATGTGCAAACAGATACTCACTGAACAGACAGAGGTGTGCCTCCGACAGGAGAGAAAGGCCTTGCACTTGTGCTGTTTTTGAGATTTTTTTCCTCAGAAAAACAAGAGGGTAAAGTTGCTCAGTCTACGGAATTAGTAGTTGGCAGTTGTTCCAGAAGTGAGAGAAAGGCCAATAAATTCTATTTATTCTATTTAAAATCATGAATTGACCTAAATTCAGCCAATTGTAAGAAGCTTAACATTCAACCACGAAACTTAATGTTTGTGTTCGGGAATGCAAGTAAACAACTTATAATGCAGCTTAATCAAAAATAACAATGTGCTTTACGATTGTTTCTCCGCTTTTTGTAAAACATTACATTTGAAAATGTACAGATAATAACGGTTATTATGTTTTAGCATTAAACAAAACATTAAGCAAAACATCACTTAGAGTGTACTGTCTTGATCTTTGTCAGTTAGTGTGTCTGTGTGCGTCTTTGTGGAAAATATCATCCTGGATACACAATACAGTTTAGGGGCTTTTTTGTCTGTCTGTGGATACGTTTTTGTCAACGTGATAGTGTCACAGCCATACAAGACACAATCTTGAAACATGACACATCTGCAGCTGAGCTCATGATCAGAGGGGGTGGGGGCACTGGGCCTGGTGTGAGCCCATCCCATGGTGGCTTCTAGTTTCTCTCTCTTTTTTTCAGTGCATTCATCCTAGGAGTTTTTCAGTTTGCTTCCATGTCACAAAGAACAGTTTCCATTCTGCACACGTGTCCATCGAGCTCTACGGGCTTCCAGCATTCCCGCTCGCCTTGGATAGTGGATATATTTCTACTTTAAAGCTTAAGGGGGGGGAAAAAAGGAAACATTATTTGCTTATTCAGAGTTGCACAGCTGTCACATATTTTCCATCTGCAGTAATAAACTCAGCTTCTTGAAACGGGGGTTGGGGGGGCAGATTATTTGACTTTGTAATACGAGGTTGCCTCTTGCAGCAACAATGTGATAATTTTTGTGTACTGTAACTATGGCGATATTTTTAATGTCCTCAACAGTTTATTTGAAAAAAGTAAACTGATGACCTGAGAGAATGAGATGGCTAAAACAAAAGAAGAAAAGTTTCATAAAAATGCTGAACTGAGTGTATCAGGATTATCTTGGGTAGATGAAAATAGACTGTTTTCATGTATATAGTCTATATAATCTTCCGGGATTCAGCTAAATGAATGTTAACACAGCTATACCAAATGTTATCATATTTGTTAGCTTCATTATGTTCTTGTGCAGATTCATCATTCTTGAGAATGGGAGAGGTTTCTTTAGCAGCATGGCACAGATCTCCAGAAAGTGAAGCTTTGAAATGGGAGCTCTACTCTGAACTTTCACCCCTGGCTTCTTGTCCATGTTGTTGTCTGTGAAATCACTATCTTTGTTCAGGATTACTCATTTTTGAAAAAATGGCCTATTGTTAACAGCTGAAGAGATGACAAGCACACTTATTTTTCCCATGTCGTGCATGTTTTCACTTTATACATTCGAGAAACTGAGGGATCAGAAATAAACAGAGAGAAAATTGGTATTGCTGTAATTTTGAATGATTATTAAGGAATTATCTGAAATTTGTAATAATATTTTTTTAAATGACACACATCATGGTGAACATTGCATTGATACTGCACATACCTTCTATTTTGCCCATTGCCATCTTGATGTTTTTGACAAGCAAGATGAGGATCTGAATGTGAAGCTGCATGTTCCTTGAGTCAGTCACAAGTGATAGGAAGCAGAAGTTACAATCATCCTTTATATTGCTTATGGCTGAGAGTGCTAACAGTAGCCAGAGCAGGTCGTTGGGTAAACTAAGCCATCACACATAGTTACCGCATAGTCATTACCCCAAGCATCTTTTTCTGCATTAGAGAACAAGTGTTTATCCGTTGGGATTCTTCATTCTTCATTTGCCAAGTTACTGTGTTAGCATGCTTTCCTCTAATTACTCAGAATTAATTAGTCAGTGTTAGTGCTAATTACTATAGCATAATACCGTGGTTAACTTAAATACTTAAAAAACACCAACAGGTTAAAGAACTCCACAAATGTGGATGGTAACAGTATGTTGCCATGAGAACAGTTTCCCCACAAAGGGTTAAAAATGGTTTCAGGCTTAATTATGCAGTGAACTGAGTCAGAGAATGTCAGGACTATTGAGACAGGCAAAGAGAGCAACAATTGTTCATGGACCTTTTTCATGCTCAACAGTCTGGAGCTTCTTAGGTCTTCTTTATTTGGTTTTTGATATTTGTTGTGAATGGGACGGCAGTGTAATTCTGCTAGGACTGGAGTAATGCGTTCTCTGTCTTGCTGGCTGTATTTAACTGAAATCAGTTAAATACATCAGTTAGGCACGTATGCAGTGAGTGGCAATAATCAGCAAACAGGAGAAAATGGTGTGGGGTTATGGATAGGATGTTCAAGTACAGTGGGGCAAAAAAGTATTTAGTCAGCCACCGATTGTGCATTTGTTGTGATTGTGATTTTCCTTGTTTGAGGTGACCAAATACTTATTTTCCACCCTGATTTACGAATAAATTCTTTACAAATCCTACCATGTGAATTCATGATTTTTTTTTTTCACATTCTGTCTCTCACAGTTGAAGTGTACCTCTGGTGCAAATTACTGACCTCTGTCATCATTTTAAGTGGGGGAACTTGCACAATCGGTGGCTGACTAAATACTTTTTTGCCCCACTGTATGTCATTGAAGAGTATTGGTCTGACCTTGGAAATATTTCTAATCTCATCACCAAAATGATTGTAAGATATGTTGTTTGAAGTCAAAGTGTAGACCAAGAGAGTCAAACTGTATTCAGTGTTTCCATTAAAGAGTTTCTTGACAGAATGTTTGCAGGATTTTTCCATAAATTGTGGAGAATCATAATATTTTCTCAACACTTTTTATCAGGTGAAGAAGCACGTAGATTTGGTTGGGGGTATTTTAGATTTTGAAATGAACTTTTAAGTAAATAAATGAATATATTCATTGTATTCCGAGTGCAGTGGAACAGGCACAGAAATAAAGTGCTTAATGTAGAACTTTGGACTTGCATATGTCTATCTATACAATACTAACACATGACTGAGATAAACTCCATAGCACATAACTGAAAAAAACACATTTTAGAAAGTTAAAACCATATGCAGCTTTCCTCTCCTCTGCCTTAGCCTGTCATCCTCACCCCTGTCGAGGATGGATATTTGATGTTGAGTGCATGATGTAAATGGTATGTTGAAGAGATGACTTTACTCGCTCCATATGCCTTTTCTTGTTTGACTGCCTCTGATTACAGAGGAGATACAAGTCTTGGAGTAGACACAGGGACTGGGGTGTGTCTGCACTCGCAGTCAGACACATGGGAACAATTACAGTGTGTGGGGTACTGGCTCCTCTCTGTTTCTCTGTCTCCTTCCCTCACTCTGTCTCTTTTGTCTATGTCAGGCCGTCTTTTTGTTTATACAGTCCTACTCAAGGTGGTACTGATTCACCGACTAAGCATCTGACTATTTGTCTTGTGATGCATTTCAAGAAAGTATGGAACTCCAGTAACCTGCTTGACTCATGTTTTCTTACTATTCCTGCTTTTGTAGATGAAAGGGATCATTTTTCGGTTCCTTTTATTCGTTTTCATCATATAAAATACAGATTTAGCTTTACTGAGTAAATTAGTTAAATTGCTGTAGCACAGTATTTTGTTTTGTAATTAAGCTTGTATTTTATGAACCAGTTTTTGGATTGACCTTCTTGTGATTTCAGGTTTTAAATTAAGGAGAAAAAAAGCAATAAGAATAGGCTGAGTTTCAGTAAGGTAAATATAAGACTATTAAACTTCTTCGCTGCCACTGCTTTCTAGCCTTTTAAAAATCATGGCAAAGGAAATGTTCCACTATGTCAGCGGTGGTGCTCCTTAGCTACAGCTACAGCAACATGTGAAGTAGAGGGGGGAAAACCATACCATCTGCTCAGTACATTTATAATTATTGGCAGATCAGCATTTATTGGCCAAATTCTGCTTGAGAACTGCTTCAGAACTGCTGATTTGTTAAAAAAATCATCAGTTTCTCTTAACCACCCTCAGCTGTCCTGTGTATGTATCCTGTGTGTGTGAGAATGTAAAAACCTTACATGCTAACAAGTTTGATTAATCATCGCGTTTCAGATGGAATTGCTGGACAAATTCCCAGTGGAGGGAGGCCAGAAAGACCCTAAGCGCCGGATCATTCCATTCCTGCCAGGTAAGAGTTGAACACACAGTCCCTCAACGACCAATCACAGAAAAAAAAAGAAGTGGCACATAACTGGGCATTATTAGGAATAAATGGAGAATACATAATTTTTACACATTTTTACTGTCTTCTGAAGGCCTTGTGATCCACTTCTAGTGCTATTTTTAGAGTCCTTCCTGGAAATCCCATCATGACCACTTATTTTGGGTGCTCTGTGACTTCGTCATGGACCTCAAATGTGTGCAGACAGCAAAAATTTACTTCCATTCAGCAGTTTTCAGTTGAAAAGCCCACGTTTCCCAAACCACAGTGTATCAGGAAACCAGGGTCATGCTCGTCATTTTGTTTGACATTCACTGGTTGTGCAGCGTGAATTTGTCCCTTTGTGTAAAGCTGCAGGTGTCTAGCTCTACTTCAATGTCCCGAGGCGTCCTGAGGGGAGAACATTTAGTCCATTAGTTTTCCATTTATGTCCTGACGAGTCTGGTCACGCAAACCTGTGTCAGTTCCTACCTGCCCTACTCAACCAGATTTGCTTCCCTGTCACTTTCTCCATAAAATCAAAACCACATTTAAGGATCGCTGTCTTGACATACTGACGGAGATTCAGCATGCAACAAAGAGGTAAAAGTGCAAAGGCACAGAATGTGATGTCCATAAAGTGATTGAGGGATAAATCGGCCAGAATTAAATCAACAAAGTTTTGATTTTTAAGGGCTGATTCACACAGAGCGATTTAACCACAGCTCATGTGCTTACAATACAGAAAGGTTTTTGAACTCCTGTGTCGTGTCCTTGCTGCAGTGTCACGTCCTTGTATTATGTGTGCTCCCTTTGATCCTTCAACCAAACACGCTGGACAGCAATGACTTACTGATGATGACCTTTAAATGAACTGGAGGAAAGCCGAGTTAATCTTTTACACGTGCGCTTAGAAACCAACTAGAACAACCTGAAGCAAAGGTGTTGGGCATAAGCATATTATTTCTGCCACTAAGCAAGAATATTTTAATTCATGTACTTTTTAAACATTGGACTGAACCACATTATCTCAGCAAATGGCCTAAAGACACATTATACCATCTATGTGAATCAGTGCTGGAGCCTTTTAGAGAAACAGACTATTTGCCAGTGTTTCATGTGTTTTTAACAGAAATCTGAATGTTATACTCCATGGTATTCATTATGATAATCCCAACTGAACTCCATCATTCTCCTGGCTGAATCATCATTGTGTGTGTGTGTGTGTGAGAGAGAGAGAGAGAGTGAGAGAACTGGCTAAAATAACTTCTTCTCTTTAGTTTTCACTATTTTCTTTTCTCAAATACAAATGGCAACAAAGTTTGTTTTGAAAAGGGGGCTTTGGGTGTACTTGACCAACTTTTGAGATCCTGCTGAAAGTAATCCTTTATGAAAGGAAGAAAATCCTTAATGTCAACCCCACCCACATCTCCCCCACCAGGCTTGGGATGTGTGGGGGTTAGGATTTTTTTTTTTTTTTTTAAATGCCCGTGCAAGTCTGGAACTCATTGAGAGAATGCTCATACAAAAACACACACGCATTCACCCCGTTTGATGAAATCTAAGTAGGAAAGGAAGGAGAGGGAGTTTTTTTTTTTTTTTAAAGATTGCTTTTCGTACCATCCTTTTTCTATCTAAGCACCCCATACTCCATACTGATACATTAAACATCTACATTGAGCGTGTGCTTCCTGTTTTTATTGTCTGAATAAATTTAGTGCCACTGAGGATGGCACTAAAGTGCTGCTTCTGTGGTGCTGCTAAGGCACCACAAGTAAAGGTCTGATTGGACTCATGGACATTTGCATGGGACGTCCTCTAGGAATGCTGCTGTGAAGCTGTTTGCATGTTATATGAAGGTTTTTATCCTGAGTGGCTGAATACATGGAGATTCAAATGAAGGACCATTACTAGCATCAGATCAGACCCCTGTCTGAGAGGGATCCCAAGCAAACAGTCTTCTGAACTGCACAGTATTCGTTGACAGCCAAGGGGAAATAAACCCTAAAACATTCACTTACAAAGCAAAAGTCTGGAAAAAAGACGAGGGGCCAATCTCACAAGGTACGGAAGTGGTTTTCCCTTTCTGGTTTGGTTTGTTCAAGGCCCCAAGTTGTTTTTACTCCTTGGTATCTCTGCATCAGCAAAGTGGTTTGTCAGTAAGAGTACACACTGTAGAACTTATGCTTTCTTCTCTTTGACAAGCATTGACAGCATTTTTACTCTGAGGTCAGATTTTGGCCTTTGGAAGGAATATGTTAGAAATCCAATAAATAACTTTATGTATTTTTCATTTACGAAGTCAACTCTTTATCTTTAGATAGATGGTGCCATCATGGTTTTGTAGATTGGTTCATAAATGACATAAAGATAAAATGATACATTTGATGTGTTAATCCCACCATTCAGAGTCAGGTTGGCTTTTAAAAAGTTAAGATAAATTGTGAGATTGCTAATTCAAGCTACTGAATATGGACATAGTTTTTCACAGAACTGCATTGAGTCCTTTTGAAAACATTCTTTTCTCTGTTTTGTATTCTCTGTGCACTCTATTGCCTGAGGAACTATCTGCCTGACATGGCAGGAGGTGCTGCATGCTGCACAGGTCACATACAATACAAGACCGACCCTACTTTTACTAAGTCCCGACTGAATATATGCACGTGTCAAGTAAAATCCGAATACGGTCTCGAGGACGCAGTTTTGTCACAAGATCCCAAGTCGTTTTGTGTTATATAAAAGTATAAGCATCTCAAAATCTCCCCAAAAAGGCTAATTAGGTTGGTGAATGTAGTTATTAAGATGTGAGGGATTCTGAGAACAGCTTGGGTGAGGTAACAATAACCTCTCTATGTATGGCCATCTTGGCCTGCCTTTTTTCTCCATCTAGTTCGCTCAGTTTTCCCAGGAAACAAAAGCTGTTTGATACTTTTGGTCACTACTGACTCTGAGATTTGCCAAAATGTCCACCGTGCCTCAGCCATGGCTCCAGGGTAGCAGCATTCCACCCTGCCCAAATAAGCCCTTTTCATCGGCTGCATCCATGAGCTGCCGTGCATACAAAGTGGGCAGTGTTGAGTCAGTGCTTCTCTCCTGACCCCAGAGAGCTTTGGAAAACCTTCAAGAACACTTTCTGCTTGAGGAGTGATGAGGGGAGGAGAGGAAGAAAGAGACCGAAATAGAGAAGGAGAAGTGTGTCTGAGGGTTGACTTTCAAATCTCTTTAGTTTTTCAGTGCTGTCCCGACAGCATCCCCTCGACTGCTCTGGCAAGAGCTTGCCAATGCCATAGAGATTCGGAATGTCTTCTCTAATTCTTCTTCTAGTTAATCTCATTTGTAACAGTCTCCCTTATGTAGTATGATCTTGTTGTCCTTTGCAGTGTGGTAAGATATTAAAGTCTACTGTTAATCAGACCACGCTCGTTGACTCTAGATTTCACATCTTTATTTATTGTTGCGATGCATTTATCTGCAGTATGGGAAACAGTAGTAGCATAATAGTTAACAGCCTTGGTAAAAAAACCCATCATGGATGCATTGCTTATTGTGCACATTTTTAAACTCTGTCCAAACACTGAACCTGTGGGATTCACCAAGAGAGATGAACACACCATTTTTAATAACTGTTGTTTTTGGCAGTAGACTAAAACTTACAACTGACCGTTGGCATTACAGCAAAAAAACTGCCAAAGTTACTAGAATTGGGTGGACAAGCTTGTGTTTATTTTGGACTTTCTGTAATCCACACAGGGTCAGAAAGAAATCTATAGGCTCAAATATATACATACATTCACTTAAATCTTTTTAAAAAGTGGTACTATTCTACAATGTCTTTTAACTTGACTAGACCAACTAATTGTTAGTGATCTTGATTGACTATAGCTTGTAGCTTGTCTATGCCAACATAAAAAGGATTTGTTGGCAGCACTCATTGGATTGACCAATGCTCACTACAATGGGGAAAGTCCAAGGAACTCTGTGAAGATCTAAGAAGACGTTGGGAAGTTCTAAACAACTGCGGATTCCAAGATCATCAGTCAAATCATTCAAACAATTATACATAAATACAAGGTATTTGGATATACAGTATTACCACTTTGCCAGGGTTGGGAAGGAGACCCAGGCTGTCTCTCTGATGAGAGGAAATTGATTGTTGATTGATGTTTCAGAACAACTGAGGAACCACCAAGACTTCATCTTTTTAATAGTAAATGGCCTGTATTTGTATACGCTTTACTAGTCCCTAAGGACCCCAAAGCGCTTTACACATCCAGTCATCCACCCATTCACACACACATTCACACACCAGTGATGGCAAGCTACATTGTAGCCACAGCCGCCCTGGCGCGCACTGACAGAGGCGAGGCTGCCGGACACTGACGCCACCGGGCCCACTGACCACCACCAGTAGGCAACAGGTGAAGTGTCTTGCCCAAGGACACATCTGGTAATCATACCAAATCACAACAACAGTCGCCTAAAGACGCTTTAAATTGTAAGGTAAAGTTAAGGTAAAGAGCCTACAATCATACAGAGAAAACCCCAACAATCAGACGAACCCCCCTTTACTTATTATTCCCTGATGGTTAAATTAATATCCACACAAATCAATTTTTCTTTTACTGACATCATCCGCAGGTTGTTGTTTTTTTTTTTTTTTATATTATAGTAAGCTTCACTGTCTTACTTTTGAGCTTCCTTTTATTGTGTTATTTATACAATACCCTGGGGGTTTTCCCCATTTGTTTTGTCTACCACCTGAGTCAGCTTGTAGGTTGTAGTGAGAGCAGGGATAGCTGGGTAGGGTGTGGAGGTTGTTTCTTTGAACGTTGGGTGTTGGTAGTTTTCTGTAAAATGTGCAAGATCTACTTTTTTTTTTGGTGTGAAGTCACCACAAATATCTACTCCAGTCAGCAGTATACGCTTGTACAACCTTTTATACTTCTGTCTCACCTTGGCCCTTCCTTTCATGATTACTTCTTTTCTTGAATGCTTCAGATTCACAGAGCAAAGAGAAAAGTATTAGCATAAACAGTTTTAAGCTGCGTGGGTTAAAGAAGCAGCCACTTTTTATGTAACAATAGTGAAATGGAGCTTTTATATATGGATGGATGGATGATGTGTCAGCAAGTCTGTTTCAAAAGCAAACACCAGGACTCCCTGATGGCGGTAATATTGTAATCTGTCACTTACATTTAGGATCTCATTACATACACAACCTTTTGCCCTGCTATACTGTATTTTTTTAAATTAATATGTCTCAGTGTGTCTATTGCCAAATGAGAACAAAGAAAGTTTTTCACATGCCTTTGAATAGAAAAGAGGGCTTTTTGTAGCCATTTCTTGTTATTGTTATGGTGAACTAGCTTGCCCGTGCCTGTGGTAATGTGTGCCTAGTGATAAGAATAAGGGAGCAGTGTTTAAACTGTCAAACAGGCACTCTTTGCCTGTCCTAAATCATTTATTAACTTGGAAAGGCCAGCTATTCACCCACCTCCTTAGCCTCCTCATTGTGCTGTCACTGTTATTGATGATGCAACTGTGTTGTGTCTGCATGCTAATTCACTAACTACATTTTGGAAAAAGCCACCGTTTTCACTGTCCTTCAGTCTACCTGCAAGTTTTTCTTTTAAGTCACTACTTAAAGAAATCGATCAAGGTTTTGTTTGGGTGGGGGGGGGTTTTTTGTTTGTTTTTGTTTGTTTCGTTTTTCAATATAGCTTTTGTGTATTTTATATGAAAACTTGCTGTGGAAAAGATTAGAATTATTATTTTTTTCTAAGGTATATGAACATGTTAACTTGACATATGTAAAGGTAGGTTGCAGTATTTAAGTTCCTAAATCTGATTTTCCTTGTTCGTTCCAGGAAAGATTCTGTTTAGGAGGAGCCACATCAGGGATGTGGCAATGAAAAGGCTAAGACCTATTAATGAATACTGTAGGGTGAGTATTCGTCATGCAATTCTCTACTTATTGCTAAGCATCAACATATATATGTTATAAAATGCATTTGTCATACTGTGCATGTCATTTGTTTTTTTTTCCCCGGTTTTTTTTTCATCACATTCAGGCCCATTTTTAGTCGTCCAAACACATGCTTATATTAAGTAAAGTCAAGCTTGTAGTCAAACTACAGCATTTGCATAACAGAAAGATTTATACGTTCACTTTGTTGCAGCTTTATGAATAATGCTGCTGCCCTTGCGATCTAAATTGGCACTGTGCGGTGTGTGGCATGCTAAACATCCCGGAGCAAGTCTTTGTGACCGCAGGCATCCACTCTGCCGATGTGTTCTAAAAGGTCCCCAGGTGCTCTGTTGTAGACTCTGACCTTCCTGCAAAAAGAAACACGCCAAAGGAGAATTTTTCTCAAGGGATAGATGTGTATAAGGGGGGGAAAAAGTTTCTATGTAGCTAAATGAGAAGAGAATGTTGTTACACCACACAAAATGTAGGCCTTATGACCCCCTAGAGCAAGACAATTGATGAATGTTGCCAGGGTGCAAGCATGCTGTAATGTGTGTGTGTGTGTGTGTGTGTGTGTGGTGTCTGTTTTGTCATTTTGAAATACCGCAGCTCATTCCATAAGTGAAAAAAAAGGATGATGCAAAACTTGTGCCTTGTCAAGCCCAAAACACTGCTTTTTACCAGAGAGATTATTATTCACTTAACCTCAAGAAAAGGAAAATCATGCAACTCTACATTCTCAAGCTCCACTGCAGATGAGGTTAAACCGTATAACTGCCAACAGCTAGCAAGTAATTGCTTCATTTCAACAGCAACGCAACCACCACAGCCTATATAAAATAATCATGATTGATGCTCATCTTTTTAGCCTCTGAAGTAAAGTCGAATAGCAGTTTAAAGATTTTCATCTTTCTCAGTGAGGTGCTTTTTTATGGATACATATCTACAAGGCAGATATCTTCTGGAGTTGTGGTGGTTGCCACAGGCAAAGCATTTTCCCGTTGCTGAGCTAGCTCCAGTCAGCATATCCACACAACCACGGGCTATGTTTTTGTTAAATTTTACAGGCGTGACTTGGGCCTTTAAAACATGCACGAACATTTCCTTATGTCTCTCTACGAAGGAAACTTTGCTTCTGACTTAGCCTGTACTCGCGCTTTTACGATTTTCAGCTGCCTTATATTTTAATTGCTTTACTTCTCTTACTCCATCAAGACCCTTGTGAAACCATTACTGAAAACAAAATTGCTTCCTAAGGTGGAACTGACTGGTCACTTCTTCACCAGTAAAAACAGCAATTCTTCAGGCCTGAGAGTAAAGCTTTTATGTATGATGAACAATGCAGAGGACCGAAGGGGCTCTGTGTCATCTGGGGTTAAAGGAATGTGCAGCTGGTAGGCAACATCTTTAACCACTTATGTGAAAAATAAAGGTAGAGGAGGAAAGGGTAGAGTTGCTGGTTCATGTCTGAGGGTGTGGGTGTTTTATGGGAACGGCTGAGACAATTTCAGTGGAATTGCCACAGTCAAATTTGAAGTTGTGCAAATGTATGAAAAGCCATAAAATATACCTGCTTAGCATTATTGGTTTAAGGATGCCTGCCTTTAAAATGTTTCAGTGCATATAAGCTTTATTAAAGTTATGTTTAAAGACAGAATGGAAGCAGAGTGAGACTTAATGTGGTCCAGGAGTGGCTGTGGCTCAGGAGGTAGAGAAGGGCATCTAACTGGAAGGTTGATGGTCCAATCCCCAGCTGCTCCAGTCTGCATGCCCAAAGGGTCCTTGGGTAATTGCTCTTGATGCGTTCATCAGAGTGTGAATGTTAGCAACACTGACTTGCAGTGAAAAGCACTAAATAAGAGTCAGTCCCTTTACCATATTGCTTTTAAATTCAAGCAATATGGTATCTGTGTCCCACACATTTGTTAGTGATTTAAAACATCCATCAGTCCTTTGGCAGTATCATACATGTCAGAGCTAAGCACTGCCAGCGAAGAAGTTATCGCAGTAGCGGCAAAAACAAGTCAAAACTTTACTGGAGGATCAAAAGTGGCATTTCATCCACCCCCACATGTAGTCAGATTGACAAGGTACAACTTTGTTGTTCTTACAGAAGAGCTGAGTCATCTCTTCTGTTGTGCAGCTGAGGCTTTGTACTGACTCATTTCAAATTTCCCTGGTTATGAAACCTTGTTTTTCATATTGGGAAGCAAAGTTGGATGAAAGGTTGGATTAAAAAAACAGAAAAAAAGAGATCACTGGGAAGGTCAAATAGCTGATAAAAAACAATCACATAAAAAGACTCTGTAGAGATTTATTTAGACCTTGCTATACGTGTGGAACAGTACAAAAATCACTTATGCAGATAACATGAGCATCAAGATATTTTTTAATATATGGCCAAGATGCCCTTTATTCTAATTAAACATTCACTATATGTATGTACATGTGAGAGGATACTATACACTGACCCACACTGCCACAGTGTATTGTACCTTGTGAGAGGTTGGTCTTGCATTTCCATTATATATTTTTCCTTGGAGAATACACACAAACACACACACACACACACACGCGTGCAATTACCTTAATGCTGCCTTCTATAAAGAACACCCATAAAGTCCATTTGCCGTAATGTACCCTGAGCCTCCCTCTTGTCTCCTCCCTGGGGAGAATTGTAATGAGCGGTCAAGCCACATGCTCACACGTGGATGGAAATAAATCCAAGGATTGCATCCTCTGCAGCAGGCAGAGATTTTGCACTCTGACCTCAGTTACGGCTCAACATCCTGGGCTGCATGACTAAACGTCGTGTGGGTCCTCTGAAAGTCTTAACAACACAAGGTTTTTTTTGAAGCCTAATAGTTTTGAAGCCTAATATTTACCATGAATCAGCAAACAGGAATGAGGACACAAATGCACATTTGCATTCTGTATGGCTTTACAGCTAAAAGAATTGTACGAATTTGTCCACAGTAGTAGAAGAAGAAATAGTTGTAGTAGTGTCTCATCTTTTCTTTAACACAAGCTGCTGGACCCATAGTCCTACATATGACAAGGAAAACATAGTGCATGGGACAAGGACACTCTGGTTACGTCTTTGGCTTCCATTCCACATCCGTCAGTCCTGACGTTACATCAGCATGTGTCAGAGAGTCCAGGAGCTAGGCTGTGCTTCCTGGAAGGACAAAGCTGAAACACTTAGGAGTATTAAAATTAGAGGTAGAGACCAGAAGAGGAATCTTGATGGGTAGCTCTGAGCTGATCTTGCCAGCAAATGGAGGAGTTGCATATTTTCTTCATAGCTAAGAGGGATAGTCTCCACAAGGTCATTGATGGGAGTTGTTTTTTTTCTTCTGCTTTGCCACATCAAGCTGGTGAAGTGATTATTCGTTCTCCTGCTTCCCCTTTAGAGGGTTGATTGAGAGCAAGTGGAAAACAGCCAGATAAAAAAATGAATAGCTGTGCATGAGTAATGATTAGTAATGACTAATAAAGAAAACTGAATGTGGATGTTTGTCTTTTGTTTGTGCACACAGGCCCTCATTCAGCTGCCAGTCTACATCTCCCAGTGCGAGGAGGTCAGAGTGTTTTTTGAGACCAGACCTGAAGACCTCAACCCACCCAAGGAGTGAGTAGCACACATGTACCCAAACACACCCTCACGTATCTCCTTAACTATTAAAAACCCTTCCTCTTGTATACAATGGTAAGTCATTGTTCCACTGGCTCATGTTATGCCATGTCCTGCGAGATCTGCTGGTAATGAACATTCATTATACCCTCTAATGAATATAATTTCATACACCCGCTCAGCCTTCTGTTGGGGTTTTCTAGCAGAAACACACTTAATAGGTCCTGTTTTTAAAGCTGAGCTTGCATTTTTGCTGGAGAGGAGTGCAGACACCAGCCTCTACACAGCTGAGTCCACATGGTTTCTCGATAATCTCACTCTCAACACATTAGCGCAATATCCAGCACTAAAAGTAACACAAATGTGTCGTTATTAAGCTTACATTTAGGGCTGTAGGGGTTATGGATGGCTGCCTTCAGCGAAACCGTAGACCCTAGAGATGTTTTATTTAATTAATTAATTTTGCTAACAGCTGCAGAAAGGCAGCGTAGTCATGTCGTCTCCGTCGAAACATCTTGACGTGTGTTGTCAGCTGTCAGGAAATCCAATAGATAAAGCCTGTGACTATATTTATGTTATAAACCTATCACATCCTGATGTTTTATAAATGCCATAATGCCATTCAGCAGTAGCATGCACTGAGTGAGCAGCTGGGGGTTCACGCCCAAGGACAATTAACAGGACAAGAAGCTGTTATGAAGATTGAATGTGAAATGAGCTCCTGCAACAGCCTGCCATATTGTCATATATAATGTGGACAGATTTAATCTTCCTTTGAAGTCTGCTGTGTGCTGCCGTCAAGTACTTTACTGGGGCCAGGTCTTAGGAAGACTGCTTGATTATATTTACTTCACTTTTTTGACAAGATGAGCCACTTTCAGTATAAAATGTGATGGACATTAGCTAAATAACTGGAATTTAAAACAGCCCTAACTTGTGTGTACTTACTCTTACTTTAAATAGTAAATTCAAGTAAATTTGTGGGGGGAAAAGATCTCTTCCAAAACTGGAATTATTACAAGGATTTGGGTGTTATTTTCCACTCTGTATGAAGAGTTTGCATTTGTGTTCTCTGATATTGGAAAACCTTTCACTCTATTGGTGGTATCAAGATAGCAGATCATGGCAACTGTAAGCTGATACCAAACAAAAAGTGTGTCTAAAAGTTTCCGAAGCCTGTCGGTGGAATATGAATCTATATTTATAAGTTATGACACCCAGTCTGCACTCTTGTTTGTTCTCACACATCCTCTGTCTTTTTTTCCCCTTTCTTACCTCGGGGAAGGTTGCCAAGGACCCATACTTCCCTACTCCTCATACAAAGCCCCAAGCATGTATCAGTAGAGATGGGGGAGAGACAGAGAGATGTGATTCCTTGAGGCAGATGAATATAGGAAGGACCTTGGTTTGTCTTTATTGAAATTGGATTACTGCTTTCTGCTAGTGCAGCCTGTTGCTTGGCTGACTGACAACAAGGCTGCTGTACAGCAACTGTAGGAGAAGATTTATCATGGCCTATAAATCTACTGCAACGAGTAAGACATGTTATACTTTCTTCTTAAGAGCAGTAGAGAGGAGAGGAAAGGAGAGGACAGGAGAACTCAATTGTAAAGAGGAAGTAGATGGTCAGTGAGTAAAAAGGAAGAAAGAAGTACAAAAGAGGAAGTGTTGCAAGAAGAAGGCAAGGAAAAGGAAAGAAAATGCAAGGAAGATCATTATAGAAAAAAAGGACGTCATATAACCTAATCCAGAGAGAAGATTAGGCACAGGGAGGGATGGAGCGATTTTCTGTGAGCAGTTGTTTACTGTAAAGTTTAGTTTGAGGTTTCAAAACTTCTTCACCTTTATTCTCTGTATGAAAACAAAGTATACACATGCAGTGCACGCACAGATTCATCTGTTGTAGTCCATTTAGTTGGTCGCCCTGAGTATTTCTTTTCGTAATACCCTAATTGGCAAGCTTGGAGGTAAACATTCACAGAGATGAGGTCTCTGCAATTAACAGTTCTATCAATCCAATAATCCTTTATGTGGCTGAGAGCATTGATGTCGATGCAGAGAAATGGACACAGAGTGGCTGCCAAGGAAAACAATCAAGGGAGATAAAGCAGTAGGTTGAGCAGACGTGGAAGATGTGAGATGGAAAAAAGGAAGGCACTGGTAGGCTATAAAGTAAGGGTCTGCCGTTTAGATAATGAGGGACAAACAGAGCAAATGCTGAGCATTAGGCAAATGCTGAGCATTAGCCACCAGTGACATTTTGAGGCATCTGGCCATTGAATCAGTTCCTGACTCTTGCTGTGAAGTGATGGTCTATTTATCTGGATAATGTCTAAACCAGACACGGCAGATGCTGTATTGAATTTAACATCAGCCCGGATTTTCGGGATCAGCTATCTCAAAGCTTTTTATTCACATTAGCCTGCGTTGCAGACATGGATCTGTTTTCTCCTGCGTGACAGTTTTTAGATCTGATGGGTAAAGATCATTTCTTTTTCCTTTTTTTTAATTCCTCCAGCAGTATACATGTTAAATGATAGTGAGATTAAGTATAAATGAATAATTGGGGATGCTGTTCTATTGCTGTTGATGTTTGTTTTTAAGTTATTTAAGTGGGACCTTCATGAGTTTGTGAATTATGTTAAATATTATTGGTATGCTGGTTCCATTCCATTTTGGTATGTATGGTGTGGTCATGTAATGTTTTCTTTTCTTTAACAGGGAACCCATTGGGAAGAAGAAATCAGGTGAGATAGCTTTGATTGTGTATTTGAAATGAAAGGTAGGTTAGTTAATCATGAGAATCTTGGCTTTTCTCTGATAAACTATGTATTGAAAGGAATAAAAGCAAGTCTTCAGTAATTACCTCCGTGTCTGTGTCATATGATAGGACGTTATCTCCATCTAGTGGTCACAGGTTGAACAAACCAAAACAATGACTTTATTAGAAGACATTCCTTCTATACTGATGTTACAGTACTGGTGAACCAAGAAACAAACATTGTCCTTCTCTGTTCCTCTTTATATATACTCTGTATCCCCTCAGTTCATCTTTTATTCTTAATTTTGCATCCATGTTATCTTTTTCAGTTTTCTTCTCCATTCATTTTCCTTTCCCTCAGGGTTTGTGGAGAGAGCAACTACTTTCCTAAAGCGAGGTAGTAAACACACTGTCATGCTTGGTCGTGCTGTGTGTGTAACCCCAGTGGGTCATTAGTGGCCCGTCCCCCCTCTCCTTCCCTGGCCTGGGCAGGTGGGATGTGGCTCTGTTGAGGCTTGGGGCTTGCATTGGTTCTGTTAATGATAAATTGTTGGTGATTGATTTTTGGAACTGTTGTGGGTCATATCTCAGCTCTATTTATATATGTTGTGTTGGGACAGGGTAGTAACGTTATGCTCTACTATGAATGTAGTAAGCTTGGTTATGCTAACAGCAATACATTGAATCAGGGAGTTAGAAATAGAAAGTTGTTTTTTTTAATCACTAGATTTAAAGATGCATTGAAATGTAAAGGATTGAAGAAGTTGATATTATAAAGGAATCCTTTAAAATTTATACCAGTATGTTTCAGGATGCCATTGTCATTCATTAAGAAATTACAATTAATAAATTTGTCATTTACATTTTTAAATATGGCTCTGTTTCAAATATATCAAATATTATTTTTAAGGTGAGCTAATTACGCTAACCGACTTAAGCTGGTTTAGCTAGTGGCGCCATAGTGTAGTGATTTACAAATTTGCCAGAGATCTTTGGTTTGATCCTGCGAGGGGAAAAAAAGGTTTGAGGTTTTGTTTGGAAAGGCATCTGGAGTAAAAAATGTGGAACTCAAACACACAGTGACTAAGGGAATAGTTGAAAATAGCTTTTGTTAAAAATAACAAGTGTTCCTCCAGTTCTGCTTTAGAGAAATTTGCATTACTAATATTCAATTCTTTAACTGGCATAATGGGGAAATTGCAGATTAAGCAGTACTAAATTTGGCTTTAATCAGATTATTTTCTTAGCTAGCTGCTGCTCACTGAAGGAGGCTAATGTTAACGTATTTTTAAGCTGCCCGATCAAGAAAATCTATTTTGTAATTACTATACATACTTAATGTTATTATTATTTTGTTATTTTAAATCTGAACTTATTGTGTGCCATAAACACATTACTTTAGAATGTGTTTGATAGCACCTTCAGTGATTAGCATGCTGCGATTGATGCTAATGTCCCTTCATCGTGCATTTGATCAGTCAGCCAAGTTTTAGTGTGTGTATTTTTACACAACAAACGTCAATAGAAAAAGCAGAGTTGTACCTTTTTTTAATTTATACATTTTTTAACAGTGATTATATTGTGAGCCCTCATTTGTTACTTTATTTTTTTAGTGATGTAGTGCTAACATTGGTGGTGGGTCTTAATGATGCTGGTTTGTTTCTATAGACATGTCACAGTCATGGTGTTAAATAAATTAACCATCTATGCTTTTCAATCCATCCCCTTCACTCCCATTCTCCAAATCTTCCTTTATTTCTCTCTCAGCTCGTTGTTTCCCCTCACGCTCCTTTCCAATCACGTAAACTGCCTCCTCCGTCTGGACTCTGAGGGAATCTCAGTAATGTACATAAGCCCCCTCTAACAAAAAAACTTTTTACTTAATAGCTTTTGCACAAATTGTAACCTTGGAATTATACTTGGCATTTCATCAAAACGCAGTTTTTTTTTCCCCCTCCCACTTAGCCTAAAATTTAATTCTGGCTGTTTTGTAAAGGCCTGCTTAAATTGGGTTTTAGTGAAGTTATTCAAAGCCCATATAAAGTCTGACATTTTAAAAGGTCATATTACATTTGGTCAATGAAATGCAAAACCTTTAAAGGTCAATACCTTAAACCCACACTGATGCAATCTTATAATTCCAAGTTCATGGACAGTCCTTTGATATTATGCACATATGAACAGAGCTCTTCAGCGAAGAACAAAAGATATTGAGGGGAGGCTTTTCTCGCATTATTGAGATTTCATTCGTGACATCCCCAAGAAAGATCAAAAGAGATGTGCTAAACTTCTGTTATGATTTTTTTTTTATTCTTCCCTTAATAGGAGACTCCTCCTCAGCAGACCCTCTTGTACTTGACCAGTATGTGGCAGTAACAGACTATGAGAAGCAGGAGAGCTCTGAGATAAGCCTGCATGTGGGGCAGGTGGTGGAGGTCATTGAGAAAAATGAGTCTGGCAAGTTTCATACAGAATTAGAACATATATTCTGTACATTTCTCTGATGTTTTCATTGTGGCAGATCGCTGCTTTCACTGTTCAGCAAACCTGTTACGTTAAGTGTTGATGTGGAACTATGCAATTCCTTGAAACATTATGGGGGTTTGTGGGATTGTTGCTACTGCTGGACTTGGTCTGTTGCCAGCTATTAAGGTTGAGTTAAATAGGTTTGCTAAAAATACTCAAGAGAAATAGCAGTTGATATATTAATAAAAAAAAAATATATATATATATATTTTAAAAACCTCAGAGTATGCCAGTAATGTCATCTTGTTTTGTAAATCATAGCTATTTATTAACTTTTTAAATTAATTAATCAAATTACTAAAACAAATAGTCATTCAAATATCGGAATATCCAGCGGTCCCCAACCTTTTTTGCGCCACGGACCGGTTTATGTCCGACAATATTTTTACGGACCAGCTTTTAAGGTATCACGGATAAATACAACAAAATAAAACCAGTACTGGTACCAAAAAAAAGAAGATTTATTCATAACATACAGGAAAAGACCCAGGGAAGCCAAGTTAGAGATAAAAACCTTTAAAAAATAACGATAAAAACCCAGAAAACCATAAATTTCACACCCGAGCCTCAACTCTCGCGGCCGGATAGCAAACAACGTCTGGGGGTTGGGGACCGCTGCCCAAGAAGATTAATAGTAATGCATAATAAAAGAACAATTGTAATACATCACATAAACTATAGGTTACGCATACTTTAAAAAAAAAAAAAAAGCAACATATAGTGGTGCTTTGCAACAATCCCAGCAACAAGTCAAATATCAGTCGTGCATTTTACTGATGCATATAATCCCTTAACTGAATAAGCATTGCATGAGGTGCAGTATCTTGTATATCAGTTTTGTTTTGTTTTTCCTGCCTATTTAGGGTGGTGGTTTGTGAGTTCAGAAGATGCTCAGGGCTGGGTCCCTGCCACCTGCCTTGAGGCCCAGGATGACCCTGATGACTTCAGTCTTCCAGGAGAAGAAGGTACATCAAGCTTTACATTTAGGTGCTACTGTTTAGATTCAATGTTACCACAAGGAAAGGTTTAGGGTGCAGTGCAGAAGTGCAGAATACACCACGTCAGAGGCACATCTTTTGTTACACACCGTTTAACTCCTGTAACTCACTCAGTACTCTGTTGATGGTTAAAAGTTAGTGTGACAAAATAGGTTTGCTTATTGAGTTGAAGACTGTTGCTGCTAAGACTCTGACTGTGTGTGTTTTTGCATTCTAGAGAATTGGCAAAAGAAAATCCAAAAGGATCAGTAGAAAAAAATTACAATTTCATTGCCAAAGCCCTGGTAAGGATATGCTAAAGAAAGGAGTATTGTACAGTAAATGACAGGATCTCAAAACAGGGTGCTCTGCCAATATGCAAATTATAGATCTTAAAAGCCTGAGATGTATGTGGCTGGCTGCCCTATCAAAGTCTGGAGTTTGTTTGATTCAAACATTCACAGATTTTATTCCGTAAGAGAACAATACAAAATCAACAAACTGCATTATGCTAATCAGCATTCAATTTAAAATGCCACATTAATAAGAAAAATTTTAAAACACCCCAGAGATCCCTATTAACCATTAGATGAAGGAACTATTTGTCAGTTCAAGTAAATAAAAATACCAATTATTTCCCCGTAGATCCATCAATACCGAAAGTGTTTTAGGATGAAAATATCCTCCAGATTGCATTTGTAATGTTCACTTCCTATTTTGCCCCAATTACTGTGCTGGGATGTCAGTGCCACGGAGATTCTGGTCACTGCCAAGGCATATGGGTCGTCGCAGAACTTTAGGGGATCTATTCAGCACAGGCTTTGGGCAAGGTGGAGCGCACGCCTTTCTTTTCCCCCTATAATGAATATATGCGTGTACACACACGCATATAAAACTGTGTGCATGTTTGTCCGTGTGTGTGCATGAAGAAATGTTGCATGAGTGACCTCAGCATGTAAATAAATCCTCGCATGCAAAGTGAACTGCATATTTGTGTATAAATGTATTTGTTATAAATAATATATATGATAAAAAATATATATTTATTTATATATCAAATAAACGACTAGAACAATTTAACTAGCATTAATAAACACGTGATTGTTCACTGTGTGTAGTATGTAATAGTAGTAGAAATGATGTTGACAATAGACAAGGCTTTGTTTGATGTTGTAACAAGTTTGTCCTGTGTGTGCGTTTTTGTGTCTTACATTTTCACTCCACAAGATGTTGCTCAAGCCTTGCCTCACTAGATAAGTTATAACAGGTAAAACTAATGTGTCCCTATAGCAACCACAGTATCTCATCTGAAATCTCAATATTAAATTGCTGAGCAGTTTCTGTTAATCAGAAAGAAGTTCCTGTGGTTTTTGCCCTAACAAGAATCTTTGCCAACTTTGTGGGGGGAAAAAAAGGATGATAGTCTTTGTCTGGTGTTTTTTGAAGTTTTAATCAGAAGCAAAGTTCCTCATTTCCTTATGTGTTCAGTCTTAAAAAGAGAAGGTTTAATTTAAAGTCTGTTGAGGAAAAGGTTGGTCTCAAAAGGCAGCTCAACATCCAACCACCCAGTGCCTGCTTCTGCCTAAATATGTGAAGCTAGAGCTTGTTGTGCCAGTCGTTAGCAGTGGCACAACAAGCTCCACTTTCAGCTTTGTTGGCAGTGTGTCACTGGCAACACACTTTTACTTGGAGATCACACCCATTAACCTATGTCGACTGCCAGTACTGCCATTAGAGGCGAGTGGGAATAACAAAGATGGCATTCACCCCTATTAAATCCTTTTGAACGCTTTATTTTATTTTGGACTGGTTGCATTATTACTTGAATTAATTTTTTAAAAATGCTGTAACTTTTACTGTTATCTTTGATTCAGTTTCACATTGAGAAAAGTAAAAAACAAAAAAACAAAACAGATAGTAAATCCACATAAAGGAAATCCCAGACAGTTGACTCTTTTTCAGTCACTTGGTTAAGTGACAAAATGTTTCTCCCACTGAAAACGCTACTTCCAGATGACCAGAATCAGCTCTCTGGGGATAAATACTTTAGGCCATTGTAATTTAAGTGTGTCATTATGTGCTATACGTACCCAGCCTACATTATGCATTTATTTGTGGCACCCGAACTGTGAACTGATAACGTGTTCTGATACACGTAACAATATTTCCTTTTTCCACGTTCAGAAGAGAAGTATTCAGTGATTTACCCGTACTCGGCCAGAGACCAGGATGAGATTGACCTGGAGAAAGGCATGATTGTTGAGGTTATTCAGAAGAACTTGGAAGGCTGGTGGAAGATCAGGTAACAACAGCCACATTTTTGTTATACAGTGCAAAATGTTCAAATACTTCTTAGTACATTGTTGATAATGGTGGTAATAGGAATGAAAATGCTAATGCATGTTACTGTACAGACTCCAGGAAGGTCCACTCAGAATTTTTTGTTTTCCTCCAGCTTTATGTTCATTATATATCAGCCACTAACTGTCCATCTCTCCTCCATTTAGGTACCAAGGCCGCGAGGGCTGGGCCCCAGCGTCCTACCTGAAGAAGGCTGACGCGCAGAAGCAGTCAGCAGGCGCTCCTCCTCATGCCAGTACAAATGACCTAGATGGGCTTTCTAAACAAATCCAGCAAAACAACGCCGCTAGAGAAAACCGAGAGAATAGCCAGAAGGAAAACAGGCTCTCAGTTTTCTCTGATAACAACAAAAGCAGTAAGTGAATTTAACAAAACAGTGCCTCTGAGATTTAGTTTTAAAATATTAAAGCAACCAAAGCATGCAAAAGCTTTGCAAAGATAAGCTTGCACACAAGTGACTAAAACCTTTTTTCTGGCAAAGCAACAATGTGCCAAATAATACAGTTTTACCTAATGACAGTCAAAATATTTATTGTGCCAGTGGAGAAAACCTGAATGGAGACGTGTAACAATTTCCCAGAACACATATTGCTAGTTTTCAGTTGGGCCGCGAGCTACTAGTGTGATTTTGTTTTGTTTTTTGCAGAAGTGGGATCAAGACACAGACCTCCTCCACGCAGAGATCTCACCATTGTAAGAATATACCCAGTGGTGATTCTGAAGTTAGCTTTCAGTGGCATAATAAATAAATAAGGTTTTCACCACTGCAACCTTTATGTGTGTCTCTCACATCCCACAGCCACGTGGTACAAACTTACCCAAGCCACCCGTCCCTCCCCAAGTTGAGGAAGAGTTCTACACCATAGCAGACTTTCAGACCACCATCCCAGATGGTATCAGCTTCCAAGCTGGAGTCAAAGTTGAGGTGGGTAGACACGGCCCTAAAGTTTTGCTCCTCTGAATTAAGAAGAATGGTTTTTCACTAACATTTGGTTTAAACAACATTGATACATTCTAGGTGATTGAAAAGAATGCAAGTGGTTGGTGGTACATCCAGATCGATGACAAAGAAGGCTGGGCACCTGCCACTTTTATTGACAAGTACAAGAAGACCAGCAATGCCTTGCGACCCAATTTCCATCGCCCCATTGCCCAATGAGATGGAGAAGCTGAGGCTGGAGGATGGTGGTTGTTTCGAATGTTTCAGGTACAGATGACAACTGGTCCAAGCCTTTACCAGATGAGCCAAATGCAGCCTCTGAGTCCTCTACGCGCCCTAAGCTCAGAGATTGGAAGTTCCAATGCCAGCAAGGGGCCCTCTTTCTCTGGGCCTTTGCCCCCAGCCCCAACTGCACCTCACCGCTGAGGAGAAACCTGGCTCTGCCGCCTCGAAGAGAGTCTATTAATAAGAGCTTTGAATTGGAGGTAGCAGAGAAATTCGAGGTCAGATAACTCCAAACCTTTGCCTCCAAAACCCCCCAGCTGCTGGGGTCATCATGCCACTGGTTACACCTAAACCTCCCCCCTTCAAATCAGACAAACCCCCAGAGACCAAGAAAGATGAAAAGAGCAAAGCTCTTCACCTTCGAAATGAGATGGGTCTTGAATGTGGCCACAAGATCTCTGCCAAAGAGGTGAAGAAGTTTAATCTGAAACCTGTACCTAAACAGCCACCAAAACCCAAGCCAGAATCACAAGAGGAGAAAACCGAGGCACCGGGCCCAGCTGTGTTTATGAAGGCAAAGCCAGTGGTCCGACCTAAACCCGTTACAGCTGCCAAGCCAGATCCCCCAGGGGGAGAACAAGGTAGACATCACCAACTTGAGAAGCAAGTTGAGACCATCTAAGCCGGCAGATGCTAGCTCAACAGAGGTGATCCATCAGAATGACGGCTCGCCAGCAATAAATAGTTCCCACACAAGTTCACCCCCTAGCTCTCCTCCAGTGAGCATCCCACCTCTGAATAACGGTAAGTATTCTAATGAGCCAAAACTTCCACCAAAACACATCAATGGTCATGGCCAGGAGAGCTCATCGCCTCTTGCAAAACCAGCAGTGCCTCCCCACAAGGAACCCCCTCAGAGACCGCCGGCCACGGTTCCAAAAAGACCACCCCCTCCAAAGAAAACTGATCCATCAAGTCCAACTGAACTTAAATCTCCACCAACTCTTAAAGAAACCCAGGACGTTCCCAAGGCTGGACCACCACCAGTCTCAGCAGACCACCTCCCCCAAAACCTAAAGGGTTTCAGGCACCAGCAAGCAAAGAGAAGGAAGAGCCCAAGGTGAATAAAGTCCCAATTCCTCCAAAGCCCCAGCTGAAGCCTGGGCCACCCAAGGATAGGCTTCCACCTTTACTCAAGGAGCCCAGCAAGGATGAGCTGTATCTTGCTGTGGCAGACTTTGAAGGGGATGAGCAAACATCCAGCTTCAAGGTGGGCACAGTGTTTGAGGTTCTGGAAAAAAACAGCAGTGGCTGGTGGTTCTGTAAAAACGTAGGAGAAGAAGTCGAGAGCTGGATCCCCTCGAATTACCTGAGCAAGAAACCTTAGGAAGTAAATGTGCTCGCACACATCGCCATATGAACATATAAGTAACTTAATGATCTAAATGAACAAGATCTCACTAATTTCTTGCTACTTAGCCTGTTTTTTTGTTGTTGTTTTTTTTAATTTTAAAGGTACATTTTTTATTGACACATTTTGTTTTGTTTCATTTTTATACAAATATTTTTACCCTACCAACTGAACCAGCAATAACACATGACCTTGTTGGGTTTTGAATGTTTACTTTTTTTGTTTTATGTCAACTATATATGAAATCTTAGGTTAAAAAAAAAGTATCTTGCTTTGCTGCCGTATGTTAGTCACCGTGTCGTCTCGCCATTTCTCGGGCTAGAAACTAGAAGAGCAGTAAATGTATCTACACCCTTGCCTTTTAATATATGGTGCCTCAATATATATTCGAAAGTGCTTCAGCGCTTATTAAAACGGTATGCAATGGTAGACGTAGTCCTTGTTGGAGTCTTGGAGTCATTTTACTATAAAATCAAGAATCGCATTATACATCGCAAGAGTGCAGAGTAGCCGTTTAAATTAACTCACTGGGGGAGTTCATTGACTACATCTGAACTTTCAAGCGCTAATAGTTGGTTATCTCTTTGCCCAGTGCTGTTTGTTACCTTGGAGATATATTAGCGTTTCCGTGTTGTATTGCTTTTATTCTGACTGCATAATTAATGTTGCAACGAATTGTAACAGATGTGCACTTTCAGTCATTTCAGCTGAAGTTTAAGGTTTGCACACACTGAAAGAAAGGGGAGAATGCCACGGTGCATTTAGTTTTCTAAGCCATTTTCAGACTGCTTTCTTTTTTTGTTGTTGTTGTTATCCTCACTGTAGCAAAGAGGCTATATTATCCAAACTGAGAAGGCAAGAAGGGTCTAATATATCAAAGTATTTTTAACATAACTGTTTCTCAGAGCCATCAGTGGGGTTTGCAAAATGTGAACGGCAGAGCACATCTGCCTATTTGACATAGCAATTGAATACCTACAGTCATTTGTGCAATGATTTACAGTATTGTAAATGTACAATCTGTTTGTAACCGAAGTGTGGTGCTCAGATAACAAAGTATGACCGTTGTCTAAGAATAATGTTTTACATTGACGCTTGACTGGTCTCAAGCATGGTCGGTGAAACAAATTATTTTTTATTGTACAGAAATGAGTCATATCTTAACTATTGTCACTTTTTTTTTGATGTTCCATCTATTTTATCCCCCTCTGGGCTGATCAAAGGGTTAGAAGAAGAAAGTTTCAAGAAGGTATTTGGTTGTTGATTTGGTTGATGATAGGATTTGCTCACTTATTGGGTAATTAAGGAAAGGTTTGGGGAAACAACTGGCTGGTAATCTAACAATTGGTCCATATCTCAAGTGTTTACAAAGTACCAATTGTCTGACACTAAAAAAATAAAATCTGTTCATAGTTATGGAGATAATTAGACAAGGCTGCAAGCTGTATAACACTAATTCTGTTCTGCTTGTAGTTGCTATAATGTTATACCATCTTCCAATCATACCAAAGTATGTTACCAACTTTAAAAAAAAATCCTAAAGTGAAATTGTGAGAAAGGACAGAGAAGTACAGTACAATGCAAGGCAAGTGTATAGGTGGATGGGGTTATTTCAGTATTGTAAACTGTTTACTTTTTTGCTATGTGTTTTCATTACAGTGTATCTGCTTTTGCTTTAAGTCAATAAAAGTTTTGTGATTTTCCACTTCAGATGCCCCACTGCTTCCACTCAGTGTTTAGAGTTTGATTTATTTGGGTTGTAGCTCCTTCAAAACTACTTAAATTCTTCGTTGCACAAATTCAACGAGGTATTGGAAACATTTCTCAGAGATTTTGATCTGTGTCGACATGGTAACATCAGTGATACTTCAGATTTGTCAGCTACACATCTGTGGTGATTGTCGAGGGATTTCCCTGTTCAAGAAACCCTCATCACTATGTGTCAGACAATATGGATCCATGATTGTGGTGTTTACACCAAGTTTTGCAGCATAATTGGGACTCCTTACAGCAGACAATATTCCTTCAATCTTCTAAATCTGTGTGAATTGTTGCCTCAGTTTTCTGTTCTCAGCTGGTGTGCTCTTCTGCTGTAAACCTATTTGTTTCAAGGTTACATGTCTGAGCTACTGTTGCTCTCCTATCAGCTCAAGGAGTCTGGCCATTCTCTCACCTCTGGCATCAGCTGGGCATTTTCTCCCAGAGTACTGCTGCTCACTGGACATTGTCTTCTGTCGACTCTGTAAACGCTAGAGATGGTTGCATGGGAGATTATATGCTACCATGTGATTGGCTAATTAAACATTTGGATTTACTAGCAATTGAACATTTGTATCCAATGAAGTGCGTGGTGAGTGTAACAAACTGCAATGTTCTCGCTTCACAATTCCTCCAGCTTTAGCACTGCTACGATGAATGACTGAATTTGCTATACTATCTAACATAAGTTACATAAAAACATCCTGTATATAGTCACACTCCTGCTTTCTCATACGATCTTTGTTCTTTTAATAACCTTTCCTTGTGTGTGTTTATATATAGAGTTGACACTGGATTTTTAATCCCTTTAGTCTTTTTTAACCAACTGTTTAAAAAGATTATATCAGCTGACAGTCTTGATGTGTTTTCCAGTAGAACAGGTGGTATCATGTTACAAAGAATCTCCACAACAATCCAGCAATTATAAAATCTGCATTTATTTACAACAGTGGTTCCTTCTGAAAAATTTTTATTCATACAGTCCCTCCACACAAATAATGTTATGTAAACTAAGGCAGAGAGTCAGAGATACAGAGCCAGTAAACAGTTAGAAAAGAATTGTAAATGTAAATACTTCTGATATAAGAGAGATTAAGCTGTACCTGATTGTGGACCTGATTCAGTGTAAATCTGCAGGCCAACTGCAGTTAGCTGATGCAAACTGCTCCAAAATAACCGCTCCTCACTCAAGAAATCATGATTTTGAGCTGCAAACTTGCTTTAAGTAGAAGATTAAACAAGCATCTTACAGCAGACTGAATTGTTGCACCCCCTTAAAATGATATGAAGAACTATTGTGTAAAAACCTAAATTATTGCTATTGAATACCTAAAAATTATAAAATGGTTAAATCACTCTTAACCAAAGGCTTTTATTCACCTCCCAAAAAAAGTTAACATATATATTTTTGGGTTTAAGCTCTTCATGTTATTCTCGCTCTCAGTGCAAAGGAAGACAAAGTTTAAGAAAAAATAAACCTCTGTAAGCTTAGCAAAAACATAATATTGCACATTGGTTAGCATTTACTGCATGTTGCATAACAATTCAAATTTAACTCCCCTCTATAACATCCTGGGGAAAAAAAAAAAAGCAAACAGCTCTGGCTTTGTCAGTTCCCATCCAGTGTGACTGATTTCTACAGTAATGATACAACAGAAAAAATAACTGAGCAATACTGGAAAAAACAAACAAACAACAAAACTTGTGTTCCCTTATTATTAACAACGAAATCTTAAAAGAAACCATCAAATTCAAATATACATTGCATTCAGCCTTATCCCTCATTTAAACACGAAAAAGATACAAAATCATATCCTTCATACCATGATTAAAGACAAAGTAAATCAAAAACTAAACTAGGGGTAAGCTGTATAATGTTCTTTGAGTAAAAATAAATAAAGGCAAACTTTGGCAGCAAGGCAAAGTAAGGCACAGAGAACAGGAAATTTAAAAAAAGAAGAGATTCAGTAAATCAATACATTTCTAGAGGAGTTTTTGGTCTTATTTGAAAGATAACCTTGAAAAATTAAGGTAAGCAAGTACTCATTTACTAGGTCGTTAATATTTATAGCATTCCTTGTTATCGTGGAAAAAATGATCTCTGGCCGGAATCTTTGGAAAATAACAAAAAAACCCTGTTGCCTAAGCATAAGGTGGTTTTTCTGAATATTTGATCATTAAAACAGATAATTTGGTATCTTCAGCTCACCCCAATAAATGGCCTTTGTATCACATTATTGAGAAATCTGAAGCATTCTTGAAAAGAAAAAGAAAGCAAACACTGTATGGGAGTAGATATTATGTTAGGGTGTCTAATGACGCACATCAGAACATGAATAAAGACAAATATTTACTAAAACAATAAAGAAACCTAATGGAAGGATCAGTATTCTGCCATTACTGGTAAAGCAAGAGGAAAAAAAAAAAAAAAAAGGCCAGCAGGCAATGGTACCAGTGGGTGTGTATACGTTAGTGGGCAGAAGATAATATTGTGTAATGTCACAGCATCTGTTCTCATGTGGTAGTCTCGTCTTGATACGGCATAAACTTGGAGACTCTGTTGGGAGAACTGGGGTTTGGACAGTCGGAACTCTCACTCATCCTGAAGAAAGCCTCCTGCTCCCTTTTCCTGGCGTTCAGCTCATCTTCAAGGGCCTGGGAATGTAAAATGCACAAGTTTACCTCACAATTGAATTTCATGGCTACAGCAAAAAATGTTTTAAGAATGAGCCTGGAACCAGAAAAGTGGAGCTCAGAATGAAAACACCCTATCAAAAATACCGTAACCATAAATGTTTTACAATTGTTTGCATTTATTACAACTTTAGTAAGAAAAAGGGGGCATTTTTTTAATCTTTATCTCAATTCACACCAAGCACATTTCAGTGTGTTTTTGATGAAAATTCCCAGTAAGTCTGCTCTTAAAAATATAGAAATTACTATGATGGTAGTATTTTGGGAGTATCTGAGCCACAAAATAGACTCCAATACATTGTTTGTGTAAGAAATTGTGAGTGGAGACAACATACCTTCCTTTTGGGCTTCTGCTGTTCCCTCCAGTCCTTCATCATATGGTTGTGTGACTCATCCAACATTTTGAGCCTCTGAGTCTCATTCTCAATCAACAGGTGACATTTTTCATTCTGCAGCAGAAAATGTGCTTGTTAAGCAATGTGGGCTAATTATTAAGCTCATTAAGTGTCCTCTATATTCTTGAAAAAAAAAAAAAAACACAAATAGATTTGTAATAAAAATGTTTTATTAAATTTGCCCTCATTCACCTGTAGCTGCAGCAGCTCTCTGATATTGCTTTCACACTGACCAGTCATCTCCCTCATCTGGTTCTCGTGCTTCTGCTGCTGATGCAGCCTCTCCGCCTTCTGCCGCTTCTCCTCCTGCTGAGAAAACTGGAGAGCCACGCATGGAGCAAGTTAATAAATAGTTAACTGAATGTGTGAATATGGAGTAAGAAAGCCCCTCTGTCTCACCAGTTTGATCCTCTCCTTGTCCTCTGCAGCACTGCCCGATGAGTTAATGCGAAGGCTCTTTTTGAACATGGTCATTCGAGTCTTTGACTCACTGCGCTGAATCTTAGGCAGTCGGCTCTTCTCCAGCTGCTGCTTAGTTTTCAGGATCTCAACCATTCGCTGATTGTAGCTCTGCATCTGTTCCTTTTCCTGCAGGAAAAAAACAACAACACAGAATTGGTTAACTTGATTTTGTCATGTAATCGTGATTTAGGTGTTACCAAATTGTGTGTGCAAACTTATTGTGGCAAGATGATATCCACTAGTGTACCTTCTCATGCTTTTTGAGAAGCTGATGCCTCTGGAGGAAGTACTGATCTTTCATCTGCTGCTTCACCAACTGATGTTTCTCGTAAAGGTTCTTCTGCTCCATGTCCCACATCGTATTTTCACGCTCTAATCAAATTTAAAAAGTTGACACTGAATGAAATCAAATGGTAACTACAGCAAGGATGGGATAAACGCAAAATGAAGAAAACAAATAAAGCTGAAATTTTTACTGTGATTCTGTTTGGTTTACAGATGTTGTACCTCTGATTAGGCTTTGCTTCTTGTTAAGGCAATCCCTCTCCAGGTCTGCAATCTCTCTCTTGTTGTTGGAAATAATATTCCTCAGTGTGATGTGCAGATAGTTTTTCTGAGCTACAAAGAATTTCTCTTCCTAAACAAAGGAGAAGGAGGAGAAATTGAGGAGTGGGTGAATAATCAAACAAAAATCAGCAGTTTCATGCAGGTGCCGTTTCCCTTCAAACAATCTACACATGCCAAGTACCAGAAGCCTGCAACCAACATAACTCAACTGAGAAGCATGCCATCAGTGTTTACATCTAGTCTCTTTCCTGGTAGATGTATACTTCTATTTGCAGTGATAAAGTTGGTAAATAGTTTGATAGCAAAAGAATAGTTCTTAGATATAGCAGCCATTTACCAGGTTCATTGTTTCTGAAAAAGGAGCTTTCTCCAGTGCATTCAACATATTTTTTATGATCATGTCACAATTGTAAATATTTCCAAAACTGAGCAACTTGCACCACCAAAACAATATAGACTGAAAAATAATACTAAATTTAAGAGTTTAAAAAAAATAAATTTGTTTTAACTGAGCTGTAATTATGCATCAAAATGGCACAAATGACTTAGCATCATACCTCTGACATCTTCATTTCTTGGAAGGAAATCATCTTCTGTTTTAAGGTTTCTTTACGCTGACTTCTGGGCAGCTTATCAACAGATTGTTTTACCTAAAAAGAAAATACACTTCAGTAATTAAACCTCAGACATCAGAACTTCAGAAAAGTATACAAAAATCAACACAGCTGTGCAGTCGTTGAGGCTGAGCACTGAAAGCTTTCTTTGACTTGCCCCCTTTCTTTATGTCCTATTGTGAATCAAATGGGCTTAAATAAACGCAAGAATATGTGAACTGATTACTGCTTATTTTGCTTAGGTGCACACACACACACACACACACACACACTTTACCTCCTTTTTCTTTAGTTTTACTTGGTCCAGGAATTTTTGATAGTCTCGTTCCTGTTCTGCTTTGATACGCCTGGTTTCTTCTTTCAGTTTAACTTTGTGTTCTTCCTCCATTTTCTCAATTGCCTGCTTCTGGTTCCTCTCCAGATTCTCCAGCTCTATATCAGAGTGCTTCTTCTTGGTCTAGGACACACCAACAGGAGATATGCATATTATAATTTTAGCTGACAGCAAACAAGGAAAAGGTTTCTAGTTCAGAAGTTTATTGCAACTGAAACCATCCCGATTTCAGAGTGTTTTGCATATTTGTCACACTTACATGTTTCAGATTGTCGAACCAATTTTAATATTAGATAAAGATAAGCCAAGTAAATACAAAATGCAGTTTTTAAATTATTTCATTCATTTATTAAGGGAGAAAAGTTATATAAACCTGCCTGGTCCTGTGTGAAAAAGTAAAAAAGTAATTGCCCTTTGACCTTCTTAAATCATGGATTAACTGTGATTAACCACATTTTTTGGAAAATACTCTGGACTGACGAGACAAAAGGTTCGAGTTCCATTACATCTGGCATAAAACCAACAAAGCATTTTACATCCTACCAACAGTAAAATGTGATTATAGTGTGACGGTCTGGGGCCGTTTTGCTGCCTCAGGACTTGGAAGACTTGCTGTGGTAAACAGAACCAGAATGAATTCTGCCGTTTACCAAAACATCCTGAAGGAGCATGTGTGGCCATCTGTTCGTGACCTCAAACTGAAGCACACTTGGGTTCTGCAGCAAAACAATGATCCAAAACACACCAGCAAGTCCACTTCTGAATGGCTTAGGAAAAACAAAAAGCCTGTTTTTCTTAAAGACTTTGGTGTGGTCTTGTCAAATTTCTGGCCTGAATCCGATTGAGATGCTGTGGCACGACCTTTAAAAGGAGGTTCATGCTCAAAAACCGCAATGTGGCTAAATTACAACAATTCTGCAAAGGTAATTACTCCACAGTGCTGTAAAAGACTCACTGCTAGTTATTGGAAATGCTTGATTTTTGTTGTTGCTGCTAAGGGTGGCTCAACCAGTTATTAGGTTTAGCAAACAATTACTTTTTTCCCCACACAGGGCCATGTAGGTTTGCATTTTTCCCCCCTTAATAATAAAACACCTTCATTTAGAAACTTAATTTTGTCCTTTCATGTGGTATATTTGTCTAATATTTAAATTTGTTTGATGACCTGAAACATTTAGGTGTGACAAAAATACATATGACCATAGAATTAATGCAACAACTGTCTGACTAAGTTTTAGCTAAAGACGAAAATGCTGTTGTTAAAGCTGTTAGAGTAATGTGACTCACATTCATCTCCTGGTCAAAACGTCTTTGTATTTGTTCCCTTTGTGTTTCCAGTTTGGCATTCAGAGCAGCCAGGGCTCGCTGCTCTTCCTTCTGCAACAGACGGAGCTCACGCAGCTCCTGCCGCCTACAAAAAAAAAAAATCGTATGTATGTATGTATATAGCTAAGGACACCTAAAATAAATGAAACTATGCCAGGTAAGATCTACTATAACTGGTAGCAAAATAACACAAGTGCTTAAATTACAGATTAGAACTATATCACAGGTTAGATCAGGCCATGGCAGCAGAAAAGTAATGAATAAGAGAGTAGAATAAATTGAGCTTCCTTATAATAAAAACAATGTTTATGCTGACAGACCACTAACAACACTCTGAATGGTGCAAACCCAATGGAAGCAAAAGAAAATGCAATTTTTGTTGAGCACCGACTTTCTGAAGATTATTTCACCAAAATTAACTAAGAATGATATCGTAATATTACTGCAGCCATAGGTGCAATATCATAGTCCCACCACTAGATGGCAGGAGTAAAACACAGGAACTCACTATGCTTCAAAGGAAGTACAGAAATCAGTTTCAAATGCCAAATACAGATCACCTGAACTTTGACTTAACCAATAAGTAATTTCAGAAATTAAATTTTCCTCTCAGACCAGAGACTAAATTAGACTTTTTCCAATAACAGTTCTAATCTCAAGGGACTAAAGTCCCAAAGAGCAGGATGACTTAAATAGTAAGAACTAAAACATAAAACAAAAATAAATAAATAAATCCCAATCCAGTGTTCACTGTGTCCTGAGAACACAAGAGTCCATGCCTCTCATTTAGAGCGAATGAAAAATGGCTTAGCTACCAGGGAATAATAAGATCACCCACATACCTGAGGAATCTCATCTCCTCATCCTTCTTCTCATCATCACTGATGATCTTGGAGGTGGTCACACTCACCTCCACACCGTCAACAACAAACTTTCTGGTCCGCCTCAGAGTCTTATCTGAAAAGTTCTGATAGGTAGACAAAAACAGAAAAGCCTGGTTTTAAACTCAGAATTTAACCTTTTTTCATGTACTTTGAGTTTAAATGCTGGGTTTTTTTTAGTAGTTAAAAGGTCAGTACTACCAGATTCTTTCACTTCCATAGCATAACTAGACTCTCGCAATAGACAGGTTTTCTTTTTTTTAACTTGTAAAATCTCTGTGCTTATATCAACCGCAATATAATTTAGTCACAGACTTGTTTTGTGATTCTTGTGTACTGTGACTGTAAGGAACTACAAAGACCCCAATATCGTCTCCCCCCAAATCTTGAGATCACTCACAGAAACTATTTTCATGCAAATTCCTACGAATTAACTTCAAATATTTCAAATGTGTCAAGGTTTATCTGTAGTGTAGTCTTTATCTGTTAAAGGAGAGGCTGAGTAAGTATGTATGACAGTGTGTATGTTTACATGGCACTAATATCCTGTAAGGCAGGTTCTACTGTAACAAGAAGCAAGATGCTGATCTGTTAGCATAATGGAGAACGCCATGGAGGTAGTAACAACACCGTATACCAAATATGGCACCATGTGACTTGACTTCTCAACCTTCTTCAACAAGAATACTGGTTAAAAGCCTTCTTTATCCAGACTTGTGGATCTTCACATTGTCTGAAAGGACATTTCTAGACATTCGCCCACAGAGCAGATGACCTTTTTCTTAGCCAACAAAGGTTTGTTCAAGTTTGCTCTAGCTCAAAAAGCACAAATCAGGCAGTTCAACCAAACAATGTGCGATGATGTAAACACACATTTCCTTTCAGTCAGTGCATGAGCCATAGCATATTGTAATTGCAATGCAAAACTGTCACGGTTAACTGGAGCATGTGTAACTGAGGAGTTACGCCTTCTTTGTCCCCTGTCCAAGTCATCCTCCAGGGACAATATTTGCAAAATGATATGACAGGGTTTACTCAGCAAACACTGGGAAGTTCTGAATGTCGTCACTTCCTGGTGTATAAATAGTTCATATATAATGAAGAGGAGAGGAGACCAGAGAACTAAAGAGAGCGTGAACGCAAGACAGAAGGTATGAATGATATGGTATGACAGTAAGAGAAAATCCCAATACTCTCAAAGTTATTTGTGCTTCAATTAAAATAAAAATGAATACAAAACTAAAACAAAAAGCTAATGACAGTTTTGCTTTCACTGTTACACAGTGAATAAGAAGTTATCTCAACTCTTCCTCTGAGAATGATACAGATCTGCCTTGAAATTTAAAAAAAAGAATGATTTTATTACAAAAAGTAAATGAGAATTATTTTATGTATACAATTAAGTTTGTTTTATCTTTTACTGTAACAGGGACTTTCTTGCAGTTATGGATGTCTTGTTTGAAGTACTTGTCTTAGATGTAGGCGAGCAGTTTGGGTTTTTTTGTATTTGTCGGCTTATTTCTGGTCTTTTCTCCATTTTGTTCGAAGAAAACAAAACATTTGGCTGAAGATTTTAAAAAAGAAAAAAAGAGTAAATATATTAGGACAGAAGGACCCTAGGAAGGTGTTCCCCACTCAGAGGCAATTATTTTGGTTTGCACAAACTGCTGTTCGCCATAACAAAGCTTCCCCATGAAGCCAACACAGCTGAGCAAACACGCTCCATACGAATTTGTGCGAGGCTCCTGTCATAGCTGGCAGCTACCGGATGCTAATGTCGCACTGCTGAGTACTGTTGAATCATTTTCTGTGTAACGGACACAATGACGATGACAATAAGTCTATGTGCTTGTGTGTTCTGGTGTGTTATTAAGCACACATTGACACCAAGATGAAAAGATATATATTCATCACTCTGCAGTTCAGCTGTGGCGTTTATGTTTGAGGTCATCTGTGACTGTGCTGACTCCCTGTCGCTCTTCATTCACACAAAAACAAAAAGAGTAAACAAACAAAAGAAAAAACACATGTAGCTCTCACACACACCCCATGGATTTATAAGTGCATGTGCACACTGATGTTTGCACTCATTCTCTCATGCGGAAACATAGAAATCATATTAAAAAACAAAAAAAACCAACAAGAAAATAATAAAAAGAAAAAAGCTTACAGGCGACTCGCCTGGTAAATAATCTATTATTTAAAAAAAACCCTGCTGACATGTCGAACAGCCATGACTCCACGCCCAGTTAATAGGATTTTAATCATGGTCAGTCCATAAGCCTCCAGAAGCAACTCACTGACAATGGGCTGCATAGAAATTTCCACTCACAATAGTGAATGCTGAACTGTGCCCACACAAAGGCCACCACTGGTCTAGATGAACTGAAAGTGTTGCATATTTGGCTTCTCTTTCCCAACGTCTAGCCTCCCAATCATCTCGCTTACAAGAACTGTCAGACATGGATTTGGTGATTCTTAAGCAGAGATAACCTGTCCTAAGTGGGTTTGCAAAAATATTCTTTTTCAAGCTGGTAAATCAAATAAATAGTCATTTTGGAGATGCCCCAATATGCTTTGTCACCAATTCAGTCCAAACTTGAGAAATAAATCCCAGAAAACCTCACAGTCAATAAAAAAAGTTACTTAAGTCCTCATGAATATAAAACTTTGGGTTTCCCTAAGTGCAATGTGCGTGCAAACCTAATGGGAGACAGGCAATATTCTGTTTCAAACTCCCACACCCTACAACAACACAATGCTGTTTCAGTTCCGCTATGAGTGCAAAGAAACACTTCTTTTTTCCCCCCCAGGAGGGGTTTTCCTACAGAGCTGCCCTCTGTACATCTTTAACACTTGAGCACTGGTTTTGCCATAAAGATATGTTCTGCAAAAACACTTTAGAGAATGAGGGATCTATCTTCTCTGACCATTCCTTTCTGGCATTTTAAAAAGTTTGAGTAAATGAATCATGTGAATTCCTTTAAGTACAGAAAGCTTTGATCTGTGTTGGCTCACCCGTGCACTAATGGATGTGTTCTCCCTGTGGACGGACAAATCCATGCTCTCAGATGCCATGCTGCCTGAATAGGACAACCGCTCAATAATCCCTCCATTGAGATAAGATGAACCAGGGTCAGCGTTTGCTCCCATTGGTTTCTTCTCAGGGGAATCCTCTATTAGGCTGCCGTTTGCTACCTGGGTGGGAGCAGAGGAGGATGCAGGCGAAGGTACAGGAATCGAAACACCACTTGAAGTTGGCAATTCTCCATTAGCTGGGATCTTGGGGACCTCTGGTTCTGTTGAACCCGTGAAGTTTATCGTACGGTCCTCAGATCTATCAGATCTCTCAGATTCCTCAGGTTCCATATCAAAGAGAGATGGTGGCTGTTCTGTCTCTGGGGTGTCTCCGGCAACCTAGAACAATGATTTTAGTATTAATACTATAAATAAATAAATAAATAAATTCAACTTCATAAATATACATGAGCAGAACAACTTTCAAAAAAATACCTTTTCCTCCTCAAGTGAGGGTGTACTCTTCCCATCCTCAATACCAGAGTCTGAGAAGGTAGTCTTGGTTGAGGACTCACTCTCAGATTTCTCAGACTCTGATTTTTCAAGGATTTCACCCATTTTGTCTCCCACCTCATCTGGATCTTTCTTATGGAGATTCTGCCGTGGCAGGGGTACAGGGACTGCCATGGTGGAGCCTGGCTCTTCCTCTGTTGATGTGTCTGGCTGGTTCAGCTTCCTGGGGAATGGTAATGGTGCAGGTGAAGGTGGTGTGGTAGGGCTTGGGGTGTCCGGGGGCTGGTCACCTTCCAAACTGGTCTGACTAGTCTGGCATGGCTCCTTGGCTGAGGACTAAAGGAACAGAGAAGTGCTGTTAGGCACTGGTGTGACAAAACATTTCATGTTCGTAAGACATTAAGTCATGGGTGGTCTCCAAAATGTTAATGTTTTCAACCTTTGCTTCTGGTCCAAACACTAATGGGGAAAAAAAACAAACATTCAGGCCGTCCACCTTTTTGCTAAGGAACTTTAATCTTTGCTTTAGTATGAATGCAGTCATTCCTGTTTTATACTTGCACATTGCTACTTTTAATTATGGCTTAGCTTAGATAGCTATCTAATCTGCAATGGCGAGGTAATAATTACAGAGGTGAAAAACCTGCGTAAGTCAGGACAGACTGCCAGGACCTGAGAGTTAATGGCATTATCATTGCTATTATGAAAAGTCTTGATGTGAAATAAATCAGTGTGCACTCTTTCATTTTTGCATACAGCAGTGCGTTAAATGTATTTTATTATGCAGACAAAGCTGCACTTTACAGTGTCAAAAGTATGTGAAACACCTGCAAATATGCTGCAAAACCAAAGCCCAAGACTAACAATCTTAGATAAATTATATTACTGCAGTTAGCATGTATACAGGTAAGGGAATCACATCTCAGAAGCACCCTATCAAATCAGACTAGGAAAGAATTAACTGATTATGCAGCTCAAAGAAAGCAAAAAACAAACAAACAAAAAAGCCAATCATTTAAATGATATAAATTTTTTTTTTTTTAAAAGAAAATTGTCATGCAACACTCTAAACATTAACCAGAAATAACGTAATGTTTATGTGCAAAAAGATGATATTGCACAACTATGTATAACTGCACAGTCATATCTCAGACATGTGAGACAAGAATTCTACATATGTGCACATCTCTAATCAGCTGCTCTGTATCAAGAACAGTCTCTTCTCCCTCAGGTAAAAAAAACAAAACAAAAACCTGTCTTGATGATTCACAGCTTCACCAATGTCTCAGCAAACATCACTTTCTCACTTTGTGAGATATATATAGAAAAAGAGAAACTGTCTGGTTACTGCTTGTTTTGAAGTCAGCAATTTGTTACTGTATGTGTGAAAATGTTCCTGCCTGCAAATGAGAGGGAGCTTTATTTGTGCTTTCTAAATAGATATAATAAAATAACTAATGGTGTTCTGGTGTCATACACAGAGAAATAATAACACAAAGTAAGATTTTATGCAAACCATCTTGTTCAAGTACCATGAAATGTGGACCAGTGTACTTTGGCAGCATTTAAAGGGTGGTCACACAGATCATTGATTTGATTTAGTTACTTTATATAAAGATAACTGATTCATCACACCTGCTTTTAAATAATAACTTTCCTTTCAATGATTAATGTACAACAAGGTGCATAAAGAAGACCTCCTACAGAAAGCTATTCCAAATACCTGTCCAGCTAAGACCTACACTGTTCAATTGTCTAGATGAGAGTGTTTACTGTTTAACGCTTAAAAGCTGGCAGTTTATAAATTTCCACCATTTTCCACCAATTTGCACCATCAGTATACTAGAGTCACCCAAATAAAATAAAAAGACCCTTGAATGCCACAACATGTACAATAAGGAAGTACAATGTAAAAGGCCATTTGTCTTCATAGCGAAAGGACAAAAATGTATGAAAACATTTGTCTGATTACAGCATTTGTAAGAGTATTTCAAGGATCCTATAAAGACATGCTATTGCTATGTAGAAATCCCCATGTTTTTGATTAAGGGTCAGAGTATCTTGGCTGAACAATAAGCAACCTAAAATAATTTACTCCTTTAGGGATTATGAGGCAATAGCTGTTTCTACAGGCCAAAAGCAGCACCTATATTTAACCATGTGTGGGTGAATGCCTGTGTTCCGTCTTCTGTTCCTTTGTTTGTGCTCAGGGCAGGCAGCAAACTGCACTTTCATCCTATGTTACTGTCTAATCTCCAGTTCTTTGTGAATTCATGAATGACTTCAGTGGAATAAACCATCAATCCTTCTGCAGAAAGGCTATATTTAGCAAAATATGCAAAATATAAGAGGAGGTCAACGAGTCAGGACTACAAACGTGAGGCTGTGTGGTTAAGAAGGAACCTACGTGCTGGGAACACATGCAGGTAAATGCACGCCTTTTTGTCATTATGTGTGCAAGTTGCAACTTAATTACACAGTCTGGACACTGAAATTAAGGGTAATTTCCATCTCACTGTGTGGTCTGACAGGAAAATGAGAAACATCACAGAAATGCATTTACTTGTAAAGTCAATACCACTTCTACGTCAAAATGCATCCACTTTCTGTGCCATTATTATGTTTTTAATTTAAATCACAACATTAATAAATTAACCTATAAATTAAACCAATTGAATGGAAGAGCATGGACTGCCCACTCTTGTTTTTGAAACACCAAAATAAAAAGGACAATGATAATGAACAGGTTTGGTACCACAGTAAGGTCCATGCCCTCGTCTTCCTCTCCTTCCTCTCTATTGTCTTCGATTTCCTCCATGACTTCAGCCTTGACCTCAGCCACCAGCTCTCTCAGCGGACGGTTGGTCGTCACCGATTTCACAAAAGGGTGCTGTAGATAGAAGAGACAGTTATTAAGGCTGATCAGAAATTTATTTTAGGGATAAACACTAAACACTATAAACACTACGCATTTAGTTATTGCCTAAGAGTGAGGCTGACTAAAAGGCTTACAACCATGAAGCAATATTTGCACAAAACACAAGAACAGTATTTTCCACAGGTTTAAATAATTAGCAGATGACACCACTGATGAATGTTGCAGAATTCTGCAACATCTCAACTTTCAATGATATCAATTTCTTTTCAAATAATCTGTAAAACTTTAAAATACAAAATGATGGATCGAGAGAAAAAATTCTGGTGCTTAAAAACGATACACTAAACAGAGGTAACAAACCGGAGGAGAAGACAAGACAACATACTTTCACTGCTGGGAAACTCTATCTGACACCGTAGTCAAAGGAGCTTGCAAAGAAAAGCGTCTGGACTTCTTTAAGTTACTTGAAGACGTTTCACCTCTCATCCGAGAGGCTTCTTCAGTTCTAAGGTCAAATGGGCCATCTGACCTCAGGAATTCGCATGATAAGGTGGGGCCAGGTTTCACAATGAACTCACCAGAAACTCTGGCTGATTGGGACCCACACCCAGTTCCACACCTTGGCTCAGGCGATTAGAGGATCATCAGGGGGTCCTTTTGTCCCTCTGTGGGGGGACACTCCCACCAGGTTTATATCTGGGACTCTCCACCATTTGACCTTAGAACTGAAGAAGCCTCTCGGATGAGAGGTGAAACGTCTTCAAGTAACTTAAAGAAGTCCAGACGCTTTTCTTTGCAAGCTCCTTTGACTACGATGACCTGGATGACTGAGAACCTTCACAGACATCTATCTGACACCTGCCAGTTCCTGCGCAGCATTAACAATGGGAAAATCACAATACAACTCTCCTCTTGAGGCAACAGTTTATTCTAACAGAATGCACCTAAAATAGCAACCCGTCTTCAACTCTACTATATCTAAAAAGAAAATGCATGTTTCCCCGTGCTTCAAGTAAGGCAATAAGAACACTGTAACAGGAATATAAAAAAGGCAAATTAAAAGTTGAGTGCTGCAAGGATAAAAAGCTGATCATCTATTATTTAGATGCTTTGCACTCCTGTGTAATTTAACTGGAACAGCTGACAAAGGGGAAAAGTCTGCAAGGGGTGCTGGACCATGAAGTGTGTAGAAGTCAGTGTGTGTTGTGAGCCTCCACAGTTGTAGGTTCAGGAGCTTGCTTGTCCTTGAGGACAGCATTAGGCTTGAGTTTTAAGCTTCTCCAATGACAAATAACAGTCAGCTATTGCCTAATGAGATGTACACAAACGAGTGCCATTTGACTATTTGTGAAGCAAAATATGAATGCATGGATAAGTTGTATGCTTAAATGCACAGTGTCTACATTTGGATGTCATGATTTATTCTATGTCAGCCCATTTTATGGCATCAATTGACAACATGAGGAACATAGGATAGAGTTTTTAAATCTCAAACTATTGCAGCACAGCCAGCCCTTTTTGATTTAGTGATTTTTGTAAGAAGAACATCAACATGACTGATGCAGCAATGCTATTTAATTAAAGACAAACTTCAACTGAAATGGCTCAGATTTCAGAAACCACACGGCCACTTCCTCTGTAATCAGCCAACAGATTTATCTTAAAGCCATGTAAACCTGTGAACAGTGTGGCAGTGGCAGTGAATGCTTCAATAATACTTCAGTTTGTCATGTTTGGTAGAGGCAGTGTTGCAATAAATGCACGTTTAAAAGTAAAAGGAGCTAAAATAAACTCAACTTCTGTTTCCACCATCTCAATTCGAAAATTGCAGAGAGACTTTTTGGAAATAAAATTTCAGACATGTTTTAGATTTACATTAAGCCTAAGCAAGGTGAAACATTGGAGAAAAGAGTGTTAATGTGAGAAGCACTACATTAGAAGTACTCCAATTCTGAGAGAAAATAAGGCATCTTATTCTTTAACATGTTACACATCCAGCAAGGTATTTAAGGCTGGGAACTGGCAACTAGTTTCATAATCAACTCAGGGTTGTTGCTTTCTAATTAAATTAGAGAACTATGAGAAATGTCCAGTTACAAATTCATGAAACCCACAGAAATATCAAAACATCTTTATATCAACTGCTTTAACTAAGAATCCAAAATTTCTGATTTAAAAATGTTTCTCAAATGTTGTATAAAGCCATAAAAATGACTTGAAATAAATTCAATTATGTCAATTATCTAATCATTGTTGCTTTAGTAAAGCTCTTTATTTCATTGAATGCCTACTGAAGATTATAAAAGATATTTTTCTCCCATTGCCATTGAATTTATATGAGGGATGAGTATGAGTAGCTAGTAACTAAAAAAGTAGGAGTAACTAGTAGCGTCAAGCACCTACAGCAGTAAACCTCTGAGAAATCTGCTTTAAGCTGTATAATCCAATAAATTATACCAGACCTCCCATACTCCAGGTAAACACATCCTCACTGAGGCAAAACACAGGGCAAAAAGACTAAGTGTTAGCACTGGTGCCTTGTTACACAGATATAGATGTGTATCAGTGGATAAATGCACCATTTTATAGGTTTCGCATTGCTTTAGACAGAGAGGGGGGAGATTTGGTGCGCATGGCTTTGTATGAAGATTAAATGTGCACAATATGGACCATTAGGTAACTAGAAGAGAAACCTGCAAAAAGGTCAGGTGTACATGCACAGGAATAAAAATAAAGTGTATGCTTTTGTCCCTCCATCTTTATGGACAGTTGTAGATCTTGAATGATGGAAATTCTTTAACTAGTTATAAAATTTTCATTTTTGAAGGAGGATTTGGCAGTTAAGACCGTTTTTAGGGTTAGGACTTTAAAAAGTTAAGTTAGGGGTAAGAATTTTACTGGGCAAGGTGCAATTTTGGTACTCAACTGACTTGACTTTTATTAACCCAAATTTAGTAATTTAGGACAGATTTCTGTCTCAAAGAAGTTGTTTGCAGAATTAGAAGATTACACTTTTGTTTAAGATATACTCTATTAAGTTTAGACAACCAAGATTAACTCAAAGTTCAAAATGTGCTACATTGTTCTACTTCAGAAATGTTTATATGCTTTCCAGGGCAGCTCTGCCAAAAACACCATAAAAACCCTGCACATGAGAAACTATGGGAGGAGACACTGGATTCAATATAATACTAGTCATCCAGACGGTCTCCCGGCCAGCCACACACCCACAGTGACTGATACTGTGTCATGTTTTTTTGTATACATTCCTTACAGCCGCATATGTGGGACAGACGCAGAGTAATTATGGCAAAAAAAGGGAAGAGGTTAAAAGATGTTTATAACCAATTCTTGTTTCCTGTGAAAAGCTTAGTGACAAAGACTTTGCAAAGCTTTATTTTTATATCCCTTATTTAGTCTATCCCGCACCAGGGATATTTTTTCTGACTTTTTTATTCACCTGTATTTTTCCACATCTGCTCACTTCACCCTGAAACCTGTAACATAAACTGATGGTAACTCCCGGCAAAGTGACATGATGCAACATCCATCACAAAGCCTCAATCTGACCACGCCCACAAGTGCCTACAGCTGTTAGGAGGCAGCGGACATGAAAAACATCTAAAACTTGCAGCACAGCACCAAAAACTGGGCCGCGCCTGTCTCTTTCCCTCCCCACTAGAGAACACATGGAGAATTCCCTGCAGGCCTGACTAGGGTTTTCATCTTTGCCTCGCTCTAATTGGCCAAAGGTGGCAAACTCAAGTTAATCCTGACACACCATTGGCTGAGAGCAGGAATGTAAATAGCTGGCAGTTCCTCAGCTATGGGATGCAGACAGGAAACTGTGGCTCTGAATTTTAATAGACATTGCTCTTGTTCTGTAATCCACACCCTGCTCATGGCTTTGCTCGTTCTACTGGCTCTGAAATCTAGAGTCTGATTGAAGCTCGTCTTTAGATATTTGCATTTCATTGCCACAACTTAGAATTACCATATGATGATGCCTTTAAAAATCAATCAAACAGCTGCTTAGAACCATGTCTGCCCAAGATCATATGTATAGTGAAGTCTATAAAGGTATCAAATAAGCTGATGATATGGTCAAAATATGGTCAGAATCTGGTCAGAATCTGAATTCTGTTTCTGAGAATAATGTCGAAAACATTTTTGTAGGGTAATATTTTTTTGAGGGTAGGGTGGGGTGGGGGCATTAGCGAAGAGGCCAAAGCTTCTTATTTCTTTTGTCCTTCTCATCTAAACCTTCAAGGATATTTTATGATAGTGTCTTTATTCAGGATCCTTTACCATTAGATTTTGGCTACTGCACATTTTCTACCTAATAATCTTTCACTTTTACACTATCAATTTCTTATAAAGCGTTTCATTTTCACCTGCATGCCTATGCCCGCCATGGAACACCAACCTGGCACAGATCACTGTATTCAGGTCTTAAAATAGAAGATTAAACTGACCTGTGTGCGTGTGTGTGTCAGTACAAGACAAAGACAGAGTACGATGTTCCATTGTATGTCAAAGTGCAGCACTGTATAATATTCACTACTATTCAGTTACACACAGCATCAAGCCTACCTCCAACATTTGAGCTGCAGTTGGGCGAGTCTCTGGGTTTTTATCCAAACATTTCCGCAGGAAGTCATTAAATGCCTGTGACCTTGAGTAAATAAAAGAGAAAAGAAGAAGTGAAGTGAAGAAGTGAAGAAACAGTTAAAACAAAAAAATAATGTAAAAGTAACATTTCCAACCATTTTAGACCATCTTTGTACACAGCTTTGTTGTGCGAAAAAAAAAAAAAAAAAAGGTCTCAGCAGGAACAATGAATCAGCGGCCCTTTCTAAATCTCCCTCTACCTGATAACTTCACTTTCACATATAGTTTGGCACTCATTTAAGTGCAGCCTCTGCTGGAAAATGGTTGGCAGGTGGAAAAAGGGAAGGACAATTTGATGCATGACTGTCTAGAGCAGATTACAGTATACCAAGTGTGCAAAGTACTTGAAGGTGATTGAAATTAAATGACTTGTTGAAATCTAGACAGGGAAATAAAGTCCCCGTTGACTCCACTTGCCATTTTCTATCTTGTAGCTTATGAATCATGGAGGCAGGTTTCAAACTCCCCACTTTCTGGTTAACAAATTCCTCTTCGCAGCCTGTACATATTATGCTAGACAGTTGCAGGCCAAATGTGCAACAGCTGAATTCAGATTCTCACCATTTTTTTGGCTGCTCCAGGCTAGGAGGCTCAGACTTTGCGATCTTTAATAGCACCCTCATGGGATTGAGCTCGTGGTGTGGGGGTTCAATCTGCGCAAGCTCGATCAGAGTGATTCCCAAAGACCAGATGTCGGCCTTGTAGTCATATGGTGCATCCTTCATTGTCTCACACATGACCACCTCTGGAGCCATCCTGAGACAGATAAATAAGGTTAAACATTAAAGACTGTGGCATGCAAACTCCTCCACAAACGCACCACATGGTTCAGCACATAAATACTCTGTTTACTAAAAACATGCAGCTCCCCATGGGTTAAAAAAAGAATTAAAAAAAACAACAAGTAAAGAATCTAAAATAACCATCAAGATGTAATTAAGTAATAACACATACATAAATGTAATATAAATAAGATACAAATTTTGACGTGTAGTGTAGTCAAAAAAGTAGCATTTTAGATTTTTGGAAGTTTTTTTCCCCTGATCTGATCAGGACTGTGCACAGTTATGATTTAATTGAGCTGGGATGGTGGGGATGAATGATAACCTGTTCTAGTAAATGTTTAACTGTCATATTGGTATAAAGGAAGGCTCAATGGAACAAGGTTCACTGGGAATCATTTCTAATTTGGAGGAGCACTATTTGACAAGAATGAAGGACTGTAATGAATACTGAGTGTATGCACAGTATCATTTTCTCTCAGGTATTAAGTGCTGTGAGCAGTCAAAAAGGGTTGACCCACCAATTTTAAAGTTCATAGATGATATCTTCACAAGTGCTATGTATATGAATTATATTAAAGTAAACATTTAATATAGTCATTTTGCATAACAGTAATAGATTTACAGATAATGTTGCAAATCAGGGAGCAAGATTGTTATATGATAATATGGGATTTAGAAAAAGTAGAGTGTAATTTATATAGTCATTGAAGGCATTAAATGTAGCGTAACTAAGCCAACCCCCCGCCCCAGTGTTGCTGACTGAAACTGTAAACTTACCAGTATGGTGTTCCAATGAAAGAATCTCTTCTTTGTAACGTTTTGGTATTTTTTGCAGACACACCAAAGTCAGCTGCATGAAAAAAAGAGAAACGAAAAGTCACATGATGGAGGAAAGATGTTCACTAGCATTTCACAGAAGGAGGGAATGAAACAAATTCAAAAACTACCGGCTTTTTTTTCCTTCTCAAAACCACGCCCATGAGGTAGACAAATACTTTTTAGCTTGTAAAGCCATCCTGACTGTGTGATCTTTGGAGTTACAAATCCAGAAACAGTAAATTTATAGCAGTCCTGTTTCCTTAAAAAAGTTGCCAGATTTCCAGATTACAGGGGTCTTGTTTTCACTTTAGTTTTTTCCTCCCGCCTGTCAGAAGGAATATCATGTGTACCATGCCGGCGTTAGAGAAGTGCTTGGCAGTAGCACTTAGTTTTTGCACACAAGGCAGCAGGGTCACATCTTCAATTACAAACTGGCATGTTCTATTATGGGTTCTTAAATGACTTTTGGTTTTGTAGACTACAATTCAAAATCTTTGGCTTCACTGTCAAATGCATCACTTGAAACAGTCTGAACTTTTGCAGCAATGATTTCTACATCTCAGAGACACTGAAATTAAGCAGTCCTTTTATTTTACATTGAATAAGAGTTAACACTATATTTTTGGTAAAAACAGCAAAAAACTGATTAAATAGTTGTTCATTACCTACAACAGGGCTCTCATTATGTTCTACACTTCCAAGAACTAGTGCACAATAGCAGGTTTTAGCAGGAGAACAGAAGTAATGTTAGTGGCAACCTCTATGCTTTTATCTTTTACCACTTCAATTATGCCCATTAGTCAGAGTTTATACTCATCAAATTCGAGGGTCTTAGTGTCAGAAGCTGCTTGCTGCCTCTTGAAGCCAATTTCTGAGTTTTTCCTTTGTTCCCGCTGCCGCATGTCTACTACATTAGGGTCCAAGATTAACATCACTAGTTCAGTATTCGACAAAATATGTAATATGCTCATTTTCCATTACAGTGCTGAACAATGTTTTCTTTGCATAACATTTTGATAGCAAAATGAAGTAGACCATTGACTTTAGAATTTATTATGACCCAAATAATTGTTACATGAGATCACATTGACCTTTAAACGTCAAATTCTAATCAGTTGATCTCTGGGTCTAAGCCTATTTTAAAGACACGTCTCAAGGATTTCCTGATGAGAATAAAATTACAAAATTGTGATGGGAGACAGATGTAATCACTGACTCACTAGCCCTCACTGTTCACAGGTTATCATCATCATCAAAAACTGAATTGAAATCCACTGAGAACGACAAATGTGACGTTGTGTTTGAGAAAAATCTGTGTGAAGGTCATCACTGTAGCAAGTCTCTTTAAATTCTGACCAGTACTGTAGGGAGTTGTAGCGATTCTTGTGAATTGACGGACAGGCGATGGATACAATAACATGGCATAACCGGATTGGCAAATCGTATAGGCTAAAAATAATGTTTCCTTCATGACGATAGCAGGAAGGCATGATACCTCTGATCCAATATTCATTTGCTTTTGTTTTTATCGTTACCTGGATACAGCAAAAGGAATTATGAGCAATTTTTTTTGCCATCATCAACAATTCTTGGCACTGGTCACAACTGCTGTAAATAAGTTCATAAAAGTCATTAAAGACTTTTTTTAATCCAAAAAAAAAAAAAAAAAAAAAAAAGAACTGCAGGAGTGCTGCATGAAGATCAGACATTTTAGCTGACCTCAAAGATAGTTTAATTGCTGTCTTGTTTGAATTAACATGTATTTAGATAAGTTTGAAGACTGTAAATGAGTCCATGTCATGACATAATGGGTTTACAGAGGCAACTCCCAATAATTATAGGCAACTGTGGTGGAGCTGGAGAAGAATGTAAGCAGTAAAGATTCTTGGCATGCAGCTTAATGAGCACAGTTTTTGACAAAAATGTGTCATATGAGTTTTTCTTTTTTTTTGTCTTAGCTCAGTAAAAATTATCAGAGAGCCAATCAGAGTAAATAAGATAAAACATCACGCCACAAACAGTTATCTAAAGTTTCATATCTGAGGATCCTAAATGTTATGCAAATTTTTAGCGTCATTTGTTATTGTTTTTTTTCGTTAACTCTGTTTTCCTGGGTCTTTTCACGTGTGTTATGACTAAATCTTCTTTTTTTCGGTACCGGTACTAGTTTTATTTTGTTGTATTTATCCGCGACACCTTAAAGGCCAGTCCGTGAAAATATTGTCGGGCACAAACCGGTCCTTGGCGCAAAAACGGTTGAGGACCACTGATTTAGACAATTCAGCACTTGCTTATCTGGCACTTAGACAAAGCACTACACTAGAACACCACACTTCAATCTAAAACAAACTAGAGTATGGATCCAACTTTTGTCATCCAGCCATAAAATTTGAAGAATGTGAGGAACGCTTCAAAAAGCCAATAAATGAATAAAAATATGCAATGTTCTCAGATCACAGTTTTCCCACACAGCGCTTGCGATTCTCTGACAGCAGCAAAGGAGGAGTGCAGGACCTCTTACTGTGCATGTTATGTATGGCATGCATTTATGTCAAAGAAACAATGAACCTAAAGATTAGCCAAGACCCCAGAAATAACCTTCAATGAGCAATGTGAATGATACATTAATCTGGGAATTACTCCCACAATAATTAATTTAGCAGTAAAATGCAACAGTTGCAATTCACAAATGTTTTTTAAGAGGTTAAAAAACTGCTCTCGAGTCAAATAAGAAAAGCAACCAATACTTTGTATTAGTCTGTACTATATTTTCTGCCTGAATATCAAATAAAATATGAGTTTTCAAGAAGTACTGCAGTTTTCTGACTGTTCATACAAATGTGGTTGCAAAAACAAAACATCATTTTGTCCACCTTGATAAAATAAATATAATAAAAAAAAATGATCAATGCATTAAACTAAACACTTACCCAGTTTGATGTCACCATCCAGCATTAGGAGGATGTTACCAGCCTTCAGGTCTCTGTGGATGATCTTCAATCCATGGAGGTAGTCTAGCGCCTCCAACATCTGGCGACAAACTACCTGAATCTGTGGCTCTGTCAGCCCCCGATCCAACTCTGATATAGGCAGGAGAGGAGGAGAGGTTAGAGCAACAGAGACGGAACACTGCATACTTGTAATTCATACAATCATGGCAAAATAAAGAGTGCAGAACTACCGTGTGAGCTCAATGAGAAAAAAAAACACTAAACCCACCATAGCAGATCAGATAGTATTACCCGATAAGTAATCCCAGATTAGAAAAACCTTCACACATCCAAGATAATCCTGCCCTGTAGACTTCGTTTCATCTCTGTCTGTGTTTGGTTAGCTGCAGATGGGGTGCAGGCAGTTACGAGGATGTGGATTACCCAGTGAAAACACCAGGGGGATTTCCCACACAGGAGGACTCCACTATGTCTGACTGTTTCAAGGCTTCAAGGTCAAATTAATAAGGCTGTAGTATGATGCTGTTTTTCAGGATTTTCTGCCTGATAAATTTGAGATTTTTAAATACATATACGGTCATGAAAGCTAAGAACTACTTTTGACTTAAAAAAAAAAGATAAAAAAATAAAAACACTCCCTGACGTTTGGAAACCAACTGTTGCTGTAAAGGAAAAAGATTTTTAAATGAAAATACAGAGACAGAATGGCCTACCTAGCATGGCGGCATCCACAGCGCCTCCAGGGCAGAACTCAATCATGATCTGGGGGGAGGAGAGAAACTGATGTTAAACTTAACCCAGGAATTATAAGTAATAAAACTGACAGCTGAAAAACTGTCAGTGAAAGTCTGTGTTTCATGAGTTTGAACTTAGCTGTTGATGAAGCTTTTAATGTGTCTGTGATAGCAGAGACATCAATATACTTTAAGATGAAGGATTTTCAGTGGCACATAAAAGCAGAAAATCTAAATTTATATCAGAAGTGTGTCCTTCCTGTTAAATTATGTCATCACTACCTGTAGAGAAAAACTGCCAAACACACATCAGTTCAGCAGTAAAGTAAAAGCAAAGGCAGATGGAGGAGGTAAAAACTGAAGACGTTTCCTAAATGGAGTCTTATTAGCCATGTCCTCAAACACACCTATTAGAAAACAATAGTAAGATTGAACTTCTTTCACAGCACATACTGCATTTATAATTATGTTTTGAACTCTTGGTACTACGAAGCATACCTGCTGTGTGATCTCATTTTTTTTTTTTTTTTACAATCATCAGTCTGTCAAAGCATCAGCCAGGCGCTGGACAAGGCGTGGAGTTTCAGCCCAGACAAACCCGCACAATGAATGACAAATACCAAAAGGTGAAACCACACCATTGCACGTCTGACGGTATGAAACTATGCATACCTCTGTGTACACGCGGTCACGTGAAGGCGCACATACTTTGCAGAGATTCAGAATATGAGGACTGCCATTCTTGGCATTGAACACCAGGTGGAACAATGCTCTTCTGTCACACTGACAAACTTCATTAGTTTGGGCTCTGCCATGTGTCATCAGCGATCTTCCATTTTGCTTAGTCTGTTTAAAAGTTAGTTTCATATCAGATTTTTAGTTTTTTAAAATAAACAGCTGACTGTCTGGCCTGTGTATGACGCATGTTTCCAGCTTTTATATCTTTGAACTAGATCGAAGTTTTACCACGTGTTTAAGTTGTTTTACAGTAGCTAAAAACCTGTTTTAAGATTCCACTATTTGATCAACAAAGAAGAAACAGAAATCTAACATAGGTAAGGTTTAGCATTTTATTCTTCAAGTAAGAAGATTATTAAGGAAATAGTTTCGCACACACTTCAAAAATTAACATTTCCTGTTGATATGCATCCTTCCACCATTATGATCTGAAAAAGTTAAATAAGAACAGAATGTATTATTTTAAAATGTGTACAAACTGATGTGCAGTTTCTTCCCATCAATATTATCAGTATATATACACACTCTGAAAATATTTTGTTTATTTTGCATATTCTCAACACTACAGAGGGTGGTTAATCACACCTTTTATTACAAACCACATCCTTGTTCCTGCTCACCACTGCCCATTTTTTTCCACTTCTGTTTAAACACCACTCTCCAAGTTAAACGAACTACACTTTAGTGGTAGCACAAAGCGCTGGCCAAACTAAACAGCTAGTACATTACTCGGCTGTGACAGAGGCAACTGGTTTGTGTAGTCATCAGTGTGTCTGCAGCAAAGATTTGTTCTCGCTGCGTGAAAGAATCTTGGATGACGTGTGATGCTGTGGGTAAAGAATGCGCTCCAACTGGTCAAGCTGCATGATATTCATAACCACTGTGGGCTGAACACACACGTACACTCAGTGTCCCTGTGTATCTGAGTCAGAGTGAGACACAGAGTGAGAAAAAAATAACTAAACAATAAGCCAGTGTATTTCATCCCATTTAGAGATATATCTCACATTTTACTCTAAAGGGGTGATTTTTTATCTTCAAGTGTCTTAAAAAAACATTAGGACAATTTATGAGTGTCTTTTTCTTCCGAGTACAGCTGGACGCAACTTGACAAAGTCTACAAACCCCTAAAAGCTTTAAAATAAATGGAGCAGGCTTAGCTGACACCGCAGTGTTCCTCCAGTTCGCCACTCTGTACCTTCACAGTGATTTCTTACCTCAATTTAACAGACGGCAAAGGAAAGTAAAAGGCTATTTGCCAGCAAAAAAATGTTATACAATCAAGGATAACTAAACCTTAAAAAACACAGACAAGGTGGTGTCTTAGAAAGTCTTCTTTCTTTGTCAAACAGTACAGTGCTTGACTAGAGTAATGCACTTACAATTTCTCACTGTATCTAGGACTAGGTACTGTTGACCTATTTAAGATTATATATAATATTACAAATTCAATATAATCCAGGCCTACAGACTGTGGGTAATCTTGATTCCCTCAACCTAGCCATAAGCTTGTCTTAATGGGCAAAACTTGTAGTGGCATTTAGGCTGCACCCGGTCCACACACAAAAAAAGTGTGTCTAATACTACAAAAACACAGATTTTTGTAGTATTAGACCGTTTAGAGATAGAGCGCTCATTAGGGGGGAAAAAAAGAAAAAGAAAATTTGCATAGCTAAGACATGACTAATACTAAGGGATAATGTACTTTTACATGCTAAATGATATGAAATATTCTCTCAGCTATCTGTTTAAATTCTCTCTTCTCCTGCGTCTTTCTTTGCCTCTCCCTGTTTGTTCTTCTGAGTGCTGACATCAGCAGTCCCATCTCCACGTTAAAGGCCCCGTTTTTCTCACACTGTGGGCCAGGCTGTCTTGCTAACCTCCAGACCAGATTGGAACAAACAGCCTCTCACTGTCTTTTCTCTTTGTGGTAGAAAGCAGAGCTGGTGGGTCGTCACTGGAATGCACTGACTTACACTGCCCAGTCCACCCAATTGGAGGTAACCAAGGCCTGACCACCAGTAACCACTGGGCTAATTGTTGCACTTACAGCAATGAGGTGTAGAAACTTTTCCAGATTGTGCTCTTGTAAAGACGAATTACAGACAACCAGTTGTCACTTCAGTGACAATCTTTAACACTATACTTCACATACATTTTAAAAACATTTCCAATACTTTTAAGACACTGAGTGTAATTATGTGTTAGACAGAGAAACACATTAGTTACTGGAGACAGCTCAGAATTCACATGACAAACAAGGCCTGTTACTCTGAAGCCACAAAACACAGGAAACATGTGGTCTGAAAGTAACAGGCAGAGAGGTTTGTACATTTAACTTATCAAGCTAACCTAACAGTTGCACAGGGTCCAGCTTTGACTCATGGGCAATGTTCAACCCCCTCCACATTTTATTTAGGTCAACTACTAAATTCATTGTTGGTTTAATGCATGTATGCAGTAAAGCCTAATTACATTGTGAATTAGCAATTTTTAGTACATTAATTCTTTATTAAAACATGAGTTTGACTTTGTTGCGTTACACCTCTGGTAAAGTTTTGACTGATCAGCAGTTCATTAAGTCTTAACTTTAATTTTAATAGCTTACGAGTCCTGTCATGCTTGATTTAAGGCTTACAATTCTAATGCTTAATAATTAACTGATAACTAACAGAAAAGTCACAAACATGCCAAACTAAACATCTACATTTTGCACTTCTAGTAACTGCAATAATCTTTATCTTTAGCTTTAACACTGCCTTGTAATTCTTCAAATATTTAAAATCATGCCCCGACGTGAGGTCACCATTTGTCTTGGCCAGATAGAGTGGGAGATTACAGAGGGAGTTGAAAAGTTTACACTGACCCAGTGTGTGTGTGAGAAGAAAGAATGATTCAAGAGCAGGGGAAAAATAGCTGAGATTAATCTTCATTCTTGTAGTATCATCAGGGTCATTTCTGATGCATTATGTCAGCCAGGGGTTCTTCTGTCATTCCTATTTAGGCAATAGACTCTTCTTATCACTATTTTTACAACAAACCTTGCATATGGAGGAGAAATATACTCAAGATAAAACTGTTGCAATAAAAACAGTTGTCACAGAGTGAAACGGAACATCCCACGAGCCATTCAACATGCACAGTGAAAATATTTGTTTTGTCCCTCTTCACTGACTGTTGAGGTTTGTGTGTCATGGCTTTTTTGGGTCCTGGTTATGAGTGGTTTTGAGAGGAAGATGACTGAAGTTCCTTTAGTGCATTATGCACCAATCTAATTTCAGCCTAAAATCATTGAAAAAGGTCTGATTTATTTAATTGCTTTGTTTTGTTTTTCTCCATCCAGATCATATTAAAATGTGTAAAGATAGTGTGTCAGTGTTTGTGGTTAACCTCTTTGACAATGTTCAGCCAAAGAAAAATAAAACAAAGAGCCAGAAGGCAGCAAGTCTGTGGTTTTTAACTTGAGTCTGATTTGCTCATTCAGATTTCAGCATTACCTACCCAGAGTTTATTCTCATAATAGAAAGCGTCAAGCAGCTTGACAATGTAGCGGTGGTCACATTTAGCCAAGATGTCAATCTCGACTATGTAATCTTCCAACTCTTCCTCAGATTTGGTCTCGATCACTTTGGCAGCAGCCAGAACTCCTGTCTCCTTGTTTCTGGCCTGCGAAAGGAAAACAGATCAATGTTAAATGAAACATGCATGAGTAATGGCAGACCTTTTTCAATTCATTTTACTCCCGTTTTTGTGCTCAAAGACTTTCAAAGCAAAATTAACCAACCCTGTGAATTTAAGTGTTTCAGATCTCCAGAGAGACCAATTTTTATCATTTAGTTATACAGAAAACATCAACAGTGCAGAAGGTTATTGCCAACATTTAATTTTTCATGGCCCATATAACAGGGAAAAATAAATAAATACACAGTATGACCAATGTTAAGATTAAGGGCCACATTTACAGTTCAAAGGCCCCCTTTTTGTTTGAAAATCTACAGTTGGTGATTAACTAAAGAGGTGCAGTGTCATGGGGTAGTCAGAGGTATTTTTCCAGCTAGCCATAATTAATACAAAATGTGTTGGTAGGTGATTCTGTAAATTTTCCACAGTACTTAAAATCATACAAATGTGAATTTTGCAACGTGCAATTTACAGTAAAATGTGCTAGGGGCACGTCTCATTTTGAGCCTCATGTGACTGTGATAGTTTCCCGTAAGAGTGGTAATTTATTTGGAATGTCAGGCGGTGAAATTATCAAAATGAGCTCATAATTGACAAAGATGGATGGCTCAAAGCTTGGAGCTCGGTGCTAAAGCATTAGCTCCGTCCCTCAATGAGTTCTCACTCTGAGCTTCTAGAGACAGAACAATACCTGAGATTAGGCACAGAATTACAGTTTCCAGAGAGAAACACATGTGTAAAACCTGAGCATACATTATATTATCTTACTCACTACCTTGTCAGGTCTGCTCATTTTTGGCAAAACTAATTTGCTCTGCTCTTGGTAGACTGCATGAATAATCTTTTTAAATGAACTAGCTGCATTTATAAATTAGTACATAACTTTCCACTCCTATCAATGCACTGGGGAATCATGGTAACGTGCCCTGCATAGTTTATCTGGCACCAAGAGTCTCAAGTCTTAGTTTGTTCAAAAGAGATAACTTTGATCACAATCTGTGCTGGGCTTTATTGTCCATGCTCTAGCCAAACGGATGAAGACACTCCAAGATCCACAAGACAGCAATTAAAATGCTGACTAACATTTACAGGCAAAACTGGAAAGGAAGCTCCACACCCTACCCTGAGCAACTGAAGAGTCAGAGGAACTGAAAAGAAGAAAATGCCACTTTAGCCAAACCCATCACACGCATAGACAAAGAATTCCTCATCGCTCTGAGTGGTAAAGAGAAGAAAATAAAGCAACAAAATATTCAAACAGTAGAGTGACTCAAACAGCATCAAACACATGACGCTCTCTCGTGTATGAGGCAGGCTTTTTTCAATGTGTTTCTACAGTCAGAAGTAAATATTCACTCCAGTCATTGTTAGTGTTCAACTGGAGACAAATGAAGACTTAAAGTGGAGTCGACAACAAATAGCTAAAGGCGGGGTCATCTGCCACACCTCATTTAAACCTGCCCTAAAAAATATCAATTCAATTTCTTTGCTGTAAAAATCTAATATCTAGGAAGTGATGGTTTCATCACGATCATGAATGTTGTCTGATTAATATGGTCAATGCATGTGCATATAATGAGCACAAGTGTTTCATTTTATGACTAAATAAGGAAAAAACTAAGAAAAAGAAACAACTGCCTATCCTGGTGAAATCTGGACCCTGTTGTGGTCTACATCCACCCAGTGGCCTGCAGAAACAGACTATATTAAGTCTGGTATCTGAATCCTTCATGGTTTACAGAGGCTGTGGGAAAACATCTGAACAAACACATGAGGTTCACAGCGACACATCCTCATCGCAGTACTTCTTGGACTATGCGCGTTTACCTAACAGAGCTCCGGAGAAGTTAAACTTTCCCCAGCAGATTAACCTAAAGTGTGACTCAACAGGATGCGATCTCTCGCCATCAAACAATCAGTCTGTTAACAAGTCTCAACAGTAAACACAGACACCAAACTCTTGCAACTGCTTTGCTAACATTACAGCTCTCTGCAATAGCGCTGTATCAGCTTCAACAAAGTCACCATCTGGGGTCAGATTTCCAAAGAAATACATGTTTTGACAAGCTAACAATTCCAACTACATCTCTGTGGAAAACACACATCTGACACAGTCAACACTGTGTGGGTAACCTTACTTTTAGTACAACCGATTTTTTTTAAGTTCTTAACTTCCTTGTACAAAATGAAACTCTCCAGACACTTAAGAAATTCTCATTTAGTACAATTCTTCCTTGTCAGACCTGCCTTCCTTGTTAAGTAAAAGGTAACTTGAATTCCAGAAGGCTTATTGGAGTTCTAGTTACTAGTAGAGTGTAAAGTAAAATGATTCAGAGAAAGGTTAAACTTACACACTCCTTAAGCATTTTTCTAATCTATTTACAAACTAAAGTAAACAAATCAGTTAGGTTTCCCTTTTACCTATACCAGTTTGGACATGAAACACAACACCTGTTTCACTTTTGCGTGAAAGAAGCAGCACTAAAAACTATCAGTAATCATAGCTAGCGTCCAACTATTACCCATGTTGGGATATTTAAAATTCCAATATTTCCTTTTTCAGATATTTGCAACTTCCCTGTTGGCAACACAAATGGAATATGTGTTTGGAATATCCCGACACACAACAATATCGCAAACACGACAACAGGGTAGACAAGAACAGTCGGGCAAAGCATAACCGAGTGAGCAAATAGCTAAACATGACAAATGTTAGGGGAGTCGGTGGAGTTTTTATGTGTTTGAAAGAAAAAGAATACAAATATTGACCAATACATTGAAACTTTTAATTTTTAAGTCAAATATCCATATCAATCGTTTAATTAAAAAAGAAAAAAAAAATCATACATCAGACAGACTCTACTCAGAAAAGCCTGTCTCTCATGCATACATGCGGGCATGCATGCACGCACATACACACCCCTTTACATCTCAGTGGGAGCAAGGCAGAGGAATGTGCCTCTGGGCTTCAGCTGGTTGGGGGTAGACTCAATGGGCAGACTGAGAGAAGTGAGTGTCCTGCAGTTATGTGGTCCTTTTTGTGTGGAGTGAGGAATGCATTACGTCAGTGAGGATCCTCAAGCATGGTATATAAACACAAACGTGTTTATATATGCACCTTACCATCTGTATACATTCCACTAAAAGGAACAAACATCAAATCTCACAAAGGACAAGCTGGATTTCTGGAAACTAGCACCACATCAGTGCACAAGTGTACACAGTCATATGTGCACGTTTTGGTGTATAATTGGTAGTGTGCTTATTGCACCCAACTAAAAAATTGAAAATGTTTTCCACCACATCGCCCCATACAAGAAGGATTTGTACCTTTTTTTTTTTTGCACTTTATGCAACAAATATGACAACATTTATAACTTGTAACAGTTTTCCAACTTGCAACTCCTACACAACTCATCTGTTATAGAGCAGATGACACACACCGATATCAGCTGGCCCAGGGGCCACCTACAGCATTCTTAACATGTTCACTCATGACATAACTAAAGTTCCTCCACTTTTTAAAAAGCATACTCAGGCACCAGATGTTAAAGTTGAATAGGGAAAAATATCACGCTTTATTGAAAACATTAACATCTAATTTATTACATGACGACGACACACCCACAACCCCTTAAGGAGAAGAAATATAGTCAACTTAATACTGTAGCCGTTGCCATCCCACGAGACAACACTGTTTTAAACCCAGTGACTCTTTACTTCCTCTGACTCTACTCCAGAGGAGAACAAATGTCTTAGGCTTTGTTTTGGTCTGGTTTCCATGGTTTCTACCTAAAGAACTTGTTTCTTCTCTGTCCTCATGGTTCAAAGCTCTCTGTCCATTTTACCATTTGCTCTTGTGGCATTTAAACAGACGGCCTAAGCATTTGTTCACTTTGAATTTTGTAAATTCTGAAAATATCTGATTAAACCACACATCAACTAACAGACTACATAATGCTGAGTTATTAACCTGGACCGCAGACTTATAATTTGGGCTGTTGCAATTAAATACTGCCATTATTTAATCTGCAGATTAATTTTGGTCTATTAAAAACCAAAGAGTTGCCAAAAAATATTTCATTTACTCCAACATTGCATAACTCCAAAGATTGCAACAGAGCATTTGTGAGCCTGTTGCTATCAAATTCTTAGCATTCAGATTGGAAAAATTATTATTTCCCTATCAAAATAGTTTCTGGCAACCTTTAGAGCAATAATATTGCAGAGACTGTGAAAAAGAAAACATTTCTTCTGCATCTTTTCATTTTCTTTATGTTTTTTTAATCAATCATCCACCAGCCTACTATCAGAGTGCCTCTGTACCCATCTTTCTGAAGGTGATTTAAGTCTCTCATATGGTTTTCAGTCTACTTAATGTAACACATGTGCAATAAACCCAGTCCATCCTCCTCACTTTGTATGCAAAGCTGTAAATATAAAATGTGTCTGCCAAACCTGCCTGACTTAGTTTCCCCATACTACTTTCTGAAGCTCCTGCTAGACAAAAGAATTAAAAAGGGGCAAGGACAGATGTTACTGTCCTGTGTGTCCACCTCCACACATACTGTAGGTACTGATAGACTAAGTAAACATATACATACAAAAGTACACACTTCCAGTCTCCTGTGTTTGTGTGGCAGTCTTTTCAAAGTTAATCAGGACTGGAAGCAATAATGTTAAATATCCTGTGTTGACTAAAGTATTAATGATTGATGTGGATGTTTTGATTCAAAAGCACATGCCTGGATAATACAGCAGCTAAAACCCTAATCTCAACCTTAAAAATAAACTTAGATTAACGTTTTCCTCATTTTTAAAATGTATCTTTGTTATTGTTAAGAACATAAAAAAAACTAATTAAGTGACATGTCAAGGGACCAGGTGACCTTATGTGACTGATTACACAGAGAACTTTCTCTGGGGTCACTCACCTACAGGCTGAACAGGCATTAAACACATGCAGCTCCCTTCAGGAGAATGTGTGCTCGGTAGACCTTTGTCCCTTTATAAACCTGTGAACCGCCTCGCCCCTACAGGCCCTTCCCACATGTCTGCCAGCAAGAATGTGGTTCTTAGCTCACATATATAACTCACACCTCTTATTGAGATGCAAAGTATGGCACAAGCAGCACATGTTAAACAGCTACATGTAGGATGTTGACTTATTTATCTCTTGTTCTGTGATGGCTGTCTCAAGTGCCAAGTGGAACATTTGAGTATTTCTGGTTAGTCAGGCAACAGTGTCAAAATCAAAGGTGTCATTACTGCTGGGGATGCCTTTGACTCACTTTTTGTAGTCCTAATTTCCTTTTTATTGCCTCTGCCACCTTCACATTTCCAGTATGAATCAGAAAGCAAACGCTTCTAAAGTGGGCTTGACATTCACTTAAAGGTGGGAAAGAAATGAGCTGATCAAAATAATTAAAGCTCGTCTGAGTCACCTTTTGCTATTGTTTGCGTACAGCAATTAGACCTTACAGGAAGTAGAAGTGACTGAAAAGTGCATTTGCCTGGATTCATCCACCCAGTCAAGTCACCAGCTCTCCTATCTTCTTGGTAGAGGTTGTTGTTCGCAGCTTTTGAGGAGGGCCCGAGCCACTATCTTGGAGCCCCCTATCCCCAAGCTCCCTACACTTTAGGCCAAACTGACAAGCCACTACAGAGTAATGGATTGTGTTTTTTGTGATAAAAAATAGAAAATACTGATTGGGCGTAAAGATCAACAGTATAAATGGTTTATGTGGAAGTATGTTACCCAGTAAAGTATGAAAACTAATGTAGTCATCATCTTTTATTTACTGGATATGATGCATTCATGTGACATAGTAAAAATGTTCTTCCAAAAAAAGGCACAAGGAAGCATACCTATAACTCACACATGACATAATTTTAACAGGAAAGGAAATTACTAATTTGCCACTGCTACTGTTTATTAGGTTTGTTAAGTTCCAAGAAAGTAAAGATGAATGATAAAAAGCCTTCAGTGTGGTTGTCACTGCTCCTAATAGCAGGGCTTCTCTGGGTCTAATCTCAAGAGGAAAGTAAAGTAAGTAAAATAAGTTTACTCATTTTACAGCAGAGAAGAAGAAAAGTGACTAAAATGTTTCAAGGCTGCGTAGCCAGTGCTTACCTTTCACCTAGACATGTGAATGGCTCTGCAAACTCAATCATTATGGCTAACCCCTACCTTAAAAAAATAGATTAAAGACATGAATGTAGCTATGGCTCTATTGTGAAATACCAGAAGCTCTTATAGCGAAACGCATCAGTGAAGAACAAAGATTGTTTGACATATTTTCTTCTATCAACGCCAGAGCATGACTCTTCCTCCTCTATCAAAACCACTGACTGTAAAGACGGCACAAATGTATGAATTTACAGACTACTGGGCAAAGGATACCTGACTGGAACAAATTTGTACAAAAACTGCTTAACAATGAAGCAATGAGCCTTTTCGGGATGTGAAAGTTGTGATCAACATTGCAACATGCCCCAAATTCAACCCCGAAGTCACAAAAACAAAGCAGGTCAGGGAGGCAGGAAGTTATAACATACAATACCACAGACAGCCTTGGAAGAAAACCTGTAACACTTAATTCTTTAATCAGTGATACACAGGCCTTCAAACCTTGACTTTCATGACAAAGGAGTCAAACTTCCTGAGTGCAGACTAGAAGAAGCAAGCACCACACTGGAGGGTTTATACGGTCTTATTTAAAGCACACCACAAAACCAAGCTCGGGCAAGTACTGCATGATTACCAGATTAATCAGAAAAAGTGTACAAGTGACACATGAGACATTATGGTTTGATGTTAAATTTCCAAAATGTAGAAAATCTGATATAACTGAAAATTCTACATCTTTCATTTTCTCGATTGCTAATGCTGTCCGAGTATGAACTCACACATATCAGAAATTATCATGTAGATCATTAACCTCAGACCTACAACTAGAAACACAGATCAAGGCTTTTGTAAATGCCGATGACAATGTCATGACGAGGATAACAGGGACTCCAACCATTCTGAGCCCACACCCATCCAGCTGGGCTCTTATCAGTCACCGTGGGCCCAGCTGCTCCCTGAGATTAGACCCAGGGAAACCCTGCTCTCGGGAGCAGTGACGACAGTGCCACTGAAGTCTTTTTAAACATTCGTCTTGGAGCCATTCTTGATAACTGTGAGCATTTCATATGAACCTTGCGGCTTTCCTTCACAAAAAGGAAGTTGCAACCTTTGCCCCCTCCTACTCACCATGTGAGTTTCTCTTTGACTTCACAGTAGATGGTAATCGTATTTTAAGTGATTTTCTGCAAGTCTTACAAAAACACTACATAGAAGAGAAATGTCTTGTTTTATGCCTTTAACCAGTCCAGGATTTCCCACAACATTTTGGCCCGGTGTATGACCACATTTCTCCAACCTAATGTGCATAAATAGAGTTTTTTGAAAGTTTTAAAGATGATCAGATCCGTTACTGTGGCCTAAACACTTGGCCGACTACTGTACTCGTTTCGTTTTTGCCATAGCTGAGGCCACCTACACACTTTCTACTACACAACATCCAGGCTGAACCCACTGTCAGACCAACAGGGACAAGATTCACTGCGCTTTTCATCCCACAAAGGGAATTTGACAGCGCGTAACCTTAAAGCCTGTGTGTGTCTATGGAAACATTTCACTAGCAGCAGCAGGCTAGTGTGCTCAGTGGCACGTGGCTCATTAATTAGTGAGAAGGGCTACACAACTCAATTGTTTCATGCCTCACTTGCAGCCACAACACCTTCATACACAAGCACAGGACTCCTTCCAACAAGTGCAAACACGCACAGAGAGACAGAGCAAAGACATCATCCTATGACACACTGGAGCTGCAGGAAGTGGAATATGAGACTTGATTAGTCAGTGATGGTTTAAAAAAAAAAGAAAGAAAAAAGCCTACAGGGAGACAGAAGTGCCACAGTGTTGTGGGTGTTTGTATTACATTGTGAAACAAACCAGCATGTAAACGACTGATAACAAGCATCAAAATGCAATTTAGCATAACTAGTGCTAATAAAATTTAACTGCAATTTGAATCTAAACGTAGCACTGATTGCACACAGATTTTTTTTTTTGTGGTCAAAACTGACTTACTGACAAGTAAAATGTGCTCTAAGGTTAAAGATATGTTTGGCCCTCGAGTGATAAATGCAGTGTTAGAAACATCGGCTTTCCATTTAGCTGCTCTATAATCCCATTTAACTGCTGCTGGACAGTGATACTTTAACCTCATTAACAGAGCACCAGAAGGTGTAAACAACAGCATGTTTGAGTACATGTTTGCATCTGCAGTGTCCTGTGATACTCAGACTCATTAACAAAATGAATATTCTGCATTTAGGTAATTTATGCATCAAAGTATCAACCAACACAAGTGCACGCTTAAAGAAAAAAAGTACTTATAGCACTTGGATGACACATATTTGCACAATATTTTGACCCTCAATCTTCAGCAATAAAAAGGTTAGAAACACAGGCTTAAGTTTTATGGACAGTCATATTTTTTTCCTAGCAGCCTTTCAATAATGGAAAAGTACAGTTTCACCTACAGGGAAGAATATATTCGATAACTGGGGGAGTATATTGCATTTTATGAGATCCTTCTTTCACACTGTTCCTGGGTTACAGCCACACACACACATAGATTGATTTGTCCTTAACACTACCCTTAAGCCTGGGAGTTGTTATTCTCCTGCTGGTGACATTAACCTTTGGAGAATCAGCCTGTGTGGAGCACTCGGTACTCTCTAGCAAAACTGCACAATTACACAAAACAAAAAAGAAGCTCTACAAGCAGCGGTGTCCGACACATGAAATTTATACTTTCTTCTCCTGCTGCCCATTGCACATCAACAACCATCTTTTTTGTGACTCCTGCCCTCCCCCAAACAGTTTGACAAGTAGATGATCTCACAAGTGACAGGACACAGAGCCTCCTTCCCTCACACCTGCTCTATCAAATACTTCTAACATCTGAAAGCATGTACAATTCACCACACAAGGCCTTTCCCTCCCACAGATGGGCCAATTATTCTGAGGTTTGGGAGCTGCGAGAGGAAGCCGTCTCCTGATGCAGTCCCACAGTTTCCTCTCTTGGCCATCGTCTGCTCTTGCTCTGCCTCCCTCCACTCCATCTGACAGCTGCAGGTGTGGAGCTGTCCTCCTCCAACCAACTGAAGGAGGAGAAACAGGATCCCAGGCAAATATAGTGGGGAAGGGACATTACATTTTGTAAGCTTGCCAGTTGTCTAAGTAGCACTTAATCACACTAGATGTACCAGCCACTTTCATTTGGCTTTAGCTTTAAACACTTTGGAGCTGAAGTGGACTGTGTGTACTTCTGCACTGAGAAACCTGAGTAATCCTTAAAACCTGAGTAATAAACAGCAGCTTATTAAAGGTTTCTTCAGATTCAAAGAACCTTGTACCCTTGTACTTGGTCCCTGCCTTAGCATCTCAGGAAGAAAACTCAAAGCACTGTGCGTTTTCATAGTATGCTTCACTGTTAAGATAAATTATGCAACTTCACTTCTAGCTATAACTTGATCGCCATGTTACTATTTTCTTTTCATTAAATTGCATCCGTGGCAATAGCTTTGCTGGAATAGTGAGCTTTATAGTGCTCTTCACACCCATTTCCCCACATGTATGTAAACTTTCCAGTAAAAAAAAAAAAAAAAAAAAAGTCTAAACAAGGTGGGGTCCTCTGAAAAGACTGCGCTCTCTGTTCAGTGCAGAATTCTGCTTAAAGCATCACTTCTTCCACTGAGGCCCCTGATGTGTCAAAGACCTTCACTGTGCTCCACTGGGCTGTGTAGACACAGAAGGCCTGTGCCCCGCGTTGCAGAGGGCAGTGAATGTCTTACAGAGCCAGATTAAATATCTCCACTGAGTCAAAGTGCTGATGGTGGTGGTGCTGCTGGTGGTGCTAAGGTGCTTTCACTGTCCCTGCAGGCTGACTCAACAGTGGTGTCACATCATGGCATTTTTCTAAATCCTCCACATGGCATACATAATTTCAACTGCATTCACACAAGTTCTGAGAGGTCAGATCTGAGAGAGAAAAGAAGAGAGGAGCCACACAGAAGTAGTAGTCACCCATGCTGATTCTAAAGATTTAGCAAAACTTTCACACGACAGCCAAAGTTAAAAATGTAATGACTGCATGGGTCTGTTTAACATAAGAACTCTTGACCAGCAACATAGTTCAGATATCTGTCATATTACAGCAATGCTGGGATGGTTCAGCACCCACAGGTGAATGGAACTAGTCCACACCCAAAGGATGCAAGGCTTTAAAGTGTGTGACAGGTGGGGGGAAAATACACAGAAACACCCATTTGAAATGAAACTAGTATAAAGTATATATTAGGTCGTTTACTACATTTTGTCAGAGAAAACTTAAGTAACTTTTTGATATTCAAGGAAGTTTTCATAAGCACAAACAGGCATCAAACGGGCAACTCATCAACATTTCGAGATGACTACTTCATTTGAGGACGAATGGGGTTCTTGGGGTTCTACAGCATTGTCAGACAACAGGTGCCTCGTGTCTTTTGAGAACACACTTACCTTGTAGACCTTTCCAAAAGCACCGTCGCCCAGCTCGCCAATAATTTCCCAAATGTCGTTGGGATTGACGTCCCGGTTGACGTGCTCGTACTGTTTGGCTTTCTTTTTCATATCCATGGTGGGTAGACGAAATAGTTTACTGAATCTACCGAACGCCATTATTAACAATGTACTAACTTCACCTTTAAAAATAAAAAAATATATTAAAAAAAAATTAAAACTGTCAACAGTCTTGAGCACGAGAACACTAGGGACGCAGAATCGTGCAGTCCGCTAAAAAGAAAGTCTTATCTACCAATTTACAGCGTCACTTTCAGCGTCCTTGAGAGAAGAAAAAGAGAACTGGGCTGGTTCACAAAAAAAGAAGAAAAAGTTAATCTATTCCGTCCATTTCAGCCCGTGGGCTCTGTGGGGCTCTGACGTGGAAACTTGGCGTAATCCAATTAGCAGGCTGTGGTTAAGTGCTGGGCGCGCGGTGACCACCTGCTGCTACGAAGACACGATGGAATTGCTGCTCGCCTGTCTGGCTGGGCAACTTGTTGATTCAAAATAGCCCCACCTCGTTTCTGAACAGCGCTCGCGCTGCCGACATGGAAATGTAGGAAATGTAGTTCTTTGGGTAGAACGAGTCGGTTGATATACAGCGTCGAGGCGGTAAAACAGGACTTCATGTCCGGGTTGATGCTCGGCGTGCTCTCTGACAGCGGCGGCGTCTCCTTCAACTTCAACAGCTGTGCTGTATACCAAAGTATAACCCCTGTAAGAACATATAGACTGCATGCATGAAGTTAGGACTCCATTATATACAGATTTTGTCTTCTCGTTCTCCTGTTTAGGTGTTCTGTTTGCTTTTTAAAAATATATCATTAAAGGGCAAAAAAGAAAACAAATTTGGGTGATTTTTTATTACAGCCCGTCTACATTTTTTTAAAGCTCATTAATCAATATTAAAAAGAAAATGCACTGGTTCTTCTTACTGTCGTTTGTATTTCCTTTTAAGCTGCATGCTGGTTAAACTTCACTCAACTGAAAAAGCAAGGCCACACCGCCCTCTAGTGGGAAAGTCATTGTTTTTCTGCGTAGTATCTGGGGAATTTGACGTCAAGAGATGTGCAAGTGAAGAAAATGATGGACATATTATCAAGGTGACTTGTCGTCAATCCTAATATTTGTATAAATAAGTAATTATATAAGTGGTGTCCGTGGGACCCTTTCCCAAAAGAAAAATAATCTAATTTATTATTATTTCAACCTCTAATTCACTGCTATTAGCTCATTTTCTCTGAAGATCCTATCACATGACACATTTTCCATGACTTCGCACTATCGTGTGAAAGAGAATGTTTACAACATGGTAGTGTGAACTGTTATAATGTAAGCTTGGAGACGGTGGCACTGATAAAAAGAGAAGAGGTGGACTTGGAGGTGGCAATCAAATCCCTCATAATCAAGATCTGATTGTGAGTCACTATTGCAATCAGTCTGACACACAGCCAGCTGTCCACATCAAACAGATTATCAGGGAGGTTATCTATGTTCCTGAAAATGACCTTCCATGACAACTGAGCAAGAATGTTTTAAAGATTGTTGTATGAGTGTTGTAAAATTTCTTTGAGTGTTGAAATATCGGTGAGAAATAAAACAAGTAATATATATAAAAACGTGTAAACATACATGGAAATGCAATATTTAAGGCAAAAACAGAGTGTGTATAATTCTAACAAGCTTAAAAGTCAGTATTTTATTCATGAACTCTCTTAGCCAGACTTTCTACTAATTTCTTTAAATGGTCTTCAGGATTAGTTCTCCAAGCTTCTTGCAGGACATTCAAAGCTTTTCCTTGGATATTGGCTCTCTTCTGCTCTGTTCTCTGTCCCACACAGCTTCAATAATGTTCAGGCTTGGGCTTTGGGGAGACCAATCCATGACTGATGTGTGTACCATTGTGTGTTTTTCCATCCATGTATGCTTTTACTGCAATGGCAGTGCGTTTGGAATCATGTTGAAAAATGAAACCTCTCTTGAAACCTAGTCATCTTCTTTTTTATTTGCATGTCTAGAGACATAAGGAGAATACGTTTTTGGACAACTCAACTGATTTAACTTCTATTCTTAGAAACCCAGCTTGCATCTTCTTCTTTCAGCGGCTCCCTTTAGGGGTTGCCACAGCAGATCATCTGCCTCTATCTCGCCCTGTCCCATCCTCTTCTGTCACACCAACCCTCTGAATGTCCTAGAAAACCAGCTTGTATATTACAAGAAAATGTGTCTTATACTTAAAAGTATAAGAGCTAAATCACCAGTTCTGAATAAATCAGCTCTTTTTACACAGTAGATAAAACAGAGGGATGTTTGTTTCAAAAATGTAATGACTTATGAAGTGAAAAAGATCGGTGCACTGTCTTACTGGGGCACAAATGATATTTTCCTGCGATGGCAAATGCAAATGACTGTTGCAGATACCTCACAATCCTTACTGTTGCGTGTCATGTGTTCCAGTTTTGACTGTATTTAAAACATGTAAGGCACAAAAGAACAACTGTAATATCTCCATCATAAGATGCAATAAAGCTTACTGTTGGATCATGCTGGAGCTTACTTTTAATACCAAACCTTATATTGTGCTGCAAAGTCCATTTTACACATTGGGAACATATAAAAGCAGAACAGTCACACCTCAGTGTCAATTTAGTAGTTTGTTTGTGGCTATTACAGATGTTTTTAAAGACAACAAAAGCAAGATAGAAGTGTCTTGGCTGACAGATCTTTTACTTGTCTGTTACTGTTACTTAAGCGCTGCCCTAATACAGTCAGTATGACCTCCACTATGCACTATGCAATATGCTTATCTGGCAACCTGTGTGTGAAAAAAACCCCTGCAAGAAATATAATGAATGCTGTCTTTTATCACATTTGGCAGATCAAAGGTACTCAGAAGGCTCATTTTTAATTTGCTTCCATAGGGGTTTAACTCATTAGTCAGCATTAAAAGTTTTTGCATAATTATTCAAACAACTGTCTATCAACCAAAAATGTGACTGTATTCATTCTATAAGAGGCCTGTGTAATTATAAAAAAATAATAATACATCTTATTCTGTAAAATATTTTGCTTTATCATCTGGTTGGTAATAAATGTCATTACAAAGAGAATACATGCTTATAACATCAGAATCACAATATGGTTTACTGAGGTGATCTCATACTTGTGTCTTCCAGGTTTTTTTTTCTTTTTTGTCATTACTTGAAGAAATAAAGAATGTCCACTGAGACTCTCGCTGTCTCTCTATCAACGTTCTCGGTGAGCAGCTTGAAATATTTCAGCATCCAGGATGTCAGCGCTCCAGGGCAGAGCAGTCAAAGGCTGTGAACACCAAGTCCTATGAAAACAAAACACACCATGGGACACCGGTGAGGGAGGTGTGAACGTTTTAGCAGTGACTTGTTTTTCACTTGGTAAATAATGTTTGTATATGCTTTATGTAAGCCACAGCACAAGGTTACCTTTCTCTCTAATGTAAGTGAATTTACTCTGACCCTTCTCTGAGGCATTGTGGCCTCGCCTAGATGGGCAGATCAGTCATGTCAGGACACCAATAGCAGACCCAGATGGGTCTGACATCACAGATCAGGTGAGTGGGATCAAACGCTCGCAGAGCACAGAAGGTTATTCATAATCTGCATCATAAACCCTGCTTAATCCTGCGAAATCACCAAGTGAGTGACCCAGTAAACAGCAGTTAGTTTGAATGCATCTCATCACTGTTAGCCTGTTTTCAGTTTATGAAACCATATCAGGTGCATGGGTGAGTTAAAACGCAGCTCAGTGACTACATATTCAATAAAAATCTGGTTTAATCAGAGCTATACGTTTGATCTTAACTATGAATTGTAATTTACTTTATGACGTTTCTAGAGTTTCCTGGCACAAATGCACTACACCACACTTAAGTCCCACAAGATGGGATGTTAATATCTGATATATGATTGAGTATGGCACAGTTTACACTTATTTAGACAGCTTGTCTTGTCTTACCCCGTGGCATCTCTCTGACATGATGATGAAGAGCTGTCGCATAGTGACACCCAGCTTCCTTACGTCTCTGGTGTAAGCACAGCGGCGCTGTCGCAGGCCCTCCACCATTTGGAGGTAGGTGCTCATTTTGTACATCACACAACCATTCTGTCATGAGTAACAATTAGTGTCCCTGCGCATGATTTACTGCAGCTAAAGTTTGCAGTCAAAATACCACATAAGTGAGCGTCAAAAATGCAGGGACGGCCAGATTACTCAAAACAATGTGTGTAGATCATCGACAGAAAGGAGAGCGCAAAAAACATTTTCTTTTCGGAATGTTATATGGCAAAAATCATGCCATTTTATTATTCTTTTTTAATAATAAAGACATACTTACATGAACATCAATGTAGAGATTTGGCATGTGTGCCATGCAGTAACTCTGGATGAAAAGAATGAAAGCTATCAAGTCTCACAGATTTTACAACTTTTCCTGACTTTCCATGATTTCTTTGAAATCATGTTTCTCATGTCACTAAAGCCAGCTGAAATAATATACAATTATTTATGTAAAGTACAAAATCTTTATTATTTACAAGTTTTTAAACAGTTAGAATAGTTATAAAATACCACTTAAGTGTAAAGTAAAATAAAAAATTACCAAGCTGACTTACAGTCTCTGGGTCCCATTTCAAGTCTGCTGCCCACCGGGTGAGGTCCCGGGCCATGCTCAGCACCTTAGTATAGCATGTTGGAGGGTAGAAAGGGTAGCTCAATATCAGTGGCATCAAACATGAGATAAACAACACGTGTTTAAAGATCGCCATGACTCACTGACACCTAGTGTACCAGCAGAGCTTTGGTTTGGTTGTGTGATCAACGCTCACATGGAGCCACGTATGCATCTGGATGGATTTTAACACACCCTTTGTTTACTCCAAAATAACTGTGAAGGAATGACAGGGGAAGATCCTTTGTGATGCAATAACGCAGATTTGCATGCATTGTGTGCATTTGAGTTCAGCATCGATTCTCCTCTTCTAATGGATACAAATTTAAAATAAAGTAAAAGTTGTATCTGCATTACTGCTCAGTAGCTAGAAAATATTTTTTTATTGTTATATATGAATCTTTAGAAACAGTGGGTTTTTTTTCACTGACAGTGATAACTGTTAGGAAATGAACTACAGATTCTGATTATGCGTAGCATTTGGTAAGTGTTCTCTCCACCACAGATGATACATTTTCATACACTTTTTTATGTCAACAATTTTTATTTGTATGATACATAAAAACTGTGAAGCTAACTGCACACTCTGAATTTTCCAACTCAGCATAGAGTACTTTTTGCATTAAATTGGCGCATGTCTTAGTCTATATATATGTTTTTAATATCTTCTATGCAGGAGGAGAGGAGTCCAGATAGTTTAGATGTTGAATTTCCCAATGAGCTTCAGCTTCACAATGATTTTTACTAATTGCATCATCAGAACTAAACTAAAATACCAAATAAACAAATGAATAAGTAAAGAAGCAACAGAACAAACTCAAAAAAGCGGCTATTTATGAATATGGGAACAAGTGGTTGTTAATGTGTGGTCATACCAAATAGCTTCACTGCAGCAACTATCAATTTTCAAAATATAAAGCAGATGAGTTGTACACTTTTTTAAAGCTGGCATATAACAGTTACTTAGCCTAGCCTTGCCAACTACCCTTGCTGTATAAAGTTTGACTGCTGTTAGGCAACAATCTCACTTTTATCCATTAGATGGGGCTAATTTCACAGACTTGTAGGCTCTATAGTTTCTGCATAAAAGTTCTGCAAAAAAAAAAAAAAAAAAATCACCACTCCTCTATTCAAATCTGTATCCAGTATAAATGGGCATAACAATGACAGCTTCCCTTTTGCAAATAAAAATCTCCCATTTTCACAAAATTGGGAAAACAGGGACACATTTTATGACCTCGGGCATGTTATGTAGCTTGACTTCATCTCTGCCCAGGTGTGATCTGAGCCTGCCGTCATTCATCACATTTAAAAAACATGTAAACTTCCCAATGCTGCCAAATGCCCAATAAGGGACCGGCCTGGTTTTGAATGATATCTGCTCCCACTTCATAGCGTGGGGCGATCTTGTCAGTAAGATGGATGACCAACTCTGAGCGTCTTAGCATGACGGGCATAAAGAGGAAGTGCAATGTAAGCATGTCTTGCATGCCCCAGTCCCACTACTCAGCCATTCTCCTCTCGACCTTGGCTTGCTCAATTAGCAGGGGGAGGCAGGAAATAGTGCAGTCCTGACTATGGATGGATGTGTTTTACAGTTAGTAGTTAATGGATGCAAATGTTAATATATAATCAGTGGCTGCACTAAAGAACTATGGCCAAAAGGAAATCCAACTGCATTGCAGTAAGCAACATACTTCACATATTTAATGAAGATCATCATCTACATCATCATGTATAGGTAAGGATGTAGGTCTCTGCATAACTATATATTATAAAATGTGGAAAGACTGTCACTATCTATGTGTCTGTTCTCACAGGTAGGCAATAAGAAAACTTATAATGCTTTTGACTATTCAAGAATATGAACTCTGTATTGAAAGCTGGTATGAAACAATACAATAAAGTACACTAAGATCTGCACAGACTCAGAATGGAACACTAGAGGGACATTATACATGGAGAATTATGGACGCTAATTACTATTTCCATATAATTTTAAAAGCTATTATGGTGCAGCAGTCTCAGCTGAACTATAAAGAGACTTTCACCTGGGGCACCTGGTGGAAACAGTTCTGGTGCCAAGAAGTGGTTACAACTTCTTGTCAACACAGTATGAACACTGACTCCATGGTGGCAACTATAGGGAAACGAGCAATATGAGGCAATTTCAAGGTGATGGTCTATACAGTAAGAGAAGATCAGCATTGGGTGATTTTTAATAGCTGAGGGGGGGCTGAATAGGAAATTAGATTTTTCTCAATGTGGAAATTCACCACAGAAGTATTAATGAGCAAAGATTCGTGGAAAACAAACAGAGGGAAACCTCAGCCCCCGCTACAGCAGCACACGAAACGTGCCTCTCTCAAGGCGCACGCGGGTGGCCAGCTCTTGAACAGGAGGTCAGCCGCTCATCAGTGTAAGCAGCCCAGTAGCAGCAACCCCCCCGCCAAAATATCTGTTTCGTCGGCTCTGTCGTCTGTCCTGTTGTCCTCCAGAAGCACAGCGCAGGATTTCGCATTGTCGGCACATCCCGCAAGTCACGTCTTCCCGTGTGGTACCATTTGTTTCCCGTGGCAGATGTCCCGGTGCGTCGTCGTCCGAACACGGGACTACAAGTGATGCTTTGAGCAACACTGTTGCTCTTCACCTCTCTGCAGCAAAGCGGACTAGAAATGGTCCTATGCTCAACTAAGGTAGGTAGGTGCCCACGGCTGTCCTGCATGGAAGCGTGGGGATACTTTATATTCAGCGCATGCTTTCCTATTTGATCAGATAAGGGCTCTCGGCACAATGTCCTCTGCGGGGTGCTCAGCACTGCGGCTTCCCGCACTACTTTTTTGAATATTTACCCAAGAGGGACATTCACCTTCGCGGTGGTGACCTTATCACGCAGTCTCAGGATGACATTCATTAACGGGCTTCCCCAAAGGACTGCATGCAGGCAGTTTACCTACATATCACATTTTAGACCCTCGTTCTTCCTGAAGATACTGACAGGCACTAAAGCGTGACATTAAAGGATTTAATGGAAAACCACTGAAATATGATACGATGTGTTAGGAAATTATCATGCCATTTAATCACTTCAAGTCACTTCTTTGCAACTCATAATTGCATTGTGCATAACTGTTCTGTAAAAACTGAAATTTTCTTTTCTTTTCTTTGTGGGAAAAAAAAATAGAGAGAGAAACTTTTGAAATCCCCTGTCCTAAAAAGGCATCTGAATGGATTCCATTCACAGCACATAACACCACCCTAAATCAAGCCTGCAGCTTTTTTGCTCTTAATGGAAAAAACCTTACCCTTCATCACACTTGCACTGTTCTGTGGGATGTGCTTATGATTAAAATATATAAATTCAATTATTGATAAATGATGGGAAAAGTAAAGGAGGAAGGAATGAAGGGGTAGGAAGTGGAAAAGAGATCTGGATATGTAAGAAATGCAAATAGCAGTTATTTTTTTTTACCTCTTTCACTAACTAAGTAAATTTCCTAACCAAGCCTCAGTGAGTTGTTTATGTACTGCTGCTATTAAAGTTTGTTTATTGGTATCTTTAAAGTCTGCTGCTTCTCCCCCCCCCCTTCCTCTCTGTCCCGCCTTCTCTCACTCCGATGGTGGTGTCATGTTTGCCTGCCTTCCTGCACAGGTTAGACTCTCAGTCATCAGAGGGTCAGAGGCAGAGGCACATCACCCACCCGCCTCCTGGCTTGGACGAGCTGCCCGTCTGCCTGCAGTCGCCTGAACAGCAGCGAAGAAAGACAGGGAACGTACGCTGTAGTTGTGCTGCCTGTGTGTGTGTGTATTTGTGTGTGTTTATGTGTGCGTGTCAGCACTTCAGTGCCTTCAGTGTTTTCCCAAGTCCTTCAGTATCTGTGGGCGCGTGTATGGATCCAGTGATGTGTGGTTGTGTCGAGGTGGGCAGTTAAGAGGAAGACGGGACCTATTCAAGTCAGCAAAACGCAATCAAGCACGTGAGGCTGTCTGTGTGTATGTGTGTGTGTGTTTGGGGCCAGTTGTTGACCAGGCTATGAGTGAGTCTCAGAGGGAGAGCTGTTCGGTGCTGAGTTGAGTTGAGCACAACAGGAAAAATCCACAAGAGAAGCAACCATGGGGCTTGGACAGTCCAGCAAGGCTCCAGTCACGGAAGACACAGATGAGGGTGAGTATTAAACCTTTAAAATAGTTCTTGTTTCACTTCTTTTCTACTTTTAGTGTCTTTACTTTGAGATTAACATCTAAACGAAACCAAAGACAGCAGAGGATGGGAGCAGGATTCACCACCACTGAGTGATTGCCCTAACCCGTCTTTTCTTCAGCTTTTTTTTGATGTGCAAAGATGTTTCCATCCTCTTTCCAAGATTAAGAGCACTTACAGTTAATGCATAGAAGTGTAATATGCTGATTAGGTCTGCCGCCACTCCTCATCAGTAAGGAAAAAGAGGAATACCTCTTGATATACAACTGTTTAGCTTTAATATGACCACAACAGTGTATATATTTTTTTTGCAAATATTCTTATAGTTAGGCGTACAGGAGAGAAAAACAAAAGCTGTTTACTGAATGCCAAAGACATTCATCAAAACTCATCTGTTTTTTTCTTTAATTCTTTATTCTTTACATCTATCATTATTGATCACCCAAGTCTTGCATGGTTAAGAATTGTTTTTCTTTTTCAGGCTGATTGCAGTCAAGGGAGCCTTTGATAGGACTAGTACTTTAACTCGGGAAGCTCCTGGTTTGAATAAATTTCCTTTTTCTTTGTGTCCTGAGTAGATAATAGTCTGTGATGTTATTGATCTGAGTCAGTCTCGGAAATTAATTCCACTCTGGCTGAACCCCAAGGCCTTCAAAAAAGTCTGTGTTACATGAGTCAGTAATTTAGTCAGAAGTGGAGTGGTTTTTCCAGGTTTTCTTACATTCTTCTCTATATCCAGTATATCAGGTGATGTGATACATTTGTGTCTTTTTATAAAGTTGCAGACTAAGGCTGCATTTAGCCAAAGGTTTAAGCCAGGGCAAGATGCTACTCTACTCTCCTAATTATCATTAGAATTTTAGAAACATAGCTATTATGCGACCAACCAGAGTCCGGTTTTTCACTCTGGCCCACACTCTCTAATGAAATCTGTTGTTTTCTCTTTTTCAATCGAGGCAACCTTTATCAAAGATCAAGTAATTATTCATGGTTAACCCTGATGCTTAGTCATCTCGTGTGCTATTCTGGAAATGTCATTCATATCGGAGCTCCTCTGAACTCTCGAGTTAATGCCATAGTGTACCTTCTTTGACACTTCTCTTTCTCACAAATAAAGCGTGGGTGATTTCACTGAAAGAGGGTGAATATAAAACACATTGTTGAGAAACATTGTTTTGATTTTTTTTAATAGCCCTGCATCCTCGAAAAAAAAGTCATCCCGTCACTGATGAAAGTCCCGTGAGCGACAAGAAGCGATAGGTGTCCCTTACTTTATGGTAAATGGTAAAATGGCCTGTATTTGTATAGCGCTTTTACTAGTCCCGCCTAGGGACCCCAAAGCGCTTTACACGTCCAGTCATCCACCCATTCACTCTCACATTCACACACTGGTGGAGGCAAGCTACAGTTGTAGCCACAGCTGCCCTGGGGCAGACTGACAGAAGCGAGGCTGCCATATCGCGCCATCGGCCCTTCTGGCCAACACTTTACTGTTGTATCCCCTCATTGCTCTATACTGTCTAGATTACCCAAGATACCTGAAACCCAGTGTAATTAGGGGAACAAGGGGGATATTAAAGAAGGTGAGGAAAGATTATTGGAGAAAGAGACAGAAAAGTGAGCGACTGCTCCACATACAATGGTACAAGTTGTTTTTTTGTTTTTTTGTTCTTTTGCATGGCTTAAAGGTAGTGCAAGCACGACTTCCAATATTATTTGACCTCCTAACCTGCCAAGAATCTCCACTTCTAATCTTTTCTTTTGACAATTGTCGGTAGTCCGCATGTTAATAATGTGCTCACTGCTTTGAGTAGCAATAAAGATGCAAATTGAAGTGTCGCTTCATGCTTCAGAAGCGTCAAAGGTCGCTGTGAGGTGATACCAGTCGCAAACCAGTTTGTTTGTAAAGTGAACATTTATAAATGGTCATATTTCAAAATCTTAGACTATCATTGTGTGTCAGATAAAAAATAATAATGTGTTGATTCTCTATACATTACACCTGTATATAAAGAGATAAATGATTTCTCGTTTATTCTGTTGTTAGCCTTAAGGGAGCTAACAGTAGTTTGGAGCTTCTAACACTGCCAACAAATATCAGGCCCAAGGCTTCCTGTCGTGTCTGTTGCCACTGTTTGCACATGCAGCTAATTTACATTTAAAAACCTATTAAAAAACTAAATAGTTGCTAGATAACAGCTGATGGTTTCAAAAGTGCACTTAAATAGATGCAATCTGTTGTTTGCTCTCAGTTCATGCAGCTAAAGCCTGGTCAAACATGATTGGTCAGTGCAGCCCAGACTGCAAACGGAAACCAGAAACCTTCCACTTATCTACAGGTTATTTATACTCACATGCAGAGATTTATGGAGATTAGTAACTGACACAAATGAATGTGAGATTGCGCGCTTAATCGAAATATGCAGCTATGCAAATATAGATATATTTCAGTTTGTGCCATTTTTATGTGCATCCCCTTTCTTTTTCAACACTCAACTGCAAATGCATTTAAAGCAATAGTAAGAAAACGTAGAAAAAAATAGACATAAACTAAACACAAACATTTTTTAAATGTATTTTTTGCTTATTGATAAATCCGACCCTGTAATCAATTTATTTGTGGAATAATCTGTTTTCTGTGCTGGCGTCAGTGCACATTTTCTAGCTTACACTCAACCCATATTAGGTGATTTACACAGAGGTGTGTGCATGAAGGTGAACTCTGTCAAGACACGTTTATCTCCCCTGGGGAACGATGGGTGTACTTCATGTGTCCCTTATGACACGTGCACGTGCTTCCTTGTGCAATCCGGAGACTCTAGTATATTGATGAGTCCTGTTTACACCTTCCCGTACTTTAGTGAGATTAGAGCAGACTGACCAGCTGATTCTGTTTCAGTTGTCAGAGCAACTGTTCTAGAAAAGGATGATATTTGAAATGTTCCCAGCCTGGGCACACTCGGACCGAGTAAGAAAGAGTACGTAGCAGTCATGCTGAGAATGTGAGAGACTGTGCGAGGCTCAAACTGACCAAGCGTGATTATTTCAATCGAAACTGATAAGCACATGTCAGTCAGATTCAAATTGACTAGCAGATGAGTGCCAGAGTCAGTCACATGACTTCCTCAGCTAGTTTAAGTCATGGAAACACTGTCAATTTGCCAATTCCACTCATATGCAGACTTGAATCATTACATGCTCTGTTACTCATGTGTCCATCACATTAAACCATTCAAAGCACTGCTAGTAAATTATGAGTCTCCCCCTTGCTCTCACAGCCTCTCTTTCTGTGTCTGCCTTTGTCTCTCTCGCTCAATCTCTTGCTCTCTCTGTAGTTTGTTTGCTTCCAACCACAATCACAGCTGTCTTTCTAAATAAAAAAAAACTAAACAAAAAACATAAGCTCAGCAGAAAAAAATGACTATGTTTACTAAAAGTGTGGCTCTATATGCTGAGTTCATGCAAGTGCATCAGTATATTGGCTGCTACAAGCATGCATGTGCATCACAAAGCAGACCTCATATGGAATAGGTTGTGTAAACACTCCAGTGCCGATAGTGTGAGACGAGGATGTGCCAGATATACGTGACTAACAGAGCATAACATTAACTGTCACATCCAATACATCTAGTGACTGCAGGCTGAGTGAGTGTGTGCGCGCACGGTACACTGCTGCAAAAGAGGCAGGTAATGTTTTAGGTCAGCGCTATATGTCGTGTTTTTGATAATGATTGTGAATGCAGCCGATAATTCACGTGCGCGTGCCTCTTCCCTCTGTCTGTGTGTGAGTGTGTGACCACGCTTGCGCGCAGACAGATGAGTGGAAAGAGTGGGCAGCAGCTGTTCCATCCTCGGGGAAACAGCGGAGAGGGAAAACCTTCTGTCCTGGTTGTCATGACAGCAAGAAACAAACACCCCCATCCGGTTCCAATTGGCGATAAATGTTGCTGATAAATGGAGACTGAGATATGGAGTTAAGCTGCGGTTCAGGTTGCGTCTGTCTTTGTGTGTGGGTGAGACACAGGGACCGAGGGAAGGGCGCAAAAGCTGGCAGCAAAGAAGCAGAGCTACTGAAATGCTTAGGTTGTCTGAAATGGGTGTTTAGGAACAGACATCATATCAGACATCTTTGTGGCTGAAGGTTATTTCATTTCTCTGTCACATTAGAAACCTGCGACTTCTGGTTGCCCGGGAGACCTCCATCTGTTTCAGCATGACTGGTGCATTGTTCTAAAATGAGCTTAAAGCAAACCTCACAGTGAACCTACTGTAACTGGTGTGACACATGCAGGTTTCTGCATTTATAATACATCAGTGACCTAGTTTTAAAGGATGCACACTTGTAATTTCACTTCCTAAAGGTTTGTATCTGCCCCTAAGTTATTTGCAAGTAGTTCACTTTTAGTCCTCATGAAGCTTTCTCAAGCACAGTTCTTATCACGTTTACTAGCCCACCTATGAAGAAAACAACAAAACAGAAATGCTTTAGAAATCTGCCAAAAACATGCTTTGACAATTTTTTGTTTTATAAAACAGCGAATTTGGAAAATTCTGGATAACTACAAATATATTTTAGTATTAAAAATAACATTTTAATTTAAGAGTGTTCACATACTTGTGGCTTAACCTTTACAGAAAAATAAAAAAAGTTATTTTGGTAATTGTCAATACTGTAAATTTAGGGTATAAACCTTACAGGTTGTGATCTAATGACTTTCAAGAACACAGCTCTGTAACTGAGGATACAATGTCATGCCAAGGATTCATTTTGATGGTGAATGAGTAAAAACAACACATCAAAAAAACAAATCTATAACACCATCTTGTTACAGTTACATACATAATATTTTAGGTCTGAATTTCTGTTTTAGTTTTGTGTTGATTCTAAGAAACTGTTGTTTTTTTTTCTCCTTGCTTACGCCAACAGTTAATTTCGACCATTTCCAGATCTTAAGGGCAATAGGAAAAGGGAGCTTCGGAAAGGTACGTTTCTTTTCATAAGAAATTAGATGAAACATAAACCCAGATTAGCTGGAAACAACAGTAAAACACACACACACACACACACACACACACACACACACACACACACACACACACACCTTGTTCTGGTGTTGCACTATCTGTCTTTGTTTTGTTTTCTTGCAATTTTTGCACACTTGCACTTTATGTTGTCCTGTGTTGATTGTCTGTTATATGCACCACCATGGTCTTGGAGGAACGTCTCGCTTCACTGTGTACTGTACCACTGCACATGGTTGAAATGACAATAAAGCCACTTGACTTGACTTGACTCAACTTGACAATACACTTCCAGAAGACTGGTGTTGCTTAAGATGTCGCCCAGCGAATAATTTGAGAGAAAACTGCAACAACAAATATATAATGGAACTATAAAACTATCAATTTTATGGTTGAATTATTGAAATGTAAGAAATCAGTCACAAAATTTTAAAAAAAATAGTTATTACATATAAAACCAAGTCTGTGTTTGTTGTGACAGCATGCAGGCAAACCTCTCAGGTTGTTCCTAAGTTCCATGTAATCCTAGAGCTGCAGCCACTGATTAGTGTCATGGCTTATTAATTTGCTAATTTTCTACATTATTCACTGTGAAATTATTGGCCATTTTAATTCCCTAAAGCCAAAGTAGATGGATGTTTTTTGACCAATAGTCCATCCAGTTTACCGTCAGATTATCTGATAGAATCTGCACAATGTAGAGGCTGAAATGAGGAAAATTTGATGTTTTGCTTACAAACTGATAATAAAACCAATAATGAATTCTCAGTATGGCCCCCATTTTTCTTTCAGCAAATCAACCACTTGTTTGAGTTCTGCATGATTTAATTTCCTCTAAGCACAGAGCACAGCATGTTGTCGTAAATAAAACCACACCCCGAGACGTGGTAAAAGTTTTAACAGCAGCACCATGTTAAGCCAAGTGCAGCATAGTAATTCACATCAGCACCTACAGTACATGTAAGCACATATAGAGATGCAGGCACTCCCATGCACATGCATACACACAACAGAGACCCACACAATATCGACACTGTGTCCAGTGACAGATAAGCAGTCTAATCACAGTAGATGGCAAGCTGTTCAATGGGAGGAGTGATGTGATCAGGGTTTGGCTGATTAACTGTGCCAGCTGGTCCGCAGATCGCTCTCTTAGCAGCAATCACTGGTTTATTGACGCTTGTAGCTCAGACAAACATGACTACAAAAAAGTGTAGTGTTATTACAACTCTACATGTTAATAAAAATGCATGTGTTTCCCTGTTTGAACCGTCTGTATGCATTTGATACACAACAGCAGCTTTTCACATCGTAATGGGTTATATTCCGCTGTTTCTTTTTGCTGGATCATATAATTAATGCTATTTATTTGAGAAAACTGACTGCATTCCCCACTGACACACACTAGCAATTCTAATGAGTGTTAACCTGATGTTTCCCATCTCTAAAATGCTAAATATGCTGGTGTGAAAAGTTAAACATCTTAAGAGGGGATTAAATTCTTAATCACTGGCTTAAAGACAAACCTTTTCCTCCTGAACTTTCCATCCAACCTTTTTCGGTAGACTGTGTTTCTGGTTATTGCAGGAGTGTTTCAAATGGTCCACCTCTTCCTTTGTCGGTGGAAAAAAAAAGTTTTTAGATAAGTATGGATGAATGATGGAAACATAAGTCATAATGTAAATTTGTTAGTATGAGTATTTTTAAAACAGAATGCTGCTTTTTGATTCATATCACAAATAATGAATTAATAATCAATCGGGACACAATGTGTCATAGCAATGAGGAATTTACCTTACGCTATGTTGTCACATGTGATCTTGTCACTTAAGGTCTGCATTGTGCAGAAGAAAGATACCAAGAAGATGTATGCCATGAAGTACATGAACAAGTTAAAATGCGTGGAGCGGAACGAAGTGAGGAACGTCCTCAAAGAACTCCAGATCATGCAGAACCTTGAACATCCTTTCCTGGTCAACTTTTGGTAAGTCATCATGCTGTAATAAGTGCAGTTGTGGTCAGAAGTTTGCATGCACTCATTATGGGCAATGTCATTGTAATTAGCATGCATCAACATACATCCTTAATGACTTTGAACAATAAGAATTGGGCGCACAAGTTTAAATTCATTTTGGATTTTCTCTAAGTCACATCGATACACTTTGTTTAAATCTTTTAGTACGTGATGCTTAAGGTTCTGCAGTGTCTTTTAACTTGTCAGGGCCGATTACAACTGGTAGTTGCTCTTTGCTAACATAAAAAGGATTTGTTTGATAGCACTCATTGGATTGACCAATGCACAGAACAATGACAATGTCCAAGGAACTCAGTGAAGATCTATCTATATTTTATATTTAATCAAGTTGGGAAGGTATTTTAACTGGAGCCTTTTTCAAATGAGTGCAGATGCGTGTTTCAACAGGACAATGATCTCAAATACACAAGTGGATAAAGCATTCTTACATTAAGCTTACAGACTTTTTCCAAAGCTCCGACCTGAACCCTGTTGAAAATTTGGGAATTATACTTAAAGTTGAGTCCATGCCAGGAACCTGAGCAGTTTAAATGAACTCTACTAATTCTGAAAGAATAGTGGTCAAATATCCAGGCAGAGTTCTGCCAGACACTTGTTGAAGGCTACCAAAACATCTAGTCAGGATGCAACATTCTCAAGGCGATTTAACCAAATAAGAGTGGAGGTGCGTGTATATATTTTGAGCCTGTATACATACTTTTGATCCAATGTGAATAACAGAAATGATTTCAAACTCGTGCATCCAATTTGTCCTGCTTAAAGTCGGTAAAGATGCATGCTGTACAATCATTCCACCCTGGTAGAAGAACATTTCAAAGGCATCATTAAAAACCCCAAATTACCATGACATTCATGCCCATGATTAGTGGATATAAACTTTTGTAAACAACTGTATTTAGATGTTTGGTTTGATCTTTCTTTCATTCTGTACGTGTGTCTGATAGATTCATGAATGAATGAATGAATGAGCAATCTTCCCAGGGTCATTTCTGTCAGAGATTTTGGGGACTCTGACAGAAATGTGTGTTGTTTTTTTTTTTATTCTAGCTCAGAGTGTATTGAATTTAGCACTAAGTGACTTTAGCAGAATACTGCTGAATTCATTAAATATGTACACAAAAGGCTGCTGTGAAATTATGAATGCTTTCCACTTCAGTAGCGGATCTCAAAGGCTTGTGTTTCACACTGGTTATTGCCATCAGCTATAAATGCCCCGTCGTTGGTTTAGTAATGCATTCTTTCTTACTCATTTATTTTATATGGTGACTGGATCCTATCAAATCAGTAAATGCGCAGACCCAATGAAAGAGCGTCATCAATTAAACAAAACAACAAAAACAAACCCTTTTTACACAGTCTTTGGAGTGAACCTGCAGATTCATCCAGAAAGCTGTTGACCACTGAAGAACAGCAAATGTATCTCCTCTCTTGGCAGCTTCCCACTTGCCTCACCGCATCTCGGTTTGAGAAAATCTTTTATTCGACAACTGTACAAGCTCATTCAAACTGGGAATGCTAATCTAGGATGACTCATCGGGTACCTTTAACCAGCCATTCATCATAATTTGAAAGCTAGAGTTTATTGAGCACCAAGAATCATACTGAAGATGCCTGATAAGTATAGCTTGTTAAGTTTTCTTCTGAAAGGCGTCATTAATTCTTGATAAGCACTCCCACACTGCAACGTTTGAAAGGAAGCCACCCTGGTCTTCTGTCAAGCTGAGAGGCAGAAAGATGTCTTTCCAAAGATGAAGAAAAACCGCAACAACACTCACAGTCTGTTTTTTAAAGATTAAAACATAGTTGTTTGTTCAGTTCTGTTACAATGATAGTGATGATGATTATTATTATCATTTCCTCTTACATATTTTTTTGATTTTAAGGTATGTCCTTCTGAACACTTGTGAGGTATCAGGTATTTTGTTTTCTACTCTTTATCCATTGTGTCACTTTTATATAATTGATTACTAGTTTGGCAAAATGAATGCTTAATTTTTAATTACCTATATAATGGAAATAAAACCTACTTTGGTGAGAATGAATAACAAGTCATTTAAGCACATTTTTTCAAAAAAGGAGAGGAGGAGAGGATAGATGGACACATGAAAACACAGAAAAAGAAAAGAAGACACAAGGCAGAGTGCAGTGCAGTCTGTGCAGTGTACGGACTCATCAGACAAACAATACCAGTGCTTGCTTTCTTGCTTGATTGCATGCTGTGTTGGATGAAAAAAAAAATTGGAAGTTAATGCTGTTGGCAGTGTAAGCCCCTCAGGGTGGGGGTGATATCCTCTAGAGATGTGCTTGGGTCAGCGCTATGACCACTCTCTTTCTCTCCCTCCCTCTCTCTCTCTTTCATGTTGAGTTGGCATAAGTTATGATTGTCCTGAGGTAAGTGCTCAAGGTCAGAGAGAGGGAGAGATTACCTGCAAGCGTATGAACTGCACTGAGCCAGTTAGATGCAGAAAGCTGCCTCCTGGCTGTCCTTTCCTCTTCCTCTTTTCAGTCACCTCTTACGTGTCTTCTCTCACCTCTCCTATTTCACTCCCTCACCACCTGCTATACTTCCTTTTTGCTCCTCTTGCTGCCACTGCACTTGCGACTGGGCATTGCCTCAAAATGTCTGGAAACTGGGCAGCCAAACAGCAATGCATTTGAGAGACAGGAGTGAAAACAAAGCTATTTATGCCATGTTATGCATTTAAAATGTAAAAAGTATTGGTTTTGATTGCACCACAAACAGTAAAGCAGCCAGTTGGGCATGAAAGTCGTACATTGTGGTGTCAACCACTCGTTGGCATTACAATCCTTTGACTAAAAGGGAAGGGATACTGTACAGTCATGCTGTGAGAGACACAGAGAGGCTGCAAGTTTCAGCTTTTAGGTTTGCTGCCTGTTTAACTGTGGATTTAGCATTCGATGTGTTTGTTGATGAGGGTATAACACAGAGGAAGAACTTTTTTCAAACAGCTTGTTTGTTGCTTAGTGTATTGGAAATGTTGAGCACTGGTTGTGCACTCATTTTCTTTGTGAGCAACACTAGCCTCAAGCAGAGAAAGTCAGTCACGCAGTAATTTTGACTGTTGTGGACTTACTTTAGTACTTCAGAAGTCTCCATAATGACATCAAGGGCTGATCCAATATCCCCGCAATACTACTGGTATCATTTTTTACAAATTTAATAAAAATGTCATATCGCTGTATCATTGCTATAGCAATGCTAATTCGCACAACAATGAGACGAGCCCAGGCATGTCTGAGAGCCAGAGCGGCCTCTGATGGCAGTTTAGTTGCTAAGAAGGGAGCTACTTCAATAACCTCCAGCAAACCACATTATGCTGCAAAATATGCAAGAAAATTGTTCCAGCTACAGGTGCAAACAACAAACTTGTTTCACCACTTGAGGCAAGAACACACACTAATGAGTACAGTCAGCCTACGAAGGAGGAGACACTAGCACTAGTTATACTCCATATGACAGAAAGGGCAAACAGTAGGTGGAAAATACTGCTGTAGTTACGTGGTGGAAAAACAAGGCTTCAGGCAGCTGGTTAAAAAGCTCAACCTAAAATGTAACATCCCAGGCATAGATAATATTTATTATTAATATTTATTATTATTTATTATTATAATATTGTTGTTTCTCCTGCTGGCACCTCGTTTCAATTACGAACTGTGTCAACAGTGACAGAAGCTCATAGGAAAGAAGAAATGAAAATGCCCTTCATTTACTTACACTTAAACCTGTAAGTTGCCTGCATCAATAAAATGTTATTACAAATTTAATACCTTGATATAAATTTTGACCTCTAATTGACCTCTAAATTCTGGAACCAATACCTTCATGATATAACATGCCAATTATAAAAAAAATAGTTGTATAACAGTCAAAGGCAGAAAGAAAGTACATTAGCAAAAGTCTGAGACATTGTGAAGTAAAAGCTTCATTTGCTTTAGGGAGTCCCTCTTTTGCATTATGTAATCTTACTAATGCACTAGATTTCTATGCAGAAAAAGGCATCATTCATCATTTCTCATTCATGTGCATCTTTGTTCTCAGAAGCCACGATGTCCTCCCACAAACACACACATAAAAAGGCAAAAAAGAGGACTATTCGTCTAAGAATCCTTATATAAAAGGTTCCGCAAACCAGACACATTGTATTCTGCAGAACTACAGTCTGCTTAGAAACAGGCTGCATTTTAGAAGATTGGCACGACCAAAGAAAAGCCCAGCTCCAGACTCGAATATCACGATTACTGTAATGAGGCCTTCTTGAACGTCAGGTACAAACAGTACCCTCGTGTATCTGCGAAATTTGTGTGTGAAATCCTTAATTTACTTTTAACACTGCAGCCATCGCTGAATGCTTGAAGGCAACATGTCAGCATGTCAATTATTTGGTCTTCAGTCAAGGTGACCTGAATCAGAAAAATTGCTGATTCCCTGAAGACGCAAGCACACAAGTAGGAAAACCTGCTGATAAAAAAATGCAAAAAAAGTCATTTATCATTTGCTAAATTATTGAAGTAGTATTTCTTATTGCTTGTTTAAGTGTAATAGTTTATATGTGTGAGGGCAAGAATTTAGCAATGCACTTCTTTTTTTGTATGTGCTGAAGAAGCATTAGACGCAGACTGATGGAAGCTGTCAGTCACAGGGAGGTGTTGGAAGATTGGGTGGGAGGAAGGTCGGAAGGCTGTTGGCATCGATCCGGCATGTCACAGTCTGAGCGGTTGACTGTCTCTGCCCATTTCAAACAAGGTGTGGTGGTCAGATTAGGCGTGTGTGCATCTGTATAGTATTTATGTCTGATCACTATAATTGCATTACTCTGTGGTGAACAACAAAGTCCTGATTAGGCATTTTATCACTGAGATTCACTGGTGTGGTTGTTATGCTGTGGGCATTCAATAGATAAATGTTAATGAGCAAAAATCACTCAGCAGTTTAGAGGGAGTTTTAGTTCATTAACTTCACAAAAGGTGTATGGAAGATGGATTACCGCAAAGACCAAAAGTCTGTCATAAGTGCTTCAATATTAAATTCAGTGTTAGAAATACAAGTGAGCCAGTGGCTATATTATTTTCCTTTTATCATTTAAGTATGTACTAGATGAGAGTTTCATTCAATACCGTATAGAAATTCAATTCAGTTTTATTTATATGGCTCTGATTCAACACAAAAGTCATCTCAGGGCGCTTTATATTGTGATGAAAATATAAGGCCTTTGGAAACTGCAGCATATTCAGTATTATTTCATTAACTGTGTAGCCTTACATGTCATAACTGTTACCTTTGACAGAGTCTTTTTGTAAGGACACGTTACCATTAGGTTGTGAGCCCCTGTGGTTTCTTCCATTACTAAAATGGCCCGGGGTGTCTTTGCTTCTAAAAGCTCCATGGCGGATGCTCTCCCATTGACCGGCTGCCTGGAAGCCACCAAAGGGGTCACATTGAAATGCATGTGCGGCACAGTAGAGATAGGCACAGAAAGAAAGAATATTATGGAGGTGGGAGCGGTTAAAATACAAGCTGAGGAAACAGAGAGAGCTAGCGCGCCACGGAGACACCAGGCTCGATGCCAGGAAAGCGAATGAAAAGTTTTTCACAGTTTCAACGTAATGCACAGGTGCTAATCTGCAGCCTGATGACTCTTGGCTTTTGTCAGCCCACAACTGTGGTTGAAGCATCAACAGCGTTATTTGCTTGTGGATGTCTGTTCTTTCTGCAGGTGCAAAGGCAAATGGAGACAGGACTCCCATTACTGACTGGCTGATTATTTTCCATTTCATTCTTGTACAGCTTTTCATCTTCATGCCATTATGTTGTTTATGTCATCCATTATTAACGAGATTTGTGAAACTTTATCTGTCTAGCTGCTATTAAGCTATTAATCAACAAAAAATGTGTTCAGAAAAGATTAAGCAAACTACTACAGCTGTGATTGGACTACCACTTTTAAAAACAAGGTTATTTAGAAGGGCGGGGGGGGGTTCTCTAAGTTGTTAGGATTGTTTTCGTTTACATACAGTGATCAGCGCAATGGACAGTTTTAATATGAGACAGCATCAGTGGTAACTCAGGTAGCTTCTGTGACCCAGACTCTACCTGTGGCAAACAACATAATCAGTGCCATTTCTAATTCATTTTGACAGCAGTGGCAGCAGGTCACTAAAGACTTCATTCATATTCAACTGCCTTCCAAGTACCAGCTCCCCATGGTCAGAGAGCGACTGAGAGGGAGAGCACATTCACAAGCACCGTTTCTTTCTTTCTTTTTGAAGAGACAGTGCTGAACTAGCTGAATTATAGAGCTGTATTAGTACTAAGTCAGTCATCTCCAGATCGATGTTGATTATTATCAACTATCATTAAAAAAAAAAAACTTAATGCACTCTAATCGCAGCGCAAAAACCACAACCATAAAAACAGATAGGTCTGTGTGAGTGTACGATGGTTTGTCTCTTTTATGTGGAAGTCTTTGGCAAGTCAGTCACTCCTCCATTTCCACCCCACACCCCCATCCCCACCCCCCAATTATGGCTAAGCCCTTTCAGTTTTTACCACCTTGTCTCTTTGACGGAAATCCTAGTGGGACAGGAAAACATGGAAACCTCAGCCAAGCGTGAGAGTTGGTTTTCTACTCGATTAAACTGGTTTCACGGACGGCTCTAGAGTGATATCGATTAACTTGATGGCCTGGCTGCCCTGAAGCCAACACAAAGTTGTGAACTCATCAAGTAGTTGAACAAGTAATACATTGAACTTTCATATTAACGTATGTGTTATTACAATACATGGTTATACTGACCATTGATAATCTACCAACCAACTGAACCCATCCCTCAAAAAACTCTTGTATTTCTTTTTCCTTTAACAAATGACAAGAACATTTAAATCCTGTAATGCAGGTAAAGTGAGAGCGCCATTCACAGTTTGATTTTGAAACATTTAAAAAATGCATTTATGCTCACACATTGCTTTATTAGATACACCGTAGTCCTTCTGTTACCTGCTTTAAGTCGTCATGGCCTCGATTCTGGAAGGTGCCGGTAACATTACTGCAGATTTTTAGCTGCACATCCATGATGCAAATCTCCTGCTCTACCACATCCCAAAGGTTCTCTGCTGGGTTGAGATCTGGTGACTGATGCCGTATGAGTACAGTGAACTCATTGTAATGTTCAATATCCAGTTTGAGATGATTTGAGCTTTGAAACATGGTGCATTGTACTGCTAGACGCAACAGAAGATTAGCACACTGTGGTCATAAATGGAGGCACATGTTCAGCAACAATACTCAGGTAGGCTGTGGTGTTTAAATGATGCTCAGTTGCTAGTAAGGGGGCTAAGCATTTATCCCCCACACCATAACCCCAACGCCAACATCCTGAATACAAGATACAAAGCAGCATGGATCAATGCTCTCATTTTGTTTTTATGCCAAATTCTGACACTTCTGTTCAAATGTTGAAGCAGAAACTAAGAATGACCAGAATATGCAACATTATTCTAATTTTCAGTTGTCCAGTTTTCCTTTGACGAGTAGTTATTTGAGTTATTGTTGCCTTCCTATCACCTCACTGCAATCTCATCCAGAGAACTATGCTCATTGGATATTTTCTCTATTTTTGGACCATTCTCTGTAAAACCCACAGATGGTTTTTCATGAAAATTCCAGTAGATCAGCAATTTCTGAAATACTCAGACTGGCCCATCTGGCACCAACAACCATGCCACATTCAAAGTTGCTTAAGTCACCTTTCTTCCCCATTCGGATGTTTGCTTTGAACTTTTGCAGGTGATCTTGACCATATCTGCATGCTTAAATGCATTTAGTATCTGGCATGTAATTGGTAATTAATGAACTAATTGGATGTATAATGAATTAAATGCAAAGAATAGGAATGTTCAATATTTGTGACCCTTTTTTCTCATATTTGTATTTCAGTCTATTAAAAAAATACCTAAATTGACACAAACAGAAATCCATAAGATTGGCTCATGATATCTCTAGTATACATGACATAAAATAAATAATTATTAAATAGTTAGTAGTAATGAATAAATTAGCAAGAAGCACATTTAATTCAGATGTAAAGATCAATTCCCCTGTCATAAAAAAAGTTGCTGAACTCAGCATATTAGAAGAAATCATCTCATTGTATACATATTAAACAAGTAACTCCTTTTCTTGTTTTGTGGCCAAGAAAAAAGAGCAATTAATGTTCCGTTTGTGTCTCCTAAATACTTGTGACAGAGTCCCGTTGTATTCTTTACCTCCTTAAATTGGCTCAGTTAGAGTTATTTACACTCCATGTGTGTGTGAAAGAAAGAGAAAAACACTTAAGGTAGAATAAGAGAGAAGGGATGAGAGACACAGGAGACAGCAAGAGAGCAAATGAGAGGCAAAGACAGTCAATCAAACGATTAGTAGATGGAGTAAAAATAGAGTCCATCCGACAAACACTAAAAGTTGTCTGGCGCACACTTTAAACCAAAAAAGACCTATTTTTCCCATCTTGGTTTGGAGTCTTTGGCAAGGTTTTTTTGCAACTATCAGATTTTCAGTCATCAGTATTTCACACATTTTCAGCATCACATTTAAAAATTTGCATACTTGTTCCTGCTATTTAACTCCTTACAGTTTATTTTTCTATAATTCTTCTGTAATTGAGGTACGCAGTAACAGGATAGCACCTAGACTGGCATATCCAAATGTGTGGTTCATTAGTTCTTCACATATCTTTGTACACAGAACTAGAGTAATATAATTAGCTAGAACATTTTTACTCTCCATGAACACAGTTGGAGTTGTGTCCTCCGAAAAAACTACAAATCCTGCATCAAAGTCAAGCAATGCAGAGAGTGTGGCGTTAATATGATGCGGGTTTGATGTGTGTCTCTTCCTTCTGTGCCAGACTCAAGCATCATATCGTTTTCCAACTCACTCTTCCTTTCTTTCATCTTTATGCACACACACAAGCATACATGCCAAACCACTCTGTCACTCTAGTTATATCTGCAGCAGCTGAAACTTTTCTTTTCCAGAATAAAATCTTGGTAGACTCCCGTTAAAGGTCCTCTTTTCTGAATACATTTTTTATTCTCATTGTCCCAACACAGCTATGTTTTGTACAATGTGTCATTATTCATTATGACCAGTTTTATTCTTCATCGCAACCTGAACTCTGTCAGACAAGCTTCTCCGTAATTTCTTTAAGACATCGTTCTTTAGAGTTTTTGAAGGACATTCGAAGTACTTCTTTGACGTTTGGGTGCCTTTTGTTCTATTCTGTGCCGGATGACCCCCCACATTATTGAGGTCCAGGCTCTAGGGAGACCAATCCATGACTTATTGCGTTCCATTGTGTGTTTTTCCATCCAGCTAGGCTTTTACTACATTGGCAATTTGTTTGACATCGTTGTTATGCTGAAAAATAAAGCTGTTAACAAAGAGATACTTTCCAGATGACATTATTGTTGGGTTAAAATCTGATGTGTTTCTGCCTTCGTAGTTCCATCAGTCTTAAAACTATGACAGAGCATCCACTGTGTTTTACAGATGGCTTCAAACACTCGCTGTTGTACCTCTTGCCAATTTCAAATATAGGTTTTTCACTCCATAAGAACTGTTGCACTGATTTTCACTAAAATCCTTCTGTAATATGACATGCTTCAGCCTTTCCTACATCTACACACACTGAGACTTTTTGATGAGGCTTTGGTGAATTCTTAAGGTCCTGTGTCACTTCTTCGCTGTATTTATGTTTTTATTCATAAGGACATGACTTTCAGATTCTGTTCATCTGCTGTAGATTTATTTTGGCTTGACACATTTTTAAGGATATGTTGCACACCATACTGAGATATGACAGGTTTTTGGCATAGATCTCTTTTGGAATCACCTTGTTGGTGCAAAAATACCATATTTTGCCTGGTTCAATGTAGTTGACTTTTGGGTAAATAGGATATCCTAAAGAGAGTCAGAAATAGGATTATCTTTAGGATAAATATTTATTGTTGCCTATAAATATACGCATCTCCAGGATGTCCATGCCACAGATAGTATTTCCAAACTCGGAGGCTGCGGCAATCAGATGTTGAGTGGTCTCAGCATTATCTGAGCCGTAGTAGACAGTTTGGAGTCAGCTTAATCAATCTCCATCCATCCAGTTCAGAAAAGCTTCACCTTCAGGGTGTTCACCAATACAGCCAAAAAAAGACATCCTTGGTCATTACACTTTGACTTTTAGCCAAGATGATCCTTTTCCGCCGGCAATAACAGAAATACTCTTTTCAAAGATGCAACAATTTCAGCTGTAGGCTGTTTGCATCCAATTAAATCCACATTTCAATCGAGTGTAGCAGCAGATCTGATATTTTATGCAAGATATGAACGTGGAAATGTAGGACACTGTGTTGCCAACTGTATGCAGAACAAAACCCTAGGCGAGCTTTGAAAAAAAAAAAAGCAGGCAGCTGCGATTTTTTTATACAATTTTTGCATAAATTAGTCGTGGGTGAGAAACTAATTAAGTCATTGTTTAAATGGAGTGAACAAAAAGTGCATCCCCGGTGAGAAGCTCAGCATGTAAAATCAATTATTTGTGCAACAGCTACTCAAAGTGCAACGCAGCGGACTTCTCGCTGAGACAGGCTGGCTGTGCATGCTGGAGCTTCAGGGATGAGCAGACTGATGACCGCAGTCACACTCAGCGCATTCTTCACAGATTGACACCAATACAGGACTATATATAGGCAAATATTAACTACTGTGTACTGTAAAAACTGTAAAAATTATGCAAAATTGAGCCCACGGAAAATTTAAGAGGAAACAAGAATAGTTAGCAAGCTATTCATTATACAATGACATGTGGAGACAACTAAGAAGGCACATTTTTTATCCTTGCCATACAAGTATAAGGATGATAGTGGCTCACATTATATTTTTAAATCGAGTGATGATGTACTTAAGTATATCTCAGGTGTATTTATATATAATTTGAAGGCTTTGTGCAGCACTTTGGTCTTTATAAACGGAAGAAGATGGATGGATGGAATGATGGAATAATATTTATTAAGACTGACTAGTTGTCTCACATGCCTCCTGTGTAGCCACCTCTGTGGGATTTTCTCATTTCTCTGAGCCTTAAAAGTGTCATAACAAGTAAAGCTTTGTCAAAGGACTCCAAAGCAGGACCTAGACCAAAGCATTCAGTTTACAGAAAGATTAGGGAACTGATCGGGGAACCATCCTAAACGTCACCTGAGAGCAGCGAAAAGGGGGAAAGGCAAGAGAGAGGAAGGGAGAGCACAAAAAACCCCAACCCTGACAGAAGGTTAATAAACTTTGCCACAGGCGTCACATAGACAGCATTTTCTGCAATGTGAAAGACTGTGATGAGTGTTTTTCTTTAGGCCTGGACTTAGAGGAGCACTTGTCCTCGGAGAGTATGCAAGGCTTCCCAGGTTGTTTTTAATAGAGATCATGTTGTTAAAACCCCGAAAGGTTTTGCTGAACTCTTTGTTCTTGTCAAACTTTTTATACTAAGGTGTTACACACTATCTTTAAAAGGTTGATTTGCCTGAGGTGCACAAACCTGGCATGAGTTCAATTTGCGCTTGTTATCTTATTTTTTTGCTGATGGGTTTATCACCCCCTGATTCCCTAGTTCTTTTCCCTCCTCCTCTTAAACGTCTCCTCAGTTTTTATTTCTTTCTCCAGTTTTCTTCACCATTTCCCTGACTCTTTGTTACCATGTCACTCTTCTTTGTGACTTATCTTTCTTTATAGGTATTCCTTCCAAGACGAGGAGGACATGTTTATGGTGGTGGATCTGCTTCTGGGCGGAGACCTGCGCTACCACCTCCAGCAGAATGTGCACTTCTCAGAGAGCACTGTCAAACTCTACATTTGTGAATTGGCTCTGGCTCTGGGATATCTCCGCACCAAGCGCATCATACACAGGTAAGAGGTGTTTCTATAAACTGACATTTTTATTACTCAATACATAGTTTTTTGTAATAACCTTTAATGATACAGTTAAGGGTTTGTTGCCCTCAGTCTCTTTAAAAATAACAGGACAAAAATAGTCTTCAGCATGTGTCCTCCTTATGCTTCCTGCCTCATTTTTCACCAGAGCTTGGGCATTGCGTACTCCTCTTTTCTCCTTGGCTGTTTTCATCCACATAGTTTTCTAATACTGCTCCACCACAGGGCAAGGTCAAGATGTCTTGACATTAAGGTCATCCCTGACACAACAGTTTACCCTCTGCCAGAGACTACGGCCATTATCAAATGCGCCAGTTCCATCTATGTTGCTGTTTTGATGCCTTACTTAATTTTCAAAATGCAAGTTAAGTGCTTTTCAGGCAGAAATATCTGCTGTTATGGCAAAACCACAAATCGGAGAGCCAATAAGAGTGTGCCTACTGCCAAATGTTATTATTTTAAGTTGCTGAATAACTCAAAGTGCATGAGATGTTCCATTATTGGCTAAGGTTTGCTGCCAAAATATATTAAGTACATTGAGTGTGCAAAATGACTGCCTTACTCGTGACATAGTAACAGACAACAATACAGCAACCCTGTATCATACAAAGAACTCTCTTCATTTACCCGGTTTATGCTTTACAGGATAGTTTTTGTACATTTTATGAATTAGTAGTCCATGAAAATTAGCTATCACTAATGATGTTCACTGAAGCAATGTAATGTCTGTATTAAGAACACCACTTATTGGGAATCCACATTACCTGAGTCAATTCCCACTGACTCAGGCCTCTGTTTAGTGTTTCTGTCCTGAGAACAAGCTGTCTTCCAAAGCGGACCTTAAGGAAGGCAGCCAGACCCACTGTCTACACCAGATTGATGGAAAAATTTCCCATATAAAAACGGTTTTGATGATGGCTCAGCAGAATAAATCATCTTTTACCGATTTTCATTCATTGATTTTAGAGGGCACGACAGGTTTTAGAGTGCGTGTCGATGGGCACACTTGATGAAATCCAAACACTACTGATTGACAGCAAAAACAGTTGATAAAATGCTTTCTGTGTACATTGATCTTTAAAATTACTCTTCCACTCTGATGTCTGAGCAAAGACACAAACATAGGAAAAAGACCTTCTCAGATCATGACTAATAGGAAACATCACTGTAACAGAGAACACTAATTTATCAACACCCCCAGATAACAAATTACACCATTTAACGTTAAGCAGGCTACTTGCTCTTGTCCACGCTCTTAAACCTCCACAGGAAAGAGAGGAGGAGAAATAAGTGGGACGGATTAATAATTTGCTTATTCATTCAGCCCATTGAGGGGTATGAATATTTAAATTATGTTTTCTATTTCAGTCCTGGAGAGGACAGACTTGCCAGTTGATGCGCAGGTGTTGGGGGCGTTTGTTTAGATGGAATCAACATCTTTTCAATCTGCATTCATTAGCTTCAAATAGGAAGAGGAGCTGAAAGTAACTCTCGGCTCATCTGTATGGAAATTGAATATATAATTTCCTCACTCAGACGTGGACGTGCTGACTTGGGTTCGCCGAGCGAATGCTTTTCAGTGGACGTTTGTGTGTGTATGCACCTGTCTATATGGGTATAAATACGAGACATACAGATTCTCTTTCCGTTGGTCTTTAATGATTTTGATGATAATTAGGGGAGCAATGATGATAATGACATTAATCACATGCAACACGATCACATGTTAATTATGTCATTTACAAGTTTGATCATGCCAGAGGTAAAATACGTATGGCATTAGCTTCTTCCATATGATGGCTGGATATCAGCATACGGTACTGATGCTTCTACACACACACACACACACACACACACACACACACACACACACACACACACACACACACACGTGTGTGTATTTATATCGTTGTGGGGACATCTCATTGACATAATGCTTTCCCTAGCCGCTTACCCTAACCCTAACCATCAAAAATGAATGCCTAACCCTGACCCTTACCCTAAACCTAACCATAACCTAATTGTAACCCTGACACTAAAACCATTTTTGTTTTGAGTCTCAAAAATGCCTTCAAACTCGTGGGGTCCCCACGAGGGCTGTTTGTCCCCACAAGTATAGTAAACTACCAATTTTTGGTCCCCAGGAAGATGTTAATACCCGTGTACACACACACAGACATACACAAACCCCTTTACTATTACATATATTATTTAAGTTATTAGTTGGTAGAACATTAAAATTTCTCGGATTGTGTCTAGTTTGAGTTTGTGTTGCAGCTCGTATGAGCAAATATATTGTATGTTGTTGGGTCTGTCTAGCACAGACCCACGCTGGAACGAGACAATTCTTGTCTGTGTGTATGTATAGATGTGTGTGTGTGACCCTGTGAAGACTCCCCAAAGCTGGTGCTAGGAGTCCAGCGGTCCACCTAAACAAAGGGCTCTTATACTTAAATAGATACAGAGTAGGTGTCCTCCTATACCATAAATCAGCAAGAGAAGGTACGACCTCTCTCATGACCTTAAGATGTGTCTGTATGCCAGAGTGGGAGGCACTCAGAGTCTTTGCAGACTGCTAAGGATCAGACCTCTATCATTATGCAATCGATTATAAAAATCTAAGCATATATGAGTATATATTTCTAAGCATAAATGACAATCCAACAATATAAACCTAACATATTTATGTTTGTTTTTTGAATCCGCAGCCAGTCAGATGCTTTCCAGATTGTAATGCATGGTGGATGAAAATCTGACAGTACTTTTATGTTTTCATAATTCCATCCGCTTTGAAAAGATCTCCAACACTACTTGCTGAAAGACAGAGCCGACACCGTTTTACTGTTCCACTCACTGTTAGACTTCTCTCCTGACCTCCTCTGTTATTATTACACTAATAATAATCACTAGTGAACCAAAATTTTCTAATTTGGATTCATGACTCCATATGATCTTCAGTCCAGTTCCTGTGTAATTTGGCATAACTCAGTCTTTACTTCCTCTTTCCCTTCCTTAAGAATGGCTTCTTGACAGCCGCCCTTCCACTGACAACGTTTCTGATGAACCTTTGATGAACAGTAGATGGATAAAGAGCCAATGCATCTCTCAGGTCCCGTGTCAGATCTCTGCTGTGGTATTTTACTGCTTTTTTCTTAAGATCTACCATAAATAGGCCTGGCAATTTGCCTTCCACTTGTTTTCTTACATTTTTTGAGGACAAACCGCACACACTGTTTATGATGCTAGCTCCTCGGGGATCACTTTGTTACAAAAATACAATGTGATCCCTGTAAAACGATGTTATCTTGGGCATTTTTCAAACTCAACTAAAGAAATGAGAAGAAATTATATATGTTTTTTTACATCAGGCTACTAGAAATGAAGATACCATTTAAAATGAGTTATTTGCTAAGATGTCCGCTATGTGGAGTATGTATAGTTTGGACCTTTTTTTATGCTTGAATGATTCATAGGTCAGTGCTAAGTGGCTTAACAAGCAACAAAAATACATTCCCTCGCTTTGAAAGACCTTCATAACTAGAGAACTATTGATCAAGAATTACAAGAAATTACAAGAAAGTCTGATTCCTTAGAAGCTTAATAATGACATTATATTGATAACTAAATAATGGGAGGTGGCTCGAGGCTTTTGCATAGTGTATGTAGGTTTTGGTGTCGTTTGAGATCAGGGTAAATGTCTTTTATGCAGTTATGTCCCAGTTATATTCTGGGTACCGTAATAACGAGACAACAATGGCAACATCAGCAGACATATCTATGTAATTTTCAATAATGAGTCCTTGCACGGTATAGTTTGCTGCTATATGGAAACATGAACAGTCCCATGGGAACATTCAATCTTAGCAACAGTCTTTCAGCTCATCCTGTAAGGAGGGAAATTAGTTCAGTGTCATCAAGGGACAATAGAGCAACCTCTGAGCATGAAACACAAAGTGGAAATATGTTTAATGGAAAATAATATTACCTTAAAATAGACTTTGTAAGTTTGGTATTGCATATGCTATTACAGTACAGAGGTACAGGTGTTGAACAGGTCTTTAAACATGGAGCCATAAAACAGATTTGTACAATAAAATGAAGATGACACAGCTTATTCAAGTATGAGTGCTTTAAATTTCATTTGTCAGATATACCAATTCTACATTCTAGATGGTCAGATCTTGCACTACTACATCACATCCTTTAGACATTAAACTGAAGCGGGAACTGTACCCAACTACCGGATACTTTTTACTTCTACCTTTTACTCATTTATTTTGTTTTTAGTTCAGTATCACAGGTGTTAGTCAAAGGTAATCTTTATAAAGCAGTTAAGGGTATTTTTGCAGTTAAACAACAAAAACTCTCTACACACCTAGGCTTGTTGGAATATGTGTGTATCCCTACTATGACTAGTTCAAAAGCACATATATAGTATATACATAGTGCTTAACGTGTTTATTAAGTCACCTGTCATAAAAACAAGCAAGCAAAAATATTTTTGAAATATGTTCAAAAAATGATTTAAAGCAAAAACTTACTCAATTTAAATTTTTATGCCATACTTTTTGCATTTTAATTAAAAAAACTAAATAATGGGATTTACTAGTCTATAGGCTTTATGGGCCATTAATATTTCTCATTTTCTGGTTCTCCTATATCTTGTAAACCTAATTCTGCATTACTTACTGTTTAACATAAATCTCTGTGAGAAGTCTGAATTATTTACATTAGACTGAGTCTCAATTATATGACATCTTCAGAGACTTGACAAATCCTTCCAAACAAGTGGAAAGTTAAATGGCAAGAATGCGGTGGGGGATGTGTGTGTATTTGTTTGTCCGTTCACGTGTGTGTGTGTGTTCTGTGGTTGTTTACCTCATCCCATCCTCTTTGACGTCAACAACAATTATCTGTGGATCCTCGGGTGCATTTCAGTGTTTCTTGGAATCCTCATAATGGAAAAACGTACATGTTGTCAACCAGTCTATGCTCTTAACGAGTCAATATGTTGCAGTCAGGAAACAGACTGCCCATTAAAGTCGTTAAAGGATTAATCGTTTGGCTTTTTTTAAAATGCCTTTTAGGACTCCCCTAAGTTAAAGCTTCAGTTAGGAATTATAACATATAAAGTCTGATTTTTTTAAAGTGCATTTATTGGGCTTTTAGCCTTTATTGTGTTAGGATAGTGGAGAGAAGACAGGAAAGCCCACAAGGGAAAGCATGCAGGCCAGATTCAAACCAGGCCTCTGCTTTAACACTATGGGTCACCTACTCAACTCAGTAAGTTAAACCCGAGCTACATGCAAGTTTAGTAAATAGTTACTTGACATTCAAATGAGGCATTAAGTTCAAAGGTTCTTCAGATGCTCCTTTATTTTGGGTCCCCACATGAGGCAGAACCACATGTTTGATTTGACAGAGATTTGGGTTCGGCACTAGGCTTACACTTGCTTGTGACCCCTTGAAGCTGGGTTTGTGTCTCATCTCAGTCTCACCTGAGGGACTTTTTGTGTGTTAACCACTACAGCGTGGAGCCACAGCTGTGCTAAATCCAAAGTTGCTGAAAATTACAAGCAGTGCATGAAAACAAGCACTTATATGATAGAACTTTAATAATATGTTATAGCACTGATTGCTGCTGCAGTGCATGCAATTATGGATTCTTTTATTAAAGTTGTCTTCATTTGCTATCTGCACTGCTTTTTTTAATGTACTGAGAGATAGCAATGTGACGAACTCTGACTGAGTGAGACTGGTAGTGCAGTACATTCATCTGAAGCAACTGTAGTTGATGTCCTCTTTTCCATTTCCATCATCTTACAGCATCCGAATGGTGAAGCTTCACAAGGACACTGTTCACTTTTCTATTAAGCTTACTACAAAAGTCAGTCTGTCACACCTAATCCCATCTCCTCATTTCAAGGCAAAAGTCTAAATTGCATATACTTGCATCATCAGATAGGCGTGGAGCTTTTGATCAGATTACCTAATGGCACCCAGACTGATATAGAATGTGATGATTTATTAGCTAAGCTTGAGCCAGAACCCCACCAGGGTACCAGCTAGCTGCATTTTGAGTTTGCTGCTCACCACAATGGCAACAAGGTGCTGGACATTGGCTTAGACAATGCGCGGTTTATGAAAGGATGAAAAGGAGGGTTTGTATTCAGGCCAGCATGCGTTTGCTGCTATGCCAATTGGCCAGGATGGCAGCAGAGGTTCATGGACTCAGTTAAAGGGGTATATTGGAGTGATTTTTGGGCTGTAGTCAGTTGGTCACCACCACATTTTTTTCATCAGCCACTTCAGTTGCCCATTGTGTCCTCATGATAGCTACAGTGCACTAGAGTGCTGGGGGGGGACTCTAATTGTTTTGGAGAAAGATCCAAACTACAATAATGGTACATTTTGTTTGACCAAGTCCTTTTTTAACTTGCAATAAGATTAACATTTTATGACATGAAACATTTTTGCTCCTTCTAATCCGGGAGGAACACCTTTCTTTCAGACAATCTGTGCAAGGGGAAGGAGTGTCTCTCACTTGCTGTGCAGCACGCTGGAGGACTGTGCTCTTAGTGAAAATGGTGGAAAAAAATAAATTTTCAAAAGTGTGGCTATACTTAAATATAATCAGTGCTGACATTACAACAAGAAATCTGCATGTACATTACATCCTGCAATGCATGTATGGAAAAATTCATACAGGTATGTACCTTGGCTCCATCTGATGCTTTCATGGATATGCCCGGTAAAGCTGTAAGGACCATTAATATACAGATGATTTCTGTCATTCATATAGATAACTTTAAAGTTAACAATACAGTGCTCTAAGACTAATAGTACAAAGTAACCAGTAATACAAAGTCTAATTGCTTTAATATAAACAATTTCTTATTAAAAGACCTTGACAAATATTAAATTGGTTGTACATTGTTATTATGTTGTATTGTTTCCTGTGGGATAGACCTTTGTTCTTGTCCAAAAAGTATTTTAAAAAGCTTCAAACTAAACTAGAGATGCAATGATCGACCAGGCAGGAATTGATATTGGCAGATTTTTAAGCATTCTTGGCCCTGACCCGCTGGTTAGCCTCATGTATAACCAGTTGCTAGCTGGTCGCTTTCATGCATGCACAACATCCACACAGTGCTGCAGTTAAGTAGACACAAACACACACACTTGTAGCCACATGCTATGTTGTTAGCGTGAAAGCTCTTCCCTCTGAGTTAAGATGAAAGTTGGCCAAAGTGGGACCACCACAAACGAGATTGTAAGAACAAACTTAATCAGATACTTAAATTGCTTTCATTCAGCTGAACACAAACATTTGAAAGAAGCCAACAAAGGTTAAGTGGCTAAAACTATCCAGAACTTAGAATCAGCCACCAGCCAGCAGCCTCAGAAACAGCCTCAGTATGAGCATAAGCATAGGTAACTATCAGACCAAGTGACATGAGACATCTTCTGGACCTAAAAACTAAGTCAAAAGAGTCAAAAGATACTGAAAAAACTGACAGATCCCATTGTTTGCTTTTGCCTCTGTGTGGAAACTAACCAGTCTATTTATTGACATTACTGTTTCTTATTAAATGAACTGATGCATACTGATACCTGATACCCAGCTGTTGCAGCAGCAACCCTATTTCAGCTAAAGAGGCTCTGCTTTTGCAAGCTCTTCCCCTCATCTCCTCTTTGAGCCTCTCTCTCACATGTATACACACATGCAGTACTCTCTACCTTTCCCTCATAATCTCTTTCATTATTGCTGCCTTTTTTCACCTCTTGTGCCATTTCCTCTTCCAACTTCCTACTGTATTTCTTATCCATGCTCTACTCTTCTACATCCTCGTTCTTAGTTTTTTCTTGTGCAGGGTCTCTTTCTTCCTCAGAGGGAGTGGCACAAACATAGCTGTGCTTCAAATAATTTATTTGCTCTTTCCGCCCTCTTCTCCTCAAGAGACCTTTTGCTAAGCTGCCGAAAGGGAATATGATCTTAATTCACCTATCTGCTTAAGTGAAGGTGAAAGGAAGTGGGTCTTCTTGTGCTCTAAAAAAAGGAGAAAAAATAGTAAATGATATGCATGGTTGCAGACAAAGTCATTACTCTTACTCTCCATCAGCTGTTTGAGATGGGGAGCATTTGTCAGGTCTTCAAGTGAAGTATCCTTTATTCATGGAGTGTGTTAATGTTTTATTTCCCAGCAGATGAAGAAAAAGAAAAAAAAAAACAGGAGGGAGGGAAGAGAGGGAGAGAGAAATTATATGCTCATATTTCATAAATGGAGATTAAAGTGCCAGCTGGTACTAGCTTTCCTCATTTCCACCACCACCACCAAAAAAAAAAAAAAAAAAAAAGCAACCCAAAAACAACAACAACAAAAAAACGGTGAATTGAGCATTATCTTTGTCGAAAATCTCCTTCAGCTCAGCCTCAGCTCACAGTAGCAGATTAAAGGATGGGAGGAGGTTTGTGCTGTGAACACGATAGACTGTTTACAAGCAAGTCTGTTCCAAAAAGATCACTAATTGGCTGCTTGTGTATTTAATTCACAAGTGTTCTGTAGAATTTAAAAAAAAAATAGAAGGAGGAAGGAGAAAGCAGCACATTCAGGAAATCCGAGGCAGACTGAGAGACAAGAAGAAGGTGATGAAAGACAAAGAGAAGAGGCAGAGAGAGAGAAAAAGATGACATTTTATTTCTTTTGCAACAATCTCTGAATGTTTCTGACTCTATGAATTATTCATCACCAGTAATTGTGATGAATAATTGCGCTGACTGGCTGCTTCTCGTGTCTGCTTCTCGTGTCTGCTTCTCGTGTCTGCTTCTCCTGTCTGCTCGCCGCTCTCCCAGAGTCCGGGAACTCGTCAAGGCCAACTTTGTTAACCGGGTCACAGTCTGCATTTATTGTTGAATAAAGAATGAACGTCTCTCTTCTCAACTGTGGTGCACGCAAAATATTGTTTACACATGTGGATAAACTACAGGACAGAGACACACACACACACACGCACACCTGTCTCTTTCTCGCACTTGTCAGAGCTGCTTGCCGTTAACAGGAAGACGAAAGGGTGGATGAGAGATGCAGCAGTTTGTTGGATTGGAGCAGTTAGTCTCTGTAGATCAAGTTGGGCTTTCAATTCACGTTCAAAGGCAGCGGCTGTCTGACTCGCTCTTCAGTGGCTGGTGGGCGTGGGTGCTGAGAACTGAGGGATTCTGACACTGTGTGAATCTGTGGTCGCGTGCATATTTCTGCACACAAACTGTGCATATCTGTGTTCATGTGTGTATTGCTTGTTGGGAGAGTGTGGGATGTAGCTGAGCTGAGGGCTTTCTGGGGCTTCCAGAGCTCCTCCACTCTCTTTTGTGACAGAGGGGGAGCGGCACGAGCTCATACAGCTCCCCGCTTTTATTCCAGAGGGGAGAAGCTACTAAAGCGGCCGAGCCATGAAAGAGCCTGTGATTAAACTGCCAGCAGAAAACTAGTACCGCCAATTTCACCGTAGAAGCTATGAATCGCTTTCTTTTTAACGTGGAAAACAGCAAGATTAAAGGATTCATATCAACAAATTTTGCATTTTGTTCAAAGATTTAACAAAAAACTAAAAGGAAAAGTCATGATGCCACATTAAATGGACTAACCGACTGTTAAATAATCAAGAAGATAATGGTCAAGTTAAATTGTAATAATGTATTTGCTATGTGGCTTTAAATGTTTGATTTGGCTTCATTCTTTAGATCTTCCTGCAAATTAACAATCCAATAAATACAACAATGAAGTCATAGTCACAGGATGTGCGTGTGGGCTAATTTTAGATCGACTGCTTAGTGTTTTTCATCGCATGTGGCAGATTGTTTGCCACTTTTACCGCAACATGTCAGAACAAGTCTGGCTTTCTTCCCCTAAAATCCCCCCAGGAGCCCTTACTGCTTCACAGTTCACATTTAAGCAGGTGTACTTCTGTCTTGTTGGTTTCAGCATGTGTATTATTACATGTGCTTTTTTAATGGTCTGACCTGTGTGTGTGGGTGTGAGTGTGCACACAAGCCTCTGTTCTCAGGTGTGTTGGCCTGGTCGAGTATCAGCGTGGTGTCGTATGACCAGGTACAGGGCTCAGTTACTCCTCTGCCTCTCATAGCATGCTGTAATGAGGCCATTAGATCCTGCTAATAGCTTGTAGGGTCAGTCAACTGAGAGAAAAGCTAAGGGGATCAGCTTTCACTGAGCTTCTCTGGCCCTTCATCAAATTCCTCACTCAGAGGAGCCCAAAATTTTGGTCACTTTTTCTATTTCACACTTTATCCCTTTAATCCTACTTGTTTAATTTGCTCTTTGTTCCTTTCTTACTTCATTTTCCCCTAGCTTCCTATATTTCTTCCTATTTCTTATTCATATCACACTCTCTCATTCGTCCTTTGCTTCATTTTCTCTGTTTATCCATACAGAATATCAATGATTTATGCATTCTGTGTTTTCTTAAATCGCCACTATTCCCGCTGTTTCTCCCGATTTAATGCTCTAGCTCTTTAATTGCATGCCTCAGGATTTTTTTTTAGCTTTTTTGACTTAAACACCCTTTTAGTGTGGCTAGTAGACCTCAAACTATTTCTTTCTTTTATTCCCTCTATTTAAATTTGTGTACAGGACTTTAGATATAAACTTAATATCTCTGTGCAGAGCATCACAGCTGTCAAATTATATATAAACTGTCATGATACATGCTTTACTTTTTACTTTTGGCTGAGAGAATTTATTTAAAAAAAACACCTTGTTCATCTAAGCAACAATTCTGCAGTACTCCAGCAGTGACAAACAATGGCTGATGATTACAAGTTGTTATCTCACAATTTAGTGGTTGTCAGTGCAAGAACGAAATATATTAGTTTTTTTTCCCTGCAATTTCCATTATAGAAAGGAAAGGAAACAAGTATAGCTCTTTCATCCCTTTTGCTCTGGGTTAAGGTGTAACTTAACCAAGTAGTCCAATCGTCACACAGTCCTGGTGTGGCTAAGGCTAAAACAGACACATGTGTTTTTTAGCACTAATAGGTGCTGCATTGCAGTTATCCTGGCTAATGCACACCTGACAAACAGCTAGCTGAAATGACCGGGTGAGATGTCTCATGTTCTCTGCAATGAAATTGAATTTTAGGCCATAGTGACCAGATACCTCACATCCAGATCACTGGAAACTAAATAATGGGAATTATTTTTCAAAATCCCAAGAATACTGAATGGGCTTCCACTACTCCAACTGTGATTATGTGGTCATAAAAACAAGGTAAACGGCAGAGTAAACATTCTCTGATTTAGTGCTGAGTCAAGGAAAAAAAACCCTGTGAATACTAACACTGCTTTTTTCCCTAGACAACATTAGTGCAGAGCCGTCTGACCTACTTTTGATTATGTGTGATTGAATTTATGTCAGCTGCTGTGAAAGAAAACTAGCATTTAATTCATGGGTCTTTCAACTGAATGCAAATTAGAATTGGTCAATGGGTTTTTTAATCCCTAGGTTTATAAAAAATATTGGCACTTCTTTTGCAAAAGCACTTTTATAAAGGGTTCGGCCCAACCAGTGTGTGGGACAATATTTTAAACAAGAATATTTTATGTTATTAGCTTAGTTCCCTTTAGCTAAAACTGTGACTTAAAGGTGAGTTGAAGAGTTTTAAGTAATCAGCAGAAATCCTTGTAATTGCAACTGTAGCTGGATGGATGGATGGATGGATGTTAGTTACATATGTATATTAATATATTCACTCTCTGGATCATTCATTATAGGCTTGACACCTTCCTATTTCACCTTCAGAACTGCCTTAATTCTTCGTGGCACAGATTCAACAATGCTGGAAACATTCTTCAGATGTCGTTGTCCATGACAGCATCACACAGTTGCTGCACATTTGTGTGCTGCACAAGGCAAATCTCCTGTTCCTGCACATTCCAGTGACCTGCTGGATTGAGATCTGGTGTCTGTGGAGGTCATTTGAGTGTTCACGAAACCAGTTTGAGATGAGCCTAATGATTGTTACTAAGGGTCCTAAAGTATGCCAAAAAAAGTTGCTGTGTGGGAAAATCCCAGTAGATCAGCAGTTTCTGAAATACCTGACCAGTCCATCTGATACAAAACCCATGCCACACTCAAAACAACTTAAATCACCTTTCTTCTCTTGACCGTATTTAAATGCCTAAATACATTGGGTTGTTGCCATGTGATTGACTGATTAGATATTTGCATTCTGCTATTTTCCACTGCTGATGTGCAACTTCTTGCAGCATTCTATGGATCATGGGAGTTTTTGAAAATACAATGGGAATATTTTCAAGTCAAAACTTGCTGTTTGCTTGCTCATTTATGTCGACTGCCAAAAGACAAAGTCATTCGTGGTCATCATGGTCATCACCTCTATCTCAGCAGCTCGGCTTTTACCATGCACCAACTCCTAATGAGACTTGCCGCTTTGCTTTATCTCTTAAGCCAGGTGTGTCGGCCCCTGCTGCTTCCCGTGGCATCACAATGACAGCTTGGCCTTTAGCGGTAAAAGATGCTCCCTTGTTCTCACTTGCAGTGTGCTTTTTTAACGGCGACACATGCCCCTCCTCTCCCCCTCAGTGCCAGCTTTTGAGGCAAATGTCAGCTAATTAAGGGTTACATGGTCGACCTTTCTTACCCCCGCCTGGGCCTGTGCCACTCGATCTGCCAGTGAGCCAAGTCTAATGCTACAGGTTCTCCTTGTCTCCAAGAGTGTTCAACACACACAGACACATATGCACACAAAGCCACACAGAGAGCCCAGGTCAGTGTGGCCTTTGATATGCTAAGTCCTGCTGTGCTCCTATATGCAAAAGACATAATTAGATGAGACACCCACTAACAGTGAGGATGCGCAACCCAATATGTGTAAGGTATTATTCAAACACTGATAAAACTTCATTTAGCATGGACTACTACTATACTGTTTCTGTCTCACATTATGAAATACACCCATAGCCTGATTACAAATCACATTTTTACATGAAAAACACTCAGCTCAATTGATTGTGTTATCATGATCCGATTTAATGCAAACACAATATGCTCCTCTTAGATGTCTTCATTTAGTAAAGTTGATGTCAGAACGAATGCTGCTTGATCATCAAGCAACAGTGGAGCATTTGAGGAGGACTCTGAATATTGAATATCATTACTCCAGTTCAAAGCATTTTAGAGCAGTGGTGATATGTTCCAGAGACAAGAGAACAGAGTGAAGCTGAGAACACAATGTACCCTTCCAGTCTTTGAATCCAGTCTGCAGCCACACCGGCACATCAGTCTCACACAGGGAGGATGGTAATTAGCAGAATATGACACTGTGCGCCACTTTTAAGTTTGTGCTTTTGTGTGTGCCCGAAGAGTTTTAGGTTTCAGTGTGTTTGCTAGAAGGCACCAAGGTGAAAAGGTGAAATGCAAAGAAGTGTGTAAGCACATAGGATATTAGGAGTGGTCCCAGTGGAGCAGACAGTGTCATGGTATGGAAAAGACAGATGACGGTGTCAAATACAGATAAATGAAAACAAGGAAAAGTGGAGAATAACGATGCTTTGAACTTTAAAAATGGCCAGGAGGGAAATCATTGGACACTGAACTGTTCTTTGAAGTTGCTGATTGTCATCAGGGATCTTGGTATTGTTGCAGATGCCTTTGTCACTATAACAGTTTGGGAAACAGCAGTCAGTGTTTCTCTGTTTAAATTAATTTCCACCCTGACAGTTAACTTCCTGTAGTTCTATGGTTCCTTTTTTTTAGTACACATTACTTAGTCCTCTTGTTTTCAATGAAGAGGAGAAAAGAACACACTATATTAAAAACATAAAACTAAAAATAGGAACAAAATCTCCTAGCAAAAATAATCTGTGTGATAAATGAATATTTTTTTCCAGTTAAAAAATAAAATAAAATAATAAATAATAAGATAAATAAAATGTCTGAACTAAAGTAACGAAATTGAAACTTTCACTGGAAGCAGATTCTTTCTTTCTTTTTGTGTGCTTTATTTTATTTTTTGCTGATTAAATAATCTTATAAATGCTTTGAATACCTCCTAAGAGTAGAACGGGGCTATTTATATTTAAATCACGATTTAGATCTAATTCCACAAACATATATTGCTTCAGCAGGACAGTGAGGTGTTACTGTGGTGCTTCTTGATGATAAACACCCACCAGCCACTGTTAATTACACCTGTTAAGCTGCTTATTAACACAAATGTCTCATCGCTTGGCAGCAATTAAGTTTATCTGGGCATATAGAAATGTTTAAGACGACCTGTTGAGGTTCAAAGCGGGCATCAGAATTGGGAAGAAAGGTGATTTAAGTGACTTTGAACACGGCATGTTTGTTGGTATTAGACAGGCTGGTGTTTTCCCACACAACCTTCTATAGTGTGTACAGAGAATATCTGAATAAGAGAAAATATCCAGCGAGCCAGTTCTCTGACTGAAAATGCCTTGTTGATTCCAGAAGTCAGAGGAGATTGGCTAGACTGCTTCAAGCTAACAGGAAGGCTCAAATAGCCACTTGTTAAACCAAGGTATGAAGAATCTGTGAGCACACAGGTCAAACATTGTAGCAGTTGGACAAGAGCACACTGAGCGTCACTCCTGTCAACTAAGAAAATAATTCTGAGGCCACAGTTCACATAGGATCACCAGATTTGGACAATAGGTGATTGGAAAAACGGTGAGGAGTCTCGTCATCAGATCTCAATTCAGTATGCCATCCTGGATGGGAGGTTTGCCTCATGGATGTCAAATTTGCAGCAACTCCATAGTCCAGTACTAATGAGCTATAAAGTGCCTAGTAAGTGCACGTTGGGTTAAAAAACATAGAAAAATGCCCCCCCCCCCCCCCCCCCCCCAAAAAAAAAAAAAAAAAAAAAAACGTGGTAGAAAATAGGAGAAAAACAAGCACATGGTGCGGAGAAGCTGTGACTTTTGAAAGGGTCTCGGTCCACACCTGCCACTCTTCTCAGGTTTCAGGTTTCTGCTCCCACAGTTTAACCTGACGCCCCCCGTTCTCTCATAAATAGTTAAGATTCATTTGTGTTCATCACACAGCGAATGTAAGAGATCACCATTTTAAAGTTTCCTTATTAAATATTGTTTTTTGCTTAAGTGAAATGATTCAAAAGAACTGCATGCCAGTCAGCTGTACATTCACCTCCTTTTTAAAGCAGATATAAGGCCTTTTTAGGATAAAGAAGAGAAGAATTAAGTAATTAATATGAGTAATCTCAGCTCCTTGGCAGAGATGACAGTGCCACCTACAGAAACTCAAACGTCACCAGCAGCAAATAAGACATCAGAGTACCACCCACGCTGTTTTGTTCACAGGTGAACTGCCGGAATTGCTATGCACACCAGAGCCTCGTGCACTTATCACAGTGGATGACGCAACACACCAACGTTTCAGATTTCACAGATTACTACCTTAAAGAAGACGTTATCACACAATTCCCCTGACTGCACTAAAATTACAACAGCTTCAAAGTTATAGCCTTAGTTGGATAAAATGTTTAATGTGAATGTGAAAGCGTTCTTATAATTGTGATTTTGATGCATTTGAAACTCGCAAGCTTTCATTCTCCTGATTGGATCTCGAGCATCATAGTCATTTTCTAAGGTGTCTGTTCAACAAGTAATCAGTACTTTGATCCACTGTGTATTTAAGAAACACTGTTTTTTTTTATCATTTTGATTATTTTGGGGTTTGCAAATCCCAACCATGCGTCTTCTACAAATTGTGCTGCATATCTGCACAATTTGTGATTTACAAACACAAATCTGAATCCGATTTGTGATATCCAAAGATTAATTTTACTGTATTCTCTGTGTCCCTTTTCAGAGACATCAAACCTGACAACATACTACTAGATGAACATGGTAAGATGCCCTGTTTCTTTATATTTTTTTATTAATTAATTAATTTCAGTGTCAGTGAATGAAATTTCCATCAAAAACACTCACCGTTAAAAATTCAACACTTCAACTGCATCTAACTAAGAATTTCACCCAACCTCTAACCTCTGGGTTGCACAATTGCACAGATCAAAGTAGCTGCAATGCACAGAGACAGCTTTCACATTTACTGACTCCATAGTCTTGCAACACAAAGCAGCACAAAGTGGGAAAATGTCTCTTACCAGAGAAGGCCTGCACAAGTGAAATCTTATGTTTTGTCCAAACTGTCAGTTTGAGTTGGCTGAAGCTGTGTGACATTTAAGCGAAGCTTTTTTTCTTTCTCTCTGAACCATGGGATAAAATAAAATGGAGTGATGTAACGGGGAGTGGAAAACAAGGTTATTTTCATCATGTCTTCTCCATGTGCGAAAAGAGAAACTTACTTAGAATTCTTGTGTGTGTGTCAGAAGGATGGAATTATTGATAGAGTTTCATAACAGGTTTTAGTGTCAGCTCTCGATTCAGTAAGTAGACGACGTTTTATTATTCTGTATTCTTCACTGTGAAGAAAAGAATGGGAATTGTTCTTATGTAAGAACGGCAAAAATAAGCTTGAATTCCAAATTTTGTTATACGAGGGAAGACTCAGTCATGACACTATGACACACAGTCGCTTAAAGTTCAGGGATTTAATCTAGAAGCATAAGTAGATAGCTGCGAAAGAGTCCGGAGACAACATTTTAAATGCAGCATCGTCCAGGTGGATGTTTTTGTGAGGTATATTCTTGGCAAATGGGTTGCATAGTTTTGGATTGTGAGAACAGGTCCCACTAAAGGATATCGGGCTCTGGTGCCACCTTAGTGGATTTTTTCATCTGACACTTTGGTCAGATAATTAACCTGCTGGAGGCCAGTTTGTTGGGCTCTGGTAGTGCTCCTCCTGTTCCTCGTACAAAAAAGCAGATTCTGATCCTGCTGCTGGGTTGATGGTAAATGGCCTGTATTGGTATAGCGCTTTACTAGTCCCTAAGGACCCCAAAGCGCTTTACACATTCAGTCATCCACCCATTCACACACACATTCACACACAGGTGATGGCAAGTTACCACAGCCGCCCTGGGGCGCACTGACAGAGGAGAGGCTGCCGGACACTGGTGCCACTGGGCCCTCTGACCACCACCAGTAGGCAACGGGTGAAGTGTCTTGCCCAAGGACACAATGACCGAGACTGTCGGAGCCGGGGCTCGAACCGGCAACCTTTTTTTTTTTTTTTTGCCTGTCCCATTTGGTTCTTTAGCCATCAGAATTGTTGTCTGAAGACCAACAAGGATACCCGATGGATTTATTTTGCCAAATGGATCATCATGGCATTGCCGTATTGGTCCATTTGATCGACCTTTGTTTTTATTATTTATTTTATTTTATTTTCAGTTGTTACAGACGGGACAGACATGAGTGAGGGATAGGAAAGGGAGAAAGAAAGAGGAAGGAAAAGAAAAACAGAAGGGGAGAGGGACAGTGAGAAAGGGGGGAAAAAATATCTCCTGGATCACCTGTTGAGAGAAAAAGAATAGAAAACAAGCAAAAAAAAAAAACCAAAGCAACATACTAAACACAACACCATCGCATTAATCTAGCTAAGTGTAAACAGCAGTAAATACTAAATATTGAATGTTGTTGTGCAGCACGCAGGACAGACAGCGCACAATGTGCAGTGCAGTGAACACCCGTGTGCACACCTGTGTGGATCGGCGTGCTTGTATTCAAATGGTTTCCCCATGTAATGGTCTGCAAGAGGATGTAGAGAGCCATAGCCCTGTCCCCCAGGGCATGAAGCAGGCATGGAGGAGATCCAGGCCCCAGACATCCAGAGGCCCCAGAGTGCAAGAGCCCAAGGAGGACCACCGGAGGGGCATCCGTGCCACCTTCATGGGAAGGGCTGAGGATCCCCAGACGAGGGGAACCGGCAACCTTTCGATTACAAGACAAACTGCCAACTCTCGAGCCACGATCACACGATGGCCTTTTGTGGCCCTGTCCAGCTCTCTATGTTTGAAAGCACCTATCTTTGTATCTCCACCACTTTTTAAACTGTCCTTAGAGACACAACAAACCTTTTTGTGAAGAATGTGATGGGTGTGCAATTTTGAAAGATTTGGACTATCTGTGCAACCTGTACGGGCTACAGTTACCACTCGTAAACAAGTAAAAACATGGCATTATTAACAAAAAACGATCTTATTTATGCATGAATTCTATTTTTATTATTATATCATATTTATTTGCACTTGTCTTTTAAGGTCATGCTAGTTTGTTTGTCATATTCCTGTTTTCTCTGTTTCACCGTGTAACAGGACTGTAAATGCATCAATTGCTCTGCAGTAGGTTTTAAATCTAACTTAACAGGGACACGACTTTAAGGTGTTTTTGTTGGTTATCATTATAGCAAAGGCTGTCTAGCAGTGCACTGCTGATATTTAAATCAGTGCATAACTAATTCACTAACTAGACTGGAGAATTATTTCCTTTGTTTTAAAAAGCCGCCTCACATCAAAGTGTCCGTTTTGTTCATATACTGCAGTGTAGTGCACACATGCACAGACACACACACCCCTAAACTCCTTAGATATCAGAGGGCATGGGGCAGCTGCTCAAGAGAGCCAAGGGGATATGTGGGATGGCAGCCCTGCTGTCACAACAGGCAGACAAAGAAAGACAGACAGAGAAAGAGCGTGAGGCGAGGATACGACACAAAGGAGGAAAGTGATGAACACACATTTCTGAAAAGATTTATCAAAGGAGAAAAAATACAACAGACAGGCAGAGATGCATAAGGAAAGAACAGAGATAAAAAGCGAAAAGCAGAGAGAAAGTGCATTTGAGGGAGGGGAGAAAAAAAGGCAGCATTGACAGCTCCTGCCTAATTTCCACAGGACAACAGACGTTCACTTGTGGTTCCTGTCTGTATGTGTGTGTGTCCTTTAAAACTCACTAAGCACTTCTCTCCTCGTCCTGCATTCTGCCCACACTCTTGTTTTTTTCCCTGCATAGACCTTTAGTTTACCTCTTCACTGAAGTCTAAAACAGCATGAGGTGTCAGAGGGGGGTAGCAAGCTGTTTGCTTCTGCATTTTGAAAGCTGGAATTGACCTGTGCTCCTGTATCCCTCTGGGAGCTGCTTCATATAGAGAAAAACAATTTACTCGTGCAGTTGTGACGTTGCTTTGTTAAACAGCATAGCGCTTAGGATGCTGAGTGAAGCTCCAGGAGGGCCAGGTCTATTTTATCCTCTGTGAGATTGTATGCACCTTTCCTACGAAAACGAACACACAGCACATTAAAAGAATATTGTGATTTAAACCACGGGTCTCTTCTCCACTACCAAACAAACACTGATAATTGCATCTGCATACGTATGGCACGTCATCTGACTCATAAAAGGTAGCATGCGATCGTTCTGTTTTAGACAAAGCAGGGAGCGTTCAAGCTAACACACACCTACAAGCTAAAATAGCAATGACTTCCATGTGTGTGTCAACTAGCAATCTTCACGGCATGAAAAACTATCACTGTGCTTGAAATTGGAGTTCTGGAATACTGGCTTTTACCTTAATGAGGAAGATTAATGATTAGTATGCTTGAGGTTACTTTAACAGTCTCTACATGTGTTGAGTGAAGGCAAAGCATGTCTTCATTATTTCACCATTATGATTTGACAGCTCAAGTGCTTCTTGTTCATTGTGGTATTATGTGGCATAAATCAGATTGCACAACAGCGTTTAGGCACACAGGGATTTGAAAGGTGGAACCCGTGGCACCTGATTGCAGAGTTTACACACACTCTGGTGAGACAACCCGACACCAATGTCACAAACAAAGATTATTACACTAGTGAGATACTGACTGAGAAAAGCCCGGGATGGCTTATTTCAGCAGACTTCAATCCACGGTCTTTGTTTTGGCATTACCTCAACAACAGCTCACAGATCAAAAAGATTATGAATATTAACACATTAATTTCAAATATTTCTGATGCAGAACAAAATCCTTTTTGGCTCAAATGCTTTCAGTGTAATAATATTAATATAAAAAAGACTGAAACGAGGCACCGGTGCTGATTTAGTTGAGGTTCTAGACAGTTTTATTAGGAAAAAAGAGAGAGATGCACCGTGTAATGCTGGTTAAATAACACTTAAGAATAAACTGTAGGGGTAGTTTTCTTTCAGTCCTCAGATGGGCATTGCAACTGAAAACAGTCATTGCTTAAAAGTGTATAAATGAAGAAACCTCTGGTTGCTTACATCTCACATGTAGTGCACAATTTGCTGGATGATGTCACTTTTTGGGAAAACTTCAGACTTTATGCTGTATGGCCCTGCAGTAAGTGTTAATACACATAACTGTGGCTATAAAAATGGATCCAAGAAATTGATTTGGGTGCATGTTGTGAGGTATTGTTAATGAAAGCCATACTAAAAATAGAAGAGCTATGCAGCAGCAGGATATGGCCTAAGCAAACCTTGACAGTTGTCGTGGTAATCCTATAAAACACATTAGATAACTAAGCCACCAGGCCTCCTGCTGAACCATTGTTCAGTGGCCACTTAAACACTCACAAGCAGGGACAGTGGAATGGTACTTTAAAATAAAAAGAATCACCCAGGGATCCACTTAAGCTTAACTCATAATGCACCCCACGAGTCAAGAGCCGCTACTTTATTAAATCCATCCACTGTAACTGGCAAGTGTTCCATGGATGCCCAACTGTTGTGACGCACCTCTTATGAGGTATTCGAAGCAATTCATTAAAATCCTGCCACTTAACACGATCAACAATAGGGAGTTGATTGGTGATTTGAGAAAAAAAAAGGTACTCATACAAATACAAATACACACTCCACTGTTAAATCAATGTATACTACATTGTATACCACTTATTCATCCCAATCATTAAATTCGGCAGTTCCAACCACTTTCATGGCCACAGGTGTATAAGATCAACTACGGAGGCATGCAGACGGCTTCTATAAATATTTGTGAAAGAATGGGTCGTTCTCAGGAGCATGGTACCGTGATATGATGCCACCTGTGCAACAAGTCCAGTCATGAAATTTCCTTGCTGCTAAATATTCCACAGTCAGCGGTTAGTGGTATTATAGCAAAGGGAGTGAGAGCAACAGCAACTCAGCCACGAAGTGTAAGGCCACATAAAATCATGGAGAAAGTCAGCGGATGCTGAGGGACACAGAGGTCACCAGCTTTCTGCAGAGTCAATCACTAAAGACCTTCGAACTTCGTATACTTTTCAAATTAACTCACTCACTCATCATGGAATTGGTTTCCATGTCTGAGCAGCTGCATCCAAGCCTTACAACATCAAGCGCAATGCAAAAAAGTCTAACGCAGCAGTGTAAAGCAATTTGCCACTGGACTCTAGGGCAGTGGAGACGTGTTTTCTGGAGTGACAAATCATGCTTTTCCTTCTGGAAGCCTAATGGACGAGTCTGGGTTTGGAAACTGCCAGGGGAAGGGTAATTGTTTGACTGCACGGTGCAAAGTGTAAAGTTTGGTGGAGGGGTGATTATGGTGTAGGGTTGTTTTTTAGGAGTTGGGCTCACCCCAGTTTGGGGATGGTCCCTTCCTGTTCCAACATGGCTGTGCACCAGTGCACAAAGCAAGGTTCAAGTCTGATAGAACACCTTTCGGATGAATCAGAGCGGAGACTGCAGGCCAGGCCTTCTCACCATCATCAGTTTATGACTGATATTAAACCCTATGGATTGAGAACAAGATGTCAATCAAGTTCAAATGCATGTGAAGGCAGACGAGCGAATACTTGGCAATATAGTGTCTGTGAAGTGGGGTAAGCTGAGCTCTTTGAGGTTCCTGGGCTTTTCTATATCACAGAGAACTTGTCATTGTCATCACATTTCTCCATTGTTGTAAACAAAGCTCAGAAAAGACTGTAGTTAAGACAGGAAATGTACAAAGCGAAAGTCCTTCACCAAGTTATTGTAAACTTCTGCAGGAGAAGGATCTAAATCCCCAAACAAGCTAGAAGGCTCTGCATCTTTTGATTAATGCTATTAACACAGTAATATCGGTGAGGTGTCTGCATAGTGCCAAAACAAAGTCATCCACAGCCTGTTCACCCTGCTGCCACCATCGTCCCTGTTGATCGAGAAGTTTCTGCTAATTCTTTCCTCAGGCTATGAGACTGAGCTGAATTCATTCTCCACATTTCATCACTTATAATATGTTTTAATTTTTATAATTATTATTAATTTGTAAAATCTGCTTTTTTTTCTTGTTATTAGCAAAAATGGAGTACTCTGCAATTATATTACCTCCTTATGAAGCACAAGAATTGCTAAAAGGAATCTTCAATCTTGAGAAATTAACAATTAATAATACAAATAATGCAAAAACCATTAGCCTAAAAGCATGTGCTACCGGTCCTCAGAGACTTAACTCAGCCGAGGCAATGAAAACCCCGGTTCTCAATGAGCTGGTCTGAGATTGACAGTTTGCTTAAAGTCTATTCAAGACAAACTAGATAATTTTGTCCTAGCAGTGCAGCATTTTGAGGACAGCTGTCTTTTTCTTCTCACTCCTGCAGTCTAAATTTCCTGTCTAAATCTGTTTCCTGTAAAGAAAAAACAGATGAAAACATAGAGAGATAATTTCTAAGTGCTGATCTATTTTAGGTATACGGGGGTCTTGGACTTTTCCAAGCTGTGCTGGGGTGAGAGGTGTGGTCCACCATGGACAGTTTGCCTGTCCACCACAGGGTTAACAGAGAGACACATACAACCACAAACACTCACATTCATACCCACAGCCAAATTAGGGACACCACTTGCCCTAACATGCAGACTTACAGAACGGCCACATCCGTCCTCAAGCTTCAAATCGGGAACCTTCTTTCTGGGAGGTGACGGTGCTAACCACTGTGATACTCACAGGAAAAAAGGCAGAAACACAAAGAAAAACAATAAAGCCTCACTCATACTAAAGCATCATTTGAGTGTCAACTGCTGTTTGAGCTCTGCTACACAGCTGTCACAGTGATCCAACTTCATTAACAGAGCTCCTTTGATAATAACAGAAAACCAAATATTCTTCCATGTGCTTTTGAAAAGTCACACACCAGTACCTGAAAATACTTCAGACTGCAAAAAAAGCAGCAAAAGAAATGGGAATTAATAGAAAAATACATTTTAAACTTCTTGGTTTTATAACACACTATATCAGTATCTCTGTGCATGGCAAACCCTGCAGTATGTGTTATATTGCAATGCAATATGACACAGGTCAGTTGTCAAGAATGAGACACGGTCATTTGAGGTAACAAAATCTCTCTGTTCTTTAGGGCATGTCCATCTAACAGACTTCAACATCGCAGCCATTGTAAAAGACGACCTCAAAGCAACATCCATTGCTGGAACCAAACCATACATGGGTAAGAAAATGACATTTTGACAAGAAAAGGCTACTGGAACTGAAACGGTTTGAAACTCTGCCCTTTAATCCTAAGAAATCAACACAATAAATCTTCCTCAGCTTTCGGTGAAGTGGGTTTCCACCGCTGGATGTTTCAAAGGCTGCTTCAATTTTCAGTTAGAAAAAGAATTGTGCAAATGCTGTTGCAGGCTCGGCTCTGAGATTAAGGCGGTAGTTTTAAAAAGAACAAAAACTCTTTTGTTTAAAAAATATTTAAATTATACTTTCATAAAATATTTAAATACACATGATAAAAAGATGAAATATGGATAGTTAACAGAGCTTGACTGAGTGAATTTACATCTGTCACTTTAATAAATTATTAATAAAAGCTACATCCAATAAATAAAACTTTATTTTAAGGTGAACTTTGGATGTTAAAGTTACATTTGTAGTTTCTGATGGGCCTAAAAAACAACAAAAAATATTTGTAGTTAATTTATATGTAAACATATATGTAGTGCATTATTGAGTCTTTATTGCACACTGTAAGAATCATACAATAAAATTAAATAAAGCACTTGCTTTCACTTGTTTCCAGCACATCTTCAGTTTTGTCCTTATCATGAGTCTTAAATCAGGCTTATGTGGATTCAGCTCCAAAGAGATCAGATAGGTTGAATAGGATTTGAGGCCAGTATGAATGATGACCATGTGTTTGGATGTGTTTGTGTGCATGCTTAAAGGGGGCATGTGAACTGTGAGCTTTTTTGTTTTCTTTTTCCCTTATAAATTGTGCATTCAGGTTAGAAAATGACCTTGGAACAATGTGCGACCAGATTCCAGGTGAATTCTCTACGGTATAATAGATAATTCATGGCTGCTCTGGGGAAAAAAAGAACCCTTCCTCCCCTTCTCTAAGAACCTTTAGTAGATAAGCTACACTTTTTCCGTTTCAGCAAGAAGGCAGAGCAAACCTAAAGGAGAAGTGGGGGATTTGTGTGAGAGCCTGCATGTTTCTGAGTATAGTTCCTCACAGTCCTGTGTGTAATGTAGATAAAGATCCGCAGACGAAACGGTAAGAGATTAGCCACGGAAGGCTTTTCTACTGACTATTTAAAATCACAGATGACTAGATGATTCGCTTCCACAGAAGAATAAAAAAACTGTTTTATTTGTTTAATTGTTTTTCTTAATCTGTTATTCATTACAGAGATAATCTGATATAATATAGTTCAAAGAGCATGTCAATATATTTATTTTACCCCTGGGAACAAGAATGAAATTGATGCTTTCCATCACTGAACCCTAAAAGAAATACTCAACAGAAAATGACTTAATCTCTTTTGTGCACAAGCAACCAAGGCACCGTGTACTAGACAGCTTAAATGACATGTACAGATGTTATGCCTGTGGGTATGTTGATACAGATGCTACGCCTGTTTTAAATTAGTCTTTAATTAAGTAACCTAACCCAAACCCTCTGAGAAAAAAGACCAGGAATCATTATTTTATCTGCAAGATAATATTGACCTAAAGATTGGTAATTGTGTAAAAAAAAGTAACAAATAAATACATCCAAGTATATAATTTACTGAACTCATTATTATTATTAAAGAAAAAGTAGAGAAAGAAAGAAAGAAAAAAGGAAGTGTTGAAAAAGATACAGGTACAACATAATGATAACATTTGAGATGATGACACTTACGTTACCTCACTTGACCACTGTTTGAGATTGAGTACAAAGGTGCTACCAGGCAAAGAACTGTTAGCCTAGCAAGAGTGAAATACCTCCAAAGTGCTGACTTCACTGTTAGCTTCCTCTAATGCTATGCTAGTGCTCTTACTAGCTATCTCTTAAAAGGGGGCAATTCGGCACATGCTCATTAGGGTTCTCTCGCTACCTGTGAAAGAAATGCAAAGTGACTTTGTTTCGTATTTGTTAAAATAATATTATCATATACATACATATAAATATTAAAAAGGTAAGTAAGTATATTGTACTGCCACTTTTAAATACATGTATAAATATGTTTTCCAGTATATATGTTCTTAAGTATATAGGCTAAAAAAGATTTACATTACATTTTCTTAATTATTAGATGCTACTACAATAAACTGATTACTTTCAAAGTCACTTCTGTTTGAGTAGGTTAAAATGACTTGTTTTTTATTGTTACTGTTACCCTGAACTGCTGTTACCGTTTTATCCACCAAGTAGGCTGTTGTAGCACTCTGACTTCTTGCATTAAAATGAATAGTCTTTGAACAAAAGGTGCTCTGTGTCTTCTAAACACATTGACCCTACGATCCAACGTCAGAATCTCGACTCATCACGTGAATCAGGCACCGATCCGACACCTCAAACATCTGGGCAACGAGAAGCTCAAAACAAGAGCCCATAGCAGAATAGGCTGTTTGACATTGGCAGAGAAGATTTGGGACAAAAGGTTTTCATGGTCGTAACTCTGCTGGTCAACCCACAAAATGCATTATTTAAGGCAGGGGTGGGTAACTCCAGGCCTCAAGGGCCAGTGTCCTGCAGGTTTTAGATATTTCCTTGATCTAACGCAGCTGATTTAAATGGCTAAATGACCTCCTCAACATGTCTTGAAGTTCTCCAGAGGCCTGGTAATGAGCTAATCATTTGATTCAGCTGTATTGACCCAGGGTAATATCTAAAACCTGCAGGACACCGGCCCTTGAGGCTTGGAGTTCCCCACCCCTAAAAAAGGGGAAATAAACAGGCTTTCCAATGGTAGAAGATTTATTGCCAATAAGCATTGTCACAGCAATGAAAATGATCAACCAAATCTTTTTTGTGCTAAGTTTATTTATCAAACAATTCAAGTACAGATGAAAAAAAATGCTACAATATCCCTGGCCTCCCCCTATTTCATGTCTGGACAAATCCTACAGTTAAAATAAACCCATCCAAACACCCCGAGAGAAGGGAATGAAAAACCATTAATAACACAAGATGTCATAAAGTGTTATAATGCATTATTTATGTTGTACAATATTTTTTTGTCCATCAGCGCCTGAGCTCTTTCAGTCCTTTGAGGGGTCCCACCCCGGCTACTCCTTCTCTGTTGACTGGTGGTCACTGGGGATTACGGCCTATGAGCTACTAAGAGGACAGGTAATTTAGACACATACGGAGTACACCACAATGTCTACATCACAGATTACTTCTGTGCGGTCTGACACACTTAGCTGCATTCAATAATGCATAGGACGCTGAGTGCTAGAAAAATCCTGTTAGTAGGAGTTTAGACAGCCTCTACAAAACAAAAGGAAGATGAAGTTATAATTGAATCTTATGTTTAAGCTGACCTTACTGGGATAGATGTTTAATCGTTTAGTCGTGGTGCGAGACCACTCGCTGCAGCAGAGTGAGAAAATCGAATCCGAGTTATTCAGAGAGCCATATAATTGGAATTGATTTGCAAAATGATATTTATTTATCTTGTGCACTTCCCACCTGGAGAGTTTAGTTCTGATGTCATGGAAGCAAACACAGGACATGATCTTTTTCCTCGGTCCTCCTACTCCATTAGGCTGAGTATTATTGGAGCAGTGTGTTTGTTGTGGACTCAAATCCAACTGCAGCTGCATAATTTCTTCTCATATTTTAGGAGGATTACATAAACTACAGTAACCTCCCTCTGCACTGACAAGGATTCTAAGTCTTTGAAACTTATGGGAAACTGTCATGAACTTTTACTGAAATTTTCTCTTCTCACACATCTATTTATCTTTAACTGTTCAAAGTTATTAGATCTCGTCAATGTTATGGATTTTCTGGGACTTGACACCTCTTTTTAGTAAGGTCTCACTATTCCCAGGAGGCCTGAAAGGGTCACGTATGATGGAGTCTTTTTTAGAACACTATGACCCGACCGTCTTCTGTTTGGTGTCATCAGTTTGTCTCTGTAGAGGCTTCAAGGACAGTCCAGGTGCTTCTTGACAGTGTAGAAACTCACTCTGTTCTCTTATCTGGAGCACTGGAACAGGAGGGGGTATAGGAAAACACCCTTTGGAAGGATAAACTGCCTTCCTTCCTTCATACCAGCTGTAACATATGTGCTACTATCGCTTCTTCTCGATATGAAGTGTGTCCGTGATAAGTGCATCTATATTTTATACTTCATATTTGAGTCATCTGTAAGATTATTTCTGCATGAGGAAAATCTGTTCTCACAATATTTCCATAACAATCACTTTCCACTCCCCTCTATATAAAAAAAAGCATTCTGTCCTCTTTCTGACCTTAGAGCTGCGTCTTCACTCTGGCTGTAATATCTTCTTTCTAACCCTTCCATTACCTTCTCTGAATTTTTTGTCCTTTATCTGACCTCAAAAAGTGACATATTCTTGCTGCCTTCATCATCCCACAAAGCTGTGTCCTCTGCTTTTACAACCATCACTTATTCAGCAGATTATTAATACCTAGAAATGACATAGCGTGACATAGCTTCACTTCTGTAGTCTTTGGGTAGTTCCTTTAGTTATCTCCCCTACTTTATTTTATTCCTCTCTCTGCACATCACCTTTACCAAGACAATATATTTTCACCTCTTCCCTCTGTCTCCTCTGGGTTTTAACATGTTTTTCATTTGACTGACACGTTCAAACATCATCCATAAAGCAAAAGTCAGTTTCTGGGTGTTGAAAACTGGTCTGTTGGATGTGACAAATTATTTGCCTTTTATCTACTTTCAGGTATCTTTTCAACTTCCATTCTCTCTCTTAATCTCCTGCCACTTCTTAATTATAATATATTACTCATAATATTATAATAATTTAACTTTCCCCCTGGGTTTGACCATTGGTTGAATGCTGAGAGTGCTAAATAGGTCACAGTTACTTAGCCTGTATTTCTCCAGCCTTAATTTTTTGCTAACTAGTAGCTGAGCAGTAGTAAATTTTGAAGACTGACACACAAACCTTAGCACTGCAGCCAGTGCATTTAATAAAAGAAAAATGCAGATTTTTCTTTGAAAGCACATAGCCTCCGGTTCCAGTTTGTATTTCACCTTTTACAGCTTATGCAAAGTACAGGTGATCACAGCAATCAGTTGGGGACCAAAGTAATCACAAGGAAGTTTTTGCCAATCAGTTTGGCAATACACATTTTTCCCCCATGACGGTGGTTGCGAGGAGGTCACTGGTCTCGAGGCCTCTGTGACTGGAGCTTTAGCAATTGATTTCCCAGTGACAGTCTCAGGTTGCCATGTCAGTAACACCATATCCCCTCACCTGTTTTTTGCTCTACTTTCCTTATTTCAGAGGCCATATGTGATGAAATCTAGTACACCAGCCAATGAGATCCTGCAAACATTTCACAAGGTCCATCCTAGTTACCCAGCAGCCTGGTCTTTGGAGATGAAGTCTCTTCTCAGAAAGGTAAACAAGCAGCAAATGCATAATAAACAGCAACATAAACAAATTATATTGTTCATGCCTTTGTTTTTCCTGGTACTCTTATTGTCAGTGGGTGTCTTTGCTATTTTGTATGACATACGCTATTTTGAATTTTTCTCCAGTGTGGGAAATCTTTGTCTCCTCTGGGAAGACCATTATCCATATCTGACACCAGCACACTGAGGCTACAGAATCTTAATTAGGAGGTCACTTTCATTGTTACAGCCTCACTTGAATGCAGCACAACTTTAGAATTATAATGGAGTAGAATCAGTATTCAAACATTTAAATTAGTGATGTAGGTGAATGACAGTGTTAACTGTTTGCGGTTACTTGCATACATAAATCAATAAGGTACTATTCCAGAACAAATGCTAAAGCTGAAAACGTAGAGAGACACAGAAAAACAGACACAGGGAAGCTTATACTTCACTATGTGTGAATAAACACTAAATACCAGCCTAAAATTAGAATAGTCTACGTGTTATTCAGTATGTCATTCAGCTGTCAAGCGTGCCTTCGTCTTGTTGTAATACTTAAAAGATGCACGGCTGTTGTAGGATTTGGCTTTTATCTTGGCAGCGATCCACTGCAGTCAAACTGTTGCATTGCTTCGTGCTCAGACTCCTCGAAGCTCATTGGCATTCCAGTTGCATGTGTATATGTGTATGAGGGAGTGAGCAGGAGAGTATAGAGAGAGACGAAAGAGATGTAAAGAATGTGAAAATGCCAGGGAAGAATTTCAGGCCCACAAAATTTGTCCTTCATCTTTTGTCCTTCACAACCCACTGCGTTATCCCATCACCATTAGCTTTCTATATGACTTTCATTTTTTTCCTCCTCCTTTTGTTTCCTCCCTCTTTCTCAAGCTCCCTCTGCATGTCCCTTCTCCAGTACTTCCAACCCCCTTTGTCCCTCATTCTCAGACACATCCTTAAAGGCAAACATGTGCTCATGTCTCAGTGGGACTCTGCTCCTAACTTTTCAGCCATGCCTCCCCGTGGACAGTTGTTCTTACTTTAATCCTTTTGTCGCTTTCAGTTGCTGTGCTTAGATGTCCAGAAACGCATTTCCTGTCTAGCAGAGCTACAGGATCTGGACTACATGTCAGACGTCAACTGGGATGCTGTGCTCAGCAAGCAGGTCCCTCCAGGTTTTATTCCAAATGTGAGTATCAGACATAAACTCAGCACTGTGACAGTGTAGTGCGCAGCAAAATCCTCACATCTGAATGTTTATTTTTCTGCTGTATTACATTTAAATGACACAAATACAACATTGCTGTAAATCAAGGTAAGGAGCACCTAAACAAACATATACCACACTTTAAATAATCCATCCACAGAAGTCTTAAATGACCTTAAAGCTTATTTAGAGTATCATGACACAAGTTTGTTTTTTAACGTATTAGATTATAAATACCAAGGTTTTTTCTGCCGTATTTTTCCCATACTTATTTCCATACCAGTATTTCAGGTATTTACCCTAAAGCGGGTAGTGAAAAATGAAGATGAAGCCACTGTTCAGTTAATCTTTTGTACCCTGTCTGTAAACACTGCCCCCTGCTGTTTAAGTTGGCCCAACTACTTATTGTAGATATCTAGGCAGAAAGAGAACAGAAAGAGTCTTAGACACAACTCAAAGCAGCTAAAGAAGCTAAAATGTGTATCTACCAGCAGCTATATAGTCAATGAGTCATTATGGCAAAGTGGATAAAGCTAATAATGCCGTTAGACAGGGAGTCAAGCTGCTTTGCTGACAAGCTCATGTAGTATCTTCTGTAATGTCAGGTTCTTCCGAGCGTTACAAAAGTTACAGCTGGTGATTGAAGGGTGTAAATGAGAATCTGCAAGTCCAAAGTAAATTTGACAGGCTCACAGAAGAGCTTTTAGAAAGAAAAGAAAACCTGTACAATAATGTAATGATTAAATAACTCTAAAAGTCTCCTAAAAGGTGACAGTAACTGTTAATGCTTTGCTCTGAGCTGACTGTCCAATGACTGTTGGAAGTAAACAGTTAACTAAATGACTTTATCTAGTTCCAGTCTATAGCAGAGCAGAGCAGCTGGTATCCCCAGCGGTCAGGCTACCACAGCAGAGGAAAGGCACAGAGGATCGATGGGGAATTGACAGTGTCTTTCTGTTTAATTATAGGCACATGCACAGTCTTTAATCCCTTCCACACTGTTAATGTTTGAACACTGAGGGAAAACTCAGCCCTTATGTTTTGTTTCCTAACTTTATAGCACTCAGTGTCTTACCTTGTTTCAGTTTGTTTTTTATCATATATTACTGTGTTCTGAAGCACTGTTGAACATTTCATTGTCAGATATTTAGTGGTACAAAACATTTATTGATGCAAAATTCTAAATTTTCCTCATCATGTTTCTAATACAACACGGAAACCTGCATTGCCATTTGTTTTTTGTCTTGTTTTTTGACACCAAAATAGCCACGTCTATGCCTTTGATTATATGTCTTTCTTTATATGAATATGTCACTGTAGAGGCGAAGGCTAAACTGTGACCCCACATTTGAGCTAGAGGAAATGATCCTGGAGTCCAAACCACTTCACAAGAAGAAGAAAAGACTTGCTAGAAAAACCAAGGAGCATGGCTCTGATGGCTCTCCGCAGGTAAGGCCATAAATTTATACATTTAGATCATATTTACATCCTGTTATGTTAGGGTAGTTAACATATGTTTGATATTGATGATTGATAATAATTTTTTACAACTGTGTTTATCTTAGGAAACTAACATGTTTAATGTTTTTGGTTTAGAATATTTTTCTCTCATTATTTTCATTAATGAGGAATGAAGAAAAAGACTGGAAGGTAAAAGGTCGAGTGAGATATGGGAGAACATACCCACACAATTTTTTCATGACGACAGTATGAACTCAGAAAGATCAAACTAGATTAAGATGCATATAAATTGTACGGGAATGTGTGTTGGATATGTTTATACTTTACCACACAACAGAAAAATATCAGATACTTCACACCTAGAGTTGGCACACACACTTCAAAAAAAGGCCCACGATCTAACCTGTTGCACGCACGCATACAGCCAATGCCAAAGTTACAAAGTTTGACCCGACTCTGACCCTTTGGCACAGAGGAACAATTTATGGAATTCCTTTTTTTAATAGAAGTGAAGCAATCTGTGTGGTCTAGACTCTAGAGCACACTCTTTGCCACTTTGCAATAAGAACTGACAAGTGCACCATGTTTTATGAAAGCTGACAGCTGCTTGTGGAGGCTTGTCTAAGTGTATATATCAGTAATATCTCACTGTGTGGCCAAACAACATTTCTAAACACTTGGTCCATTTTGTCAGAGAGTATGCCACCTGTTCTAAAGAAATAATAATAGCAGACTTTCAAAGAAATGTCTCTTCTGTCTAAGCGAAGGCTAAAGGGAAGCAACTTTTGAGTCATTCTAGTAGCATTTAGGCAAAATGAAATGTAAGATGGCTACGTTAGAGCGCTAGTGACTCCCAACAAAGGTATCTTTGGGTTACATGGAACAATTAGCCGTAAAAACAGAAACTGCATTTTAGTTTTAAAGGACTGATATTGGAGCCAATTTTAAGGAAGTAAAGAAGCTAACTAAATGGTGTGGATTAGTAGCAGATGTGGATGTATATGTAGAAAAAAAATAAGATGATAGGGTGATTAAATAAATTAATTAAACATAATAGATAAGTACTTGAAATTAGTAGCCAAATGTGGGAATTAAAAATCTGGGATGTCTTTACCAAAATGAATGGCTAGCAGTTGAGGTGTTAGCCAACAGTATGGATTATTTATTAGCTGTTACAACAACCAGGTACAATTAAAATTGTTACCTAAAAACAATAGATAAACTGTTGTTTGGCAAGTGAGTGCAATGGAATAAATAACTCTTTCATAGTGTCAGGGACCAAGCAGTAAAGCATAAAGGACACAGGTGTTTTAATTCAAAAAGGGGGTTTTATTGACCCAAAAATATGAAAATATATTTAACAAAGCCAAAACTTAAACAGGCAGACCAATAAAAGAGGTCAACTCAATAGACTAAACTCAAGATAATAATAAACAAAACCTCAAACAAACATAAGATAAACTGACCTGCTGAAATGACATGGGGGAACTTAAATACTGGTTTAGCTAAACCAAATGACACACACAGGGAAAACAAGATGGCTGCCATATAACCAACTAATACAAAACAATTAAACAAACATGAAACACCCCCCCAGGCCATGAAGCATGTGGTGCAATCCAATTAGGCTGTCAGTGGTACTTCAGGTGTACTGCCTCTGCTATGGTTGGGCAATCAGCTAAACTCCTTCCCCACATCAAGACTCTGATGACACGATTCCCGGTTCACAGGTTTATTGACACAGGGAAAGGTGAAACTGTAACAAACAGTACAAGGCATAATCACTGTACTTATTCACCATGTACATATATAACAATGAAAATATATTAACCCAGTTTTTCAATATGTCAACATGGAATGTTCATATGAATTACTTCCCTTTTTAACTCAAATACAAACATCAAATTATGATTTTAACAAGTCTTGCTATAATGAATGCCTCCAATTTGTTTGTCATTCCCCTTTAACTAGCTCCATAAGCGATTGCTAGCGTAAACTGCATAAGATTGGTTTTATCATTAAACTTACAGAAAAATGAACTTACTTGAAAGAAAGTGGTCTATACATGCACATAAAATATAAAACAAGTCTATACATACCCACAATGCTACCAAAGGCATAGGATGTATGTGGATGCCACTGGATTTATCTGGCTAAAGCCACCATGCTGCACATGCCTTCTCCTTAATTCACAGACTTACTTCCTGTTTACCGACGACATCATGTCCTATTACTGACTACAGGTTTTAAGGTGGCACCAGAGAGTTACTATTGCATATTTAGACATTTACCAAATCAAAGAAAACAGTCTACCTTAAAAACTTTTGATATCAGAACACTCCCCGCCTGGCGTGATTAACGCCACCACACTTTGTCAATGACAGTTCAACACCTAGACATCTGAAGCCAGAAGAAGTACTATTTCTGTAATGGGTCTCACAAACAATGTTTCTCCTCCTGGCTTGATGACCTTGACCTCGACCTGGCGAACTTTACCATCTTTGCTTTAGAAGGTCTGTGTTACCAGACCAAGTGGCCACTTATTTCTTTGTACTTGACTGTCCATGAGGAGAACAACATCCCCTGGCTTAATGTTTGGGTTAGATGACTGCCACTTCCTACGTGATTGCAATGTTGGAAGGAACTGCTTGCGCCACCTGTCCCAGAAGGTGTTGGACAGGTGCTGGACTTGTCTCCACTGATGCTTGTAGAGGTCAGCGGCTCCAAACTCTCCTGGAGGAGCAGGAACACAGTTTATCTTCTGTGTTAGAAGAGCAGCTGGCGTAAGAATGAATGAGTTGTCGGGGTCAGTTGTTACAGGAACAAGAGGCCGGGCATTAATGATGCCTGCTACTTCTGCCATGAAAGTTACCAACACTTCATGGGTAAGCTTCCCCTTGAGCTGGAGGAACATGGAGTCAAGAATCCTTCTAGCCAGACCAATCATCCTTTCCCACGTTCCACCAAAGTGGGAGGCATGTGGAGGGTTGAATGTCCAAGAGCATCCTTGGGCTGACAGGTAAGACTTGACACCATTGTGGTCGATGTTAGAAGGTATCTTCAAGGACTGACAAGCACCCACAAAGTTAGTGCCTCTGTCTGATCGAATACTTTTGACGGGCCCTCTAACTGCTAGAAACCGCCTTAATGCGTTGATAAAGCTGGATGTGTCGAGGGATTCTATGACTTCAATATGTACGGCTCTTACGCTCATACATGTAAAAATCACGGCCCACCTTTTGCTGTGTGAGAGGCCTCCTCTAGTCCGGCGTGCAGAAACACTCCAAGGACCAAACACATCAAGGCCAACATTTGTGAAGGGAGGGTCTGTTGAGAGACGATCTGCCGGAAGGCTGGCCATTTTTTGGCAGCTTACTGGAGCTCTAAGTCTTCTGCATGTCACACATCGGTAGATGTGCTCACTTTTCTCTTTCCACCAACTATCCAAAACCCAGCTGCACGGACAGCCCCTTCCGTAAAAAGACGCCCTTGATGGTGAACTTGTTCGTGGTACTGTCTAATGAGCAGGGTTGCAATATGATGATTCCCTGGAATAATCACAGGAGTCTTCTCACTCTGAGCAAGACACGAATAGTGAAGACGACCTCCGACTCTTAGTAGGCCATGTGCATCAATAAAGGGATCGAGACTTTTCAGAGGACTACTTCTGGGAATCTCTTTGTGTATTATGATACATTTGATCTCCTCGCCATGAACCTCTTCTTGGACTGTTCGAATGATGATGTCTGAGGCTTGGGTGGATTCCTCAACACTAAATCCTGTCTTGCAAAGATGCCAGCCCTTACAAGGTTTGTTTGTTGTGATCATGTTGTAACAACTGGCAATATGTTTCAGATGGGCGATTGCACGAGTCAGTGACTGCCACGAAGAAAACTTGGTGAATCGTTGGGACCCAAGTTGCTTGGATGCTGTGGCAGTGCTTAATGTGGACACAAGCGGTCGGATGTCTGGATCTGAACCTGGGTCCACAAGATCAAAGGTGATGTCAGGGATGTCTTGCTCTGGTTTGGACAGAAACCTGGGTCCACTAAGCCAGTTGGTGTCTTTTAAAGTGCCTGCAGCAACCGAACGTGTTGCATGGTCTGCAGGGTTCTGGTTTGTGGCCACGTAGCGCCACTGGCGTGGACTGGAGGATCTTCGAATGCGCAGGACACGATTACTTACGTACACATAAAAACGCCTGGTCTCATTACAAATGTAGCCCAGAACCACCTTACTATCTGTGTAATAAGTCGCAGCATTAAGCTGAAGATCAAGTTCTGCTGAGATCAGGTCTGACAACTCAACAGCCAGTACTGCTGCACAGAGCTCTAATCTCGGGATTGTGTGCTCTGGACGAGGAGCCAGCTTGGCCTTTCCCATGACAAACCCCACATGCTGGTTTCCAGCAGTGTCTGTGACTCTAAGATATGCTACTGCAGCAATAGCTTTTGTTGACGCGTCAGAGAAAACACACAATTCTCTGTTGACAGCTGTCGATGGTGAAGTTTCAGTGTAGGGTCTGGGTATCGTCAGACTTGACAACTCTGTCAGTGAAGCTCTCCACGAGGCCCAAGCTTCCTCCTTGTCTCGAGGTAATGGCGCATCCCAGTCACCATTCTCAGCAGTGAGCTCTCGCAGAATGGCCTTGCCTTGTATGACAACTAGTGCTACAAACCCAAGAGGGTCGTAGAGACTGTTAATGATAGATAAGACTCCCCGGCGAGTATAAGGTTTTGTCTCCTGGGAGACACTGAAGACAAAGCAATCTGTTTGAAGGTTCCAGTTGAGCCCGAGACTGCGCTGCATCGGTACTGTGTCTGCATCAAGGTCAAGATCTTTAAGGTCACTTGCATAGTCTCTTGAAGGAAAGGCTCTCATGACCTCCTTCTTGTTTGCTGCGATCTTATGCAGCCTCAGGTTAGACCTGGAGAGGACATCCTGTGTCTTCTTTAACAAGTTGATAGCTGCTTCGACTGTAGGCAGAGACTTCAGTCCATCATCTACATAAAAGTCTCGCATCACAAAATGCTTTACATCAGCATGGAACTCACTGACCTGAACGGATTGATGCAGGCCGTAAATAGCCACTGCAGGCGAGGGGCTATTCCGGAACACGTGGACTGTCATGCGGTAGTCCACGATATCTTTGGAGAGGTCATTATCACGGAACCATAGAAACCTCAAGAAGTTTCTGTCCTCTTCTCTGACCAAGAAAGAGTAGAACATTTGTTCTATGTCTGCTGAGAATGCAACAGCTTCCTTTCTAAAGCAAATCAATACACCCAGCAGTGTGTTGTTCAGATCAGGCCCCGTCAACAGCACATCGTTGAGTGACACACCATTGAATCGAGCACTGGAGTCAAAAACTATTCTGATCTTCTTTGGTTTCTTGGGATGGTACACACCGAATGTTGGTAAATACCATCGCTCTTCCTCCTCACCCAACGGAGGAGCCAACTCTGCATGACCATTTTTGAACATCTGTTCCATGAAGCTAAGGAAGTGTTCCCTCATTTCAGGCTTCCTCTCAAAGTTGTGAATGAGAGACTTGAGACGCTTCAGTGCCTGAGGCCTGTTGTTAGGAAGCTGCTGACGTGGACTCTTGAAGGGTAAAGGGGCTACCCAGCTGTTATTTGTGTCTTTCTGTAGTCCAGCCTTCATTATTTTCATGAATGAAGCATCCTGAATTGAAGGAGCAACTTGGTTATCCTCTTTGGTCCTCTTGAACACATTGCATCCAAGATGGTCAACATCGCAGATGGACTCTTGTTCAGGACATGTTGGGAGATGGTCTGCAACCTGGATGGCGCTGTACCTTTCTTTAACACAAAACACATTAGGGCATGGGTTAAAGATAGATGGCCTTCGCAGCTCTGTGGTATTTGTATAGAGGGAGCTGATTGCTGATGGCCTATGGACACTGCCGAGACACACGTTGCCCACAACAACCCACCCCAGATCTAACTTCTGAACATAGGGCTGGTTGTGTGAACCATTCACCTGTTTGCGGACTTTATGTACTCTGATAACGTCCCGCCCTAGGAGAAGCATGATCTGGGCATTTGGGTCCAGATCTGGGATGAGGTGTGCCAGTGACTTTAAATGTGCATGATGAATAGCGACATCAGGGGTTGGAATCTCATCCCTGTTGTTGGGAATTTCATTGCATTCTGTGAGACTGGGTAATGGAATGCGGACAGTCCCATCAAGAGATTCCACCTCATAGCCATTTGCCCTCCTACCTGATGATTCTTTTACTCCTGCACATGTTCTCAGTATGTATGGCGCACATGGGCTTTTGTCACCAAATACTTCAAAAAACTGTGAGCGAACTAACGACCTGTTACTTTGCTCATCCAAAATTGCATACAGCTTCACTGCTTTTTCTCTGTTCCCAGCTGGATATACCTTCACAAGGCATATTTTGGAACAGGATCGGTCCATCAGATCTCCCCCGCAAACCTTTGTGTATTTGGCTGTGATGTCCAATTGAGGCAAAGTTTCAACTTCCTCCCCGCCATGGTCTGGAGCAGGGTCCTTCACTTCTATCCAAGGTGCAGGCCCTGGATGTAGAGCTGTGTTGTGCCTTTCACTTTTGCACTCAGAACACTGCACTCTGACCTTGCAATCCCTAGCAAGGTGCGATGATGCTGAACAGCATTTGAAACACAAATTGTGCTCCTTCAAGAACATCTTGCGCTCATCAATCGGTTTTTCTCTGAATGCACGACATTTGCGTAATGGGTGTGGTTTCCCATGAATGGGGCATACTTTATCACAATCATCAAGCTTTGATGAGAACTTACTAGAATCAGAACTAGCTCTGGAGAATACGTCCGTTTTACAGACTGAGATTCCTCTATGCTTGTTTGGCTGCCACGCTAACTTTTCAGTCCTGGGGCTGATGTCTGTCTGAGTGATGAAGTTGAAGCTTGGATCGTTGGCAATGCTAGCCTCCCGGCTAACAAACTCTACAAAAAAGGTAAAGGCGGATACGGCACATGCTCTCGCTGCTTGTACGATGCGCCAGCTGAAGCCCACTTTTCTTGCAGACGAAAGGGGAGCTTCTGCACGATTGGGTTGACACCTCTTGCTGTGTCAAGGAATGAAAGTCCAGGTAGGTCTCCTTCATCCTTAGCTGAAAGAAGTTCCATCAGAAGATCACTCAACTTTGTTAACTTAGCATAGTCTCGATTTCCTACCTTTGGAAATGTGTCAATGCGCTTGAAGAGCGAATCCTCTATTGCCTCTGTTGAGCCGTAGGTTCTATCGAGTCTTTGTCATATCATATCCAGCCCAGGTCCTGGATGATTAACATGAATTGCTCTGATCTGCTCTGCGTGTTCTTTTGACTCCTTGCCAAGCCACTTTAAAAGAAGATCCATCTCTTCACTCGCAGTCAAATCTAAGCCACTGGTTGCAGATAGAAATGAGCGTTTCCAGGCTCTGTAGTTCTGTGGCTTGTCATTAAATTGAAGTAAGCCTGTAGACACAAGTTCACGGCGTGCAAGATATCTCACAAAATCATTTGGGTTGGGGCTGCCATAGTTGGCGTTAGGAGATATGGGATAGGCTGAGGGAAATGCACCACTATAGTCATTTTGAGATCCGAGATTCTGGGTTGGAGTAGCAGAACTGTGTTCAAATCTTACTTGTCGTGGCTCGTGAACATCTTCATCCTTACAGATCTGAACTCCATGTGAGCTGGGGAACGGCTGTGATTTTATTGGCGTAACGCTTTCATGCCGCTGATGCTCTGTCTCTGATACTTTGCCTTGGTCCGCAACATACTGTTGTGTCCGTTGAATAGTTTCTAGAGGGTCGGAATCTAGTACAAGGTCACAACTACGTCTTTCACTATTGATATCAGCTGCAGCTTCTAGCACTTTTGCCTCCGCAATGGCTGCAGCAGTTTCTTTCTTATATTCTAGCATTTGCATTGAGGCTTCCAATTTAGCCTTTTCTAGTTTTAGGTTTATTTCCTCCTCAGCATAAGAAAGATGAGCCTTTGCTGCTTCTGCACGTGCTCGTGCCTTGGCTGCAGCAGACCCAGTTGATGATGCATAGGAGTGCACAGAAGGAGCGTGCGAATGCGTTTTTGACATGGTTGTTTCTTCTGACTTGGATTGAACAATTTCTCAGCGAATCTCTGCTTAGATGTGCTAATTGTCCATTAGTTGATTGTGATGATGGTCTCCCTACCATCTGTCGGCATTTCCACGTTATCTTGCCCGCTAGGTAGTGTGGTTTCACTGTACTGCCTCTGCTATGGTTGGGCAGTCAGCTAAACTCCTTCCCCACATCAAGACTCTGATGACACGATTCCCGGTTCACAGGTTTATTGACACAGGGAAAGGTGAAACTGTAACAAACAGTACAAGGCATAATCACTGTACTTATTCACCATGTACATATATAACAATGAAAATATATTAACCCAGTTTTTCAATATGTCAACATGGAATGTTCATATGAATTACTTCCCTTTTTAACTCAAATACAAACATCAAATTATGATTTTAACAAGTCTTGCTATAATGAATGCCTCCAATTCGTTTGTCATTCCCCTTTAACTAGCTCCATAAGCGATTGCTAGCGTAAACTGCATAAGATTGGTTTTATCATTAAACTTACAGAAAAATGAACTTACTTGAAAGAAAGTGGTCTATACATGCACATAAAATATAAAACAAGTCTATACATACCCACAATGCTACCAAAGGCATAGGATGTATGTGGATGCCACTGGATTTATCTGGCTAAAGCCACCATGCTGCACATGCCTTCTCCTTAATTCACAGACTTACTTCCTGTTTACCGACGACATCATGTCCTATTACCGACTACAGGTTTTAAGGTGGCACCAGACAGTTACAATTGCATATTTAAACAATTACCAAATCAAAGAAAACAGTCTACCTTAAAAACTTTTGATATCAGGTCTACCAGCACTTTGCCACACCTTTTGCCAGACAGGAGGAGAAGCCAACTCCCAGGTAACTCAAACAAAGATGTGTTAATATAACATAAAACAGAACTTTTACCTTGCAAGGTTAATATGTGTGCACGCCATATAAACATTGGAAGGTGTGATGGAAAAATAGATACATTTAATAAAGAAACAATATTGAAGAATAAGTAGAATATTTTAAAGTAGTGACTGTAAATTAAACTAAAGTGAATCAACTGATGGTGCGGTGTGAAGCTTACCATGTGTGGCATGCCATCACACATAGAAATGGATATTTCTATGTGTAGTTAGTTGTTAACTCAAATTCTGCACAATTCTGCTCAGATCAGCTGATTGATCCGAGCAGAATCAACCACATCTTTCTCACATTTTTCCTTTCCTTTATTTATTTTCATATATTGGCTGCTAAAAATGCTGATACAGAAAGATCGGCAAATAGCTAATATCCCACTCTGCCTACTTTATTAGATAGTAAGTAAGGGATGAATGATTGAAGTTATTATTTATTTGAGCACATTACACAAGAATGATTGGAAAGCATTACTTTAGCCCACTGTGACGTTTGTGCCATAATGTCACTGAACAGCGGGGCATTTGTCTTTCCTTTTAAATTGCTTTTCAAATACCAAACAGATTTTTTTTTTATAAATGGTGTGTACAGAAAGCACAGGTCTTTCTGCTATTTCCCATGTAGACCCATTTCGAGTTTTCCCATCTTATATCTATTCAGGGATTCTATTTGCATGCAGTTTTTGATGTTTGGAGCCTATTCAATATGATGTGGCCAAACATCCTTTTGTGGAATCATATTTTGCAGTGTGTGCTTAGCTGTCAGGAGGAATACTCACTTTACTGGCTATAAATATCAGTTTGTGTTTGTGCAGTGCTTTACCATATCCATTTACGCAGGGCTACTGGGGCCACTTGTGATGGATGCTTATAAGAGACAGACAAAAAAAGATTGTGAGTGTTTGATATATGTGTGTATGTGTGTGTAAGAGAGAGGGTCTGTGAACCATTGCTGAAGCACAGCAGATCAATATCGCATGAAGAAAACTACCCTAATGCCTGTTCCAGCCTCTTACTCATTACCTTAAAGCCGTCTGTATTCTTTTTTTGTATGTTCCTTCTCTCCTCTTCTCTTTTCCAGCCTTTGCTTTTTTCCCCTTCCCGCTGTATCCCAGCACAAAGATATCTATATGTCACTATAACATTTTCTTGTACAGAAAGTGTCCCGTTCCTCATCAATTTTTCTGGTTGAACTTTTATCTTTTTGCCTCCCTCTTCCTTTCATTGCTCTCATAATGTAGCATGGAATTAGCTCAGTTAAACCACTGATAATATACAGCAGAAAATTGGACTGCTGTGAGAACAAAATTAATTGTCACACTGAAACTTGCAGACACACACACACACACCTCGCATAATCATAGGTGCCATTCAAGTTTATTGCATGCATGAGATAAAGTGGAAACTTGACATATAGAATTAATTTGTATAATGTGTTCAGGGCTGGAGCTGTTTTTGCTACTCAGTATGTTCTCATTGTTTCTCCAGGCTGCTGTTACTATATGTGCATCAAGTTGTAATTTTATGTTTGCTAGGCTAGGTTTTATTATAGGTGACATTGGTGACCTTATTTTCATAACGCCATGGAAGTTTTAAAATATAAAATGGGTGAAATCATCTTCTATCTGATCCTCAGCATATTGCAATCACAGGAGGTTTCTAGTATGTTTGAATTGCCTGATCTGGTGACAATAAGTTGACGTTTACCATAATAGTCTAGTGATTGTATTGGGTGCAACATTTTTGCTTGTTGTAGAGTTTTTACTGCAGTGGTTATGATGATTAACTTTATATTGAGAAATGACTATATGAAGATTACTGGGTTAATGTTGAATAAGTCATTAAAATGAACATGCAGAGAATTATCACCTACAGTGTTGTGCAAAAGTTCTAAGCCATCCCTCATTTCCTTATATGTCTGTGTGTCAGTTTACATATTACAACAAAGAGCAATAAGAATCATTAATAAGACCAGCAGACAAACACAAGTTATATGTTTAATAATTGGCTGTAAGAACTTGTAATAAATACTACAGTATCATAGTCAATGGAGTAAAGCTGTGTGATAACTGCACAGAGGAAATTAAAACCTGTTTGTCGCTGTATACTGTAAGTTCATACAACTCTATAAAAACAAAACAAAACTATTATAGTTTTTTCCATCAGTATCTACTGATGGATCAACTGATTTTTCATTACGATCGAGTACCACCTAATGTGTGTGGTCGTTCGTCCTGCTGCTCGGTCAACCTGATGCTTGGTCTGTGGCTTTTCGTCAGACTCAGGGACCATGGCTTTGATTTTTGGTATCAGTTTCCCTTGTTACTGGGTTTCAAAATTGGCAGTTTTTATTTTCGTGAACGACATGATACCAGATACTATCACCTAATGGAAACTCTGAAAACCGTGGCTAACCATACTGAGTCCTAATTAGTACTAATTAGGTACTGATGCAAAATGGGCTTCTCATTCTGCTCATCTGGATTTTACTATTTTTCATTATTATTGTTCTGTGCACGTATATGTAGCTAACGAGAATGTAGGCATTTCGTTTGTAGATTTTTGTTTGTTTAAGATCTCTACCTACTCCCTTTCACACTTAAAACATTCATTTACACCATTATGAGTTTGTGTATGTCTGATTCCAATCTCACTGCTGTATCTTGTTTTTGTACTTTATTTTATGATTTTGTTCAAAATAATCTATTCTTCCAAGGAACCAAACCTTGGAAGAATAGACCAATTTTTTTAAATTGGTCTTGAGAAGCAGTGCTCCAGGCTTTCTGAAGCTCTTTCAAAGTTTTTTCTTTGGACATTGATGCTTTTTCACTCATTTTCAGTCCGGTCCTTGTATCCGACCATTTTCAGAGGAATTTTTGACTTAAGTCATTTGCGCCATGTTTGGTTTTGGTTCAGTCTCACCACTCATCGATAATTTTTGTTTACATCCATTTTCAAAAAGTGGCTAAAACCTACCACACAGTATCTGTTTAGCAAAACAGCAGTTAATGAAAATGAGATATAGCTTCATGAAAATGCCATCAAATATGTGAATAGCAGGTAGTTGGTAGTGACCAATAATAAGGCTAAAAAGAGAGTGAATGCTTGATTAAAAAGTTACTGCTAAAACTGTAAATATAGTGAAAGTACATCCATTATTTTCAATGCAAATTTCAAAATAAACAGCAATTTTTTGGGTGGGGCATTGGGAGTGAGTTGGAAATAAGGCACTAAAAGGTGCAATCAGTGCCATGTTTCAGTATCACGGAGTCCCATGGAGAGAAAAAGAGAGATGGGAAAGGCTGTCTTCAGGCTGACATTAAGGTTTTCACAGGATATAAAACAATTTTTGTTCTTTGGGTACAGAAAAAAAGTATAGTACAGTGACAAAATCTACATGTGCTTGAATGAAGTTTTTTCTTTAAGTAAGAAAAAGTGAAGAACAGATTTTTTTTCAATGATCTCTTTCAAATATTTCCTATCTCTTTCAATTATAGCTTAAAAAATAGAATGTCTGGTTGTTCTGAGTAAACAAAAGCTTCATAGAAGTAGTGTAAAGCCAGTTCATTAGCACTGATGTCAGATAAATTGATGGATCATTGGAATAGAGAGAGAGCTGCACGTGCATCTGAGGAAGCAACTCTGTGTGTGCCACTGATTAAAAATGCAGAGTCAGAACTTGGCTTTGGTTTAGGTCTGAGGGAATATCATCAGGAGAAGTCAAACACATGCAATTTAAGAAGTACTACTTGTACAGCAGAGATTTCTACACTCAGCAGTTGAATCTGAGCTGAAGATTTTTACTGTTTAAATTATGGTTAAAGCATTCCTTCAATCCATATTTCATTATTCACCACTAACTTCACTATTATGTCACATACGGTTCCCAAATTACAGCATATCAATCTTCTCAAATGACTGTGATTCAATATGCCATTTATGTGTCAGGCAATCTACATATTTTAATACTATTGCTCATTAACAGTCACAACAAACAGCCTCAGCCTTAGCCATGGACCTTGAGAAATGTTCCTGTTAGGCTTTCATCCAACAGAGCACTCCCTGTTGGTTTGTCTCATTAAATGGAAAGTTTAATCTACCATTTGGAGCAATTAGCTTCTGAACTGTCTTTTTAAAAGCATTAAATAAAGAAAGGAAGGAAGAGACAAAGAGGAGAGAAGAAGTAGTGAAATGTCAACGGTTAAAGCAAGGCCAGAGCCTTCTTCTGGCAGATTCCTTTCTGACCTTCTCACTCCTTGTCTCCATCAATTTAAACATCTGCCCATATTGTACAGTTACAGAGTAATGAATCAATTTACATCTAACCCTCGATTTTCAAGACAGAGTAAAAGCACAAAATAAAAGGGAGGTTTTCTTGTGAAAAGTGAACAATGAGTTACAATAATCAAAAAATGTGATTGAATAAATGCATGAATAACAATTTCCAATGCAGAGCCAGACACACTGGAACTCAATTTGCAAGATCTAGGACAGGATTCAAGCTGTGAGCATCCAAAATAAAAGCTGAAACAAAAGTTACCGAAACATTTCTGATAGAAGTTGTAGCTAATGCTGCAAAGGCAAACGAGAGCTTAGGTACAAATCTGTAAGGGGCACAAGCAAGGACTGTTTCTACAAATTTTAGTAGAGTCTGAGTACCTCTGCAAAGTCTGTAGCTTGGAAATGTCTTGGGGCTTAAAAGAGATATATAGCTGAATGTTGTCTGCATAGAAATGATAAAAACTATGCTTAAAAGTGCTCAGAGTGTGTTGAACAGGTATCTAATATATCAGAAAAAGTAAAGGCCCCAAAACAGAAAACATGTGGCACAGAGACAAGGCTAGACAAGTGGAGGATGTCCTATACTTAGAAGCTGCTAAAGAAAAAAGCGAAACATGATGATCAACAGTGTGTAAATGTCAATTTACACACTGTAAATTGACATTTACTTCTGGGTTCATCATAGATGTCTATAGTTGTTTAACTTATTGCTGTCATTGTTCTTGAACAGGTGAATACTGATTATCAGCACCCTGTGGATTGGCATGACGTGGATGTATTAAGTCAAATTTGGAGTTTATAATAAATTAATAATAAGTGTTCTTCACAGCTTTACAACAGGAGATCACCAGGAGCTACCACAAAAGTCAAAAGTGTGAATCAGGCCTTGGAAATATATTTTGACATCAAAAAATAAGCGCGCATAAAATGTATTCAGTCAAGTCTGACCGGCAGTACCCTAAGGAGAAGCTCCAAGACTTTACAGCAGTGCGTTTTTTGTTCAAGCTCCCTCTGCAACTTGAACAGAAACTATATGTCCTATCATGGGTTATAGCAGCACAGACAATGTTGGACAAAGGTTTTTCTTTCTTTATTTCATGGGTCCTGTCATGCCTTTAGATCTTAGATGCGAAGCATCATTTTGACACTGTTAGAAAGAAAACAATATCTTTCTTCATGCCTCATCATATCTTTTATGTATCAGATCTATAACTCATGCCTGACAAATAATGTGTAACGCTTCATCCACCCCACTCTGAGTGTCTGTTTGTTTCTTCGTCCTTTTTTTTGTCTGTATCGCTCACACAAAAACACACCCTGTTCTTACAGTCTCTGTCTGGGTGGTTGTGTCAGTATCTTTTGGGTTCATGCAAATCTGCCGTTTTTCTTTTCTGATACAGCACTGAAAGTGTCACTTCACTAAAACTCAGAGGCTCGTTTGCAGTCAAGATGTATACTAATCATAGGGCTGTTTTATCCTTCTCTCTCTCAGACATGCTTGCAAAATCACAAAATCCACTCCCAACTTCTTCTGCTCCTCCTTTCCTCTCTACTCTCCAGTCTGTCTTCCTGCCCTAAATTAGTTGATGGCTTTCGGATGCCAGTTGCTCCCCCCCTACTGTGACAGCACCTGTACAGAACCTCTCTGCTAGGCTGTGTGAGTGACAGCTTTGGCAGGAAGTAAGCCATTTCGAAGTGTAGAGGGCCAATCTAACTGAGCTTGAGGAGGAAGCACCACATGCCCATACATGCATGTGCAACTTTGAGTATGATTCTTTTTACTAAGGATGAGGCCTTAAGACACCCTAAAAATTAAACAGTTTAGGAAATTCAATAAAGGTTTGAAGGTCCTACAGGGGCAGCTTTATTACACTTAATTTAGGGTTATTCCGTTTTTCTCTATTTTTCTCTCTTGTGTTGTATCTCCTAGTCTCCTAGTGAATTTTTTCAACTGGCACCTTTTGGACTATTCAAACAATTTGCGCTGTACTGTGCACCAGCAAATATTACAAATCCAAGTCACCAAAACAAGAAGAATAACCATGATTAATGGCTGGACGTGATTTTATTGTTGCTTCTTCACAACTGCCAGTAGTGAGTCACAGCTGATTTTTTTTTACATTTGTCTCTCCCCCAGAATGGGCAGCTGCAGCAGCGTTTGGATAATGTCCAGAGAGACTTCATTGTCTTCAACAGAGAAAAGTAAGAGCCTATTCTTTCTTCACCAGCTAATACTGCCTTCTCATGGAAAAAATAGCACTGTAGCTTTCAGTAAATGAAAAATGAGAAACGATGACTCAAAATGAAGGTAACACTGTAAATACTATGCCTTTTCACCATCATTAATAATAATAATAATAACAATAATAATAATGATTGTTTGGTTTGCTGGATATGCGGTTTAATAAATATTCTAGTAACCGGGAATAATAGAATAATCCTTGCTGCTTGGTGGAAGCATGAAGAAAGGTATTAAAAAAATTAGTAAAATCAGTAAAATGTCTGCTTGTGGCAGAATGATCAGAATGTGGGTATATGATTAAGGCAAATAAAATAGCGACTGGTAAAGGCTGCCCAGTACTGAATATATCCTGTATATCAGAAGTTTCTGGAAGTAATAAGAGATATGATTCACCACCATAATTTGCATAAGGAAATGTTCAGGCAGGTGCAATGTTGACTCACACAGTGACATATTCTACAAGAACATAAAATAATTTCATGATTATTTCGGTCTATCTAAATCATTTATCAAACCTTATTATCCCAAGCCAAGCCAATAGTACACAGAAAAGGCATAAAAACAGATATTAGAGGCTATAAAATTGTTGCTTTGAGGAAATTAGTTTGACTCAATTTGCTATAAAATAAAATGGTAATTTAGTCCTCAGCTAGCTTAACCTGAAAGTGTAAATATTTATACTTTATTTCATGAAATTCTATATTTATTATATGAAATTAAATGATATATAGTATTATCAACATACAAATAACAAATTAAACAGTTGGAAAGCTGGAAAAAGACAACAATAGAAATGGTAAATGGCCTGTATTTGTATAGCGCTTTTTACTAGTCCCGCCTAGGGACCCCAAAGCACTTTACACACCCTTTCATCCACTCATTCACACACACGTGGAGGCAAACTACAGTTGTAGCCACAGCTGCCCTGGGTCAAACTGACAGAAGCGAGGCTGCCATATCACGCCATCGGCCCTTCTGGCCAACACCAGTAGGCGGTAGGTGAAGTGTCTTGCCCAAGGACACAACGACCGAGTCTGTCCGAGCCGGGGACGGAAGGTCCAAGGTTACAAGGTTGCCTTGTAACCTTCCGATTACAAGGCAAACTCCCAACTCTTGAGCCACGGTCGCCCTGAAAAAACCTAAAAGCTTGATTTAGAAAGTATATTTTAGTATTATTTCGAATGTGCCATTGTTATTTTACAGGATTTAAGGTTGGACTTTTACTTATGGACTTTTTGGCAGTATAATGTATGCTTAATGATGTATACAGCCTTGTGAACGGGTTCTATTAGGGTGTAGATCATCCCTCCAGTAAAGCTTTCTGTGCTCCTAAAACAAGTTGAAGTTGTCTATAAAAGTCAACTCATAGACGCCACAGAGTGAGGAGAGTCAGGTGTGCAAGCTCAGCAGGCAGCTGGAATGACCGACTCCACGGCTCAGAGTAGAAACTAGAGATGAAAAGCTCACTCTTCTTTACAATGTTGCTTCAGGTCATAGGACTGTAGGGTGCCCACGTCCTATGGCTGAAAAACAGACCCAAATCATCATCCCTCCAACACCGTGCTTGACTTTTGGCATAATATGTTTGCCATTTGGTCTGGGTGGGCAACCGTTGTTCAGGGGCTTGGAAAGCTCATCTTGTAACTGGAAGGTTTCTGGTTCGATCCCCAGCTGTTTTGGTGATGGCCAGAGGGGCCGATGGCGCGATATGGCATCCTCGCTTCTGTCAGTCTGTCCCAGGGCAACTGTGGCTACAACTGTAGCTTGCCTCCACCAGTGTGTGAATGAATAGTGGAATTGTAAAGCGCTTTGAGGGTATCAAAAAGCGCTATATAAATGCAATCCATTATTATTGTTTGTTCGATGCAGCTTTGCAAACCTAAATTAAATTGCTGTGTTCTTTTTAGAGAGAATAAGATTCCTACTGGGAACACTTCTGAACAAACCTTGTTCTTGTTCTTTTTATGCTAACCAAGGCCTGTAGAGTCTCTCATGTAGCTATTGGCTTTTTGGGAATTTTTCTGAGCATTGTGGTCTGATCTTATAGTGAAATTGCTGGGATGTCCATGCCTGAGATTGGCGAGAGTCTTCAATGTTCTTTACTTGTGAATAATCTTTCTCACTTGACTTCAAATTGGGTGGAAATGGCTTATAACGGTTCCTAGGTTGGTGGGTAGCAACAGCTCCTTCTTTAAGGTCATTGTGTTACATTGTGTGACTACCAAACTGCTAAAACCTCTGCTTTTACAGAGGTCTTCACACTTGTTGGTGATTAGCTAATCAAGTGCATTTGATTAGCAGCATCTGCTTGCTACCTACCCTCTTAATTCCTATGGACACTAATCTAAAAATTGATGCTCCTGTAAAAACATCAATTTTTAGATTAGTGTACAAGGAGACCAAATTTTAAGGTAACAAATAGCTAAAATTTTGGTTGATAAGGTAGGAGAAAAGGTCAGTAGGTTTAGCTTTAAAAGAACAATTACTGTAAAATAGGACCAGCTAGATGTTTTTATCATCACAGGGAATAATGTCAGTACCACCAGCTGATACATGTTTCCCTCTTAAGTATCCATTTAAAAAAAATCATAAAATGCCAGGCTAGCAATTACAGGTTGAATGTGAAGCTAAAATGATCCTATTTCAGTGCAATTAGTTACTAAGTCATTGCATGGAAGATGAAAAGATGTGTTATTGTTAACTTTTACAGTATTCTTGCAGAATATAGCAACAGACACCGGCTGACTTTATATCTACTCAAATAAATCTTTCATCAACAGGTCAAGAAAAGCAGTGGCGGACACCGAGTCCTCTGAATTGTCCACAAGTGAGAAGAACAAGGCAATAGAAGATGGACAGAACAACAATTTCGAGCCAGCTGCCTACTTATCAGGATAGATCTCATGATGCGAGATCCCTGCTTACTCCCTCATCACTTGCACCTGCCCACGGCTTATATCTATCTGCAATTTGCACCCAGACACATGTTATTCTATGAGCACAGGCACTCAAAACTGGCCTTCAGTGTTCCTGCACCACTTTGTTATCCACAACACAAATGCACCACAGTATGCACTTGTGCATCTCTGTTCACTCACAAAAAATAAATTATAAAGAACTCCAGGACTGCAGGAGTGAAATGGACTCCTGGAGCAGCAGCCATGCCCGAGCGAGGCATTTTTCCTGTCACCAAGAAGAATGGCTCTCAGCAGAGTGTCACTCATATAATGTTCCCTTACATCCATCTGGTGCTCTAATATCTGCTCAGCCTCTACTCTGAGCAGTTGCTGAGGTGAAATGGTAGTCACTTCCCTGCCTGACAAAGCCACATCTGATCTGCTGGTCAACCATGGCCAAAAGCTATATGTGCTGCTGCTGCTTGGATGGGAGACTTTTTAGTCCGTGGTGGTTATGTAAGTGTAACATGGTTCACCAGTGCTACATAAAAAATGACAACAAGATGGAATTAGACCGACAACATAGCAGATGGGCAGCAGTTGTTGAAGAACACTGAGGATGACGCCATTGTACAGTGTGCTCTATTTAATATCGGGACATGAGCATGGCAATAGGAGCGCAAAACATTAAAACTGGACAACTAAACATAAAACAAGATATTTGATTTAACACAGCAAACACCAGTTCCTCTAAGAAAAAAATCTATGTAGCTAAATTGTAGAACTGAGCACGAATGGCTCATTTTATCAGAGCAGCAGGTACATGTTGGTAGTGGTCATGTTGCGTAGCTTTGCCAGTTAACAAAGATGATAGGATTTTAGCATTTGGTTTGAAGTCCCAGTTCCAATCAGCAGCAGATATAAGCAAAGCAACCCATATGTTTCCTTGACTTGCTTATGGGTCATGTGGAGTCATGATGTGTATTTAAAATGCAGCTACCAAACTGTAGCTTTTTTTCTCAACCTTGGATGTTTATATGGAGCTTTTACGTTTCATGCTGACTTTAATCAGTGTGTCCTGATGGAAATCTTCATCAAAACGCTGACATTTTGGACTAACCTTTGCTTCAATCTGCAAATGACAAACTGGGTCTTCACAAAAAGGTTCACTGCGATGAAAACATAGAAAAACGCTAGAGGGTAGATGTTATATGTTCTGCACTGAACCTCGCTTTGCACACGCTTCTTCATAAAGTGTAGCATTTATGCACAGAGAAACAAAAAAAAATAACGATCTTATGCTGTGAGTGAATATTTATCTCCTTAGGGTGGTTTTCTAGATGATGATTAAGCTGACTCCTAGACTGCATTCATTTTTCAGTTATTGTCTGCACTCATGTCTGTTTTTGTATTTTTTACTTATGTTCTTCCTGTTTTGTGTTGGATACAACCAAATGCATATGTGCCACCAGATAAGTCTGCAAATTTGTAATCGCTCTTAATTGCTCCCATAAAAAACAGAATCCATTTGCAATCTGTCGCTGCATCAACACATTTGTGCAGCTGCTACAACGCTGATATAAAATTTGGCAGCATCCAAATGAAGGCGTGAAAACACCCTTCTTTCGTTCAGTAAGATTTGCCATAGACTTGTTCAATATTAAACCACACCTGCCTCTGAGGTTTGCAGAGGGGTGCCTTAGACCATAGATATGGCACACAGCTGGTTCCCATAGCTATATGTGCATGTTTTAAAAACCTGAGCTCTTTTCACAATCTGTAAGTCAATGTGATTTATACTAATCCCACTGTGCCACTCTATTGACCTTGAGCTTGTCTAGCTGCAGTATCACTCAATCCTTTCAAGTCTTTGATCTCTTGTAATTACATTTAAAATGTAGTTTAATCTCTAATTGAATGACTCTTGGCACTTTTCTACTGAAGACAGGTGCAATGTTTTTCAAATTACTTTTGTGGTGTCGTTGTTGTTGTTGTCATAGATGTGATTTTAGAAATTCAAAGGTGGGTTTCTGTAAAAGGTGTCTGTATATTATAAGGTGGGATAGTTCAGTAGATGGAATAATCCTGGATACACGTCAAGCAAACAGTATTTCAATTTGATCTTATATGGGTATCAAAATGTTGGAATTATTGCCTCAATGTGGCACATTTGCCACCTTCAGAAACCAAAAAACCCCAAAAAACAACCCCAAAACAAAACTCAATGGCAAATGGTACTTGACCCAGGTAATATAATTTCTCAACAAAACATATGTGTTAGAATAATTTAGTCTGAGAATACACTTGTTCCACACATGTGAATCTCACCCCTCTTACGGTTTTGTTGTCCTTCAGTTGTCACTGTGTGTTTATTGTAATTAAATGTGTTGGAGTTGCAAACTGTTAAGGTGTGCCTTAAATAATAACTTTCTTTTTCTGAACCAACCTGACTGTCCTTGTGCTTTATTCCATTAAAAAAAAGAAAAGAAGTTTGATTTGGAGATTACTCTGCTCCAGTCTAAAGATAATGCTGCCTCCTAGTGGTAACTGACTACAGGTACCGTGAGTCTTGGATTGGAAACCTATGGTTAATGTGCAAAAAGGAGAAAGTTGAAAACATTTTTGATATCACATGTGGAGAAATCAAAACCAAGCTAATGTATATTGGAAAAACCTGCTTCAGTGGCCACTGTTTACTGTCAGTGCGATACTAGGCTAAATTGGCAGTGGATAAGTGTCTCAGGGAATTCCTTTAATGCAGTCAGTATCAAACAAACTCAAAGCATTTCCTGTCCCTTCTCTCACCCACATGCATCTACAAACTACAGACCTGAGACCAGCCCTTCCCTAGGTTATCTCGAAGGCACAGTCCAATCTCTCCTCCATAGAAACCAGAGCTGAGGCAGCACTTTCCACATAAATGGCTGATCTGAGTTGGTGGGGATGGGACTCTCAGCTGATAAATACTTCCCCAATCTGCTGGGCATCAAACAGATATAATCAGCAAACGTCAGCTTAATGATCTCTCTGCTTATCAAGAAGTGTAAGGGAATCGCTGCTAGTTTGTTAGTGCGTGTGCAAAAATGAGAAAATGTCCACTGTGTTTGATAATAAAGGTGATTTATTACTTATAATCTATAATTTTCCAAGGCAAATAAGAGTGCATTAACGCTCTCAACTATTAATACATTTCCAATAACACTTAAAGTACAGGAAATAATAATACTACACAGTCAAACCCCTTATTTTATTACTACTGCATGACTGGCATCAGCACTACTTCTCCAAGTGGGAAATGGAAGGACTGGATGAGTCCCACAGGCTCATCTGCAACAATCTGAACTCCGTAAGTTAAATGTAAAAGTTAAGGGAAGAAGAGATATTCATAACTCGTCCTGTTACAGCGTTGTTCGTTTACATCAAGTGTTTTTGCAGTTTTTGTGCATGTCTGAAGATGCTTGACAAATTTCTGGAGAATATTCTGATAATGATGTGAAATCAAACCACAGTGTGCACTTACAGCCACCACGCACGCTTCTGTTTAGATTGCGGTTGCAGACTCATTGCTCCGTCTGCTTTTCCCCATCATTACAGTGATGTCATGAGACATTTACTCACTACCTAACAATCCAAGAAGGACCTCGCAGAAGTTTTACTGCTGGACCATAAAACTGAGGGCATGTGTATGTAGCCCCCCGCTATGAAAGAACTATGAGAGACTATGGACACTTTGTCCAGCCAAAGTAGTCAGATTTCATTCTTTTTTTCTCTGTTGTGGAAGCACATGTAATTTTATTATGTTATTTTCTTAACCTGAGACTTAACTATGATTAAATTTCACTCGAGGTGTGAGTGGTACACCTTTCTGTACTGCTGTACTAATGGATATGCACACTGTCATTGTTACAGTCCCTTCCTCGCTGCAGCGCAGACAGTATGTTTGCTGAAGCTTTACTGCAATGATTATGCTAATTCTATTGTTGACAGTAATAAGATGTATAATGCATAATAAGCTGCTTCACATTTCCAAGGCAGTGGAAAACCTTTTAGGATTTCAGGATAGAGAAACACTGAAATCCTGCACAAACTGTGCCACAGCTATGTTTCCATACCAGTAGCTGCAGGAGGCTGAGTTTTCCATAATGAGCAAATACATGACACATGCAAATAGTTAGTTAAGACAAAAGCAGACACAGTTCTGACACTTCTGACACAAACCTAGATAACAGGCATCTGACACTAATAAACTTTGCTCTTAGAATAAATGTTTTAAACCATGAACCTTCCTGGAAGTGCTTCTGTATTATTAGAGTGCTGACCATTTTTGCTAAATCCTGAACACTGAGCCTAACAGAGGCAGATGAGGCTCTTTTTGCTTAATAAACAAAATCAGATTTCAAAATAGGTTTTGTATTTACTCAGGTTATCTTAATCTACTACTAACTTACTTTAGCACAGCACTGTAGATCTTGCACATGTTTAGAGATGTCAGAAGTTCTTCAATCATCCCCGGAGATATGCAGGCCAATAAAGCAGAAACTGTGGCCACATAAAGATGTTTATGCAGAGGTATAGTGCTGCAGGGCTCTAATCACTATTTATTGGGAAGTGAGTCATGGCAATTTTTCACACAATACATAGGAATGACCTAACATGCGAAGTGCATATACCATGATGGTGCCAGAACATTTGTCCAAACAACATCCAGAATTAAAAAGTAATTATGGATGCAAAACAGATGTGAAGTGAAAGAAGCAAAGTTAATCAAAGTAGATCATTTTTATAGTGTAGCGTACAACTTTCATCTGCTGCCAGTGCATTTGTTGTAATATTTTCAATTATATATCTGCTTCAAATGATTGTTTCTTATTTTTTAATTTACATTTTATGCAAAATGCCAACTTTTTTGGAAACAGGGTTGTAAAAAAAACTGTCTTTAAGCCTTGCTTTACACACTCAAACTACTCTATTAAATATTTCCATACATCTTGATGTTAAATAATTAATATTATAAAATAAAACAAGTCAGCCAACAAGTTGCAACTCATGTTTATTCTGGAAACAAATCATACGTCCAAAGCACACTGTATTTTTGACCTGCCATCTCTGGGTTTCGATACAACAGTAAAAAAGAAACAACATAAAAACAGTAACAAAGGTTGTCAAAGTAACATAAATACAACAAACCACCTGCCAGATTAAAAAAAACACAATCGTCTTCCCCTCTCCCCCCACAATGGGCTGACAACAGAATACAAAGCTTACCTTACTGCACTGCAATCCTCTGCCTTATCAAGAAACAGCAAAGACATGAAAAAAACCAAATGCCCCCCAACACAATCACATCCAGAGTATTTAGGTAAACTGAACTGGGCTCAGTTATATTCGTGCTGATGTTAAATGTGCTGCATCAGAGGGCTATGCTGTGATGACAAGGGAATGACGGGCTTCCCCTTGTCCTAGTCTTGAATGAAAAAATAAAGCCAGAGCTAAAGTGTTATCATAAAGCAGGTTTGTTATACTTCATCAATTCATTGCATCAGTCTTTTTTGTTGCTCTCAGTTGCAAAGCTCTTCAGTTAAAGTCGTAGTTACAAGGGACAGTTACATTTATTTTTAATTTGTGTGATCATCCTTTCATAATCTTTTTTTCCCCTCCCTGTATCCTTTTCGAGATGATTCAGGATTGCAGAAACAGCCAGTAAGTTAGAAGCAAATGCAAAGGACGGTTTCTCGCAAAGCTCTTTTTTTCTAGTGACGATGGAATGCAGGAAACAAAAACTCATATAAACCTTTTTTTGGGATTAAGAAAAAAATATGGAAAAAAAATGTTTCTAATAATTCTTCTTTCTATTCTTTTGTTTTCACATAATCTTTCCCAAGCAGATTTGTCCATATTCCTTTTTTTTTTAAAACATCAATAATCAGTACAGTACATCATGGGGATGGTAGTCACCAAAAAGCAAAGAGGAGGAGTGCAGCAGTATCATGGATCACGTCACCCATATTAATGCGGCCCATGCAGCTCCATGCCCGACAGCACTCCTGCCCTCAGATTCGATAACTACCTTTTACTTGGTCCAGGAAACCCAAACAAGCTGCAACAACATCATCCACAAAGCTACATCACATCTACCATATGTACAATGCCACCTAGAGCTAACCAAACGTACTGCAAGATAATACATGGCTACTGTGGAATCTAGTGTTATGTTTTGCTGACTATGGAGCAAGCAGGCTACTGAAAAGGGGTGACATTGAAAGCCGAACAGGATGAACGAACGATAGCGTCATTCTGAGACATGTGGTATCCATTTTCCTTTGCGAACAGGGTTTGTTTTTTTGTTTTGTTTTTGTGTGATTATACTGAGTTTTCCTGATGTTTTCACATTGCCAAAGTACCAGATAACTATTCCATATAGATGAGTAATGAGACTTAGATCAGTCATGTGAATTTGGTGGAAATTTCACACTTTCAGTAAAAAAAAAAAAAAAATTCCCAAAACACAACCATCTATATACTTGATGCTGGTTCACATTCCAGAGGAAAAGGGATACTTTTCTCATATGAGCATAGTAGCATTGTGACAGGTAAGGCATGAGGATTCAGTGTTTTGCTTTTTTCTTTTGTTTGTTTTTGTAACTTTGAAATAATCGTGGTCCTCTGCATCTCCTCCCCCCTCCCCTCTTCAATCCTGCACTCTGGCTGTTGTCATTTTCTTTCTGCGTGTCCTGCTGTTTAACTGAGAGATGTGATGTTGGAACGACCACCAGGGGGCACTACGATGCGCCTTCCAGCAGGCCTGATGGGGATGTCATCAGGGGTGGGAGGACCTGCAAAGAGAGAAAAGGACAAGATAAAGAGACCAAAGATATCGGTTGGGGGGTGGGGGCAGAAAAGCAGAGTCAAAGAGTACAAAAGGAAGACATCTGCAGGGTTTCTCTGAGAAATGAACACATAGATTTCTAATTAAACCCAATCAAATTCCTATAAATTACTTGTGCTTGCATGAAAAACACTGGCAAGCAATTTAGATATGGGAGGAACATACATTTAAACATTTAGTTATGCACTGATATTCTCAAGTGCATGTTCATGAAATTAATGGTAAAGTGTGAATTACATATGCCTTGGTGTAGTCTACTGTTTACTTTAAAACCCCAATTTTTCTTAAAGCTGTGAAAATAGGTAATAGGGTAAATATTTATCATACAGTCATGAGTAAAATGTTCTTTTACCATGTAAGATCTAGAGCATTTGGCCTATTATATGTTTGTTTAATCTCAACGTCATAATCCTATGAAATACTATGCTATTGGTGATGTCTCAGGAATGTATAAAAGTTATATGATTACTGTATTAAAATAAAAAATAAAATATCCCACGACAGGATTAAGATCTCACCAGACCTCTCATTTGAACCCCAAATCAGTTCTCTGCTCTAAAAAAAAGTAAGCCCCTAGCATAAAGTGTTACAAAGATATATAATCATCTAATATTTTGCCCCTTCATATCTGATTGGTTAGGCTTTACGGAACTAAATTAATTTCTTGGGGTGACTGGGTTGAATTTAAGCTCTAACAATGTTAAACCATATCAAATGAGTGTAACTCGATCACATATACAAAGCAGCCGAAGCACCTCTGCCCTTGTACAAATTAGGTTATGCTGTGTCGTTTTGTTGAGATGAAAGTAACATAACAAAACCACCGAGATAGTCTTGTATGTTGGGACTACAGTAATGTGAAAACATGTGACAGATTAAATAAATCAGAGAACTGATGGTGGGATTTATTCCCTTTTGCCCTCCACTGGAAACCAGTAGCAGCATTTGTCAATCCTGTCAGACAAGACGTCTTTCATGTCATCACGGCACACAAATAATTGCCATGATGAACTCACGTTATTACTTTCCCAACACTAGAGGGCTTCTTGAAACACATCATAATCTATGACATATGGTATGTATCACTGAGGTGACAAGGGAATGCAAATGTGAGTAGACCTACTGCTGTACGAGGACTGTGAAACATTAACAAAAGATGCTTAAGTCTGACATAAAGAATGGTGTTTTCCAAATGAAAAGTCAGGTTGTCTGCTCTAACAAATGATCAGTGCGTGTATAAATGGAAAGTGGAATGATGTCAGACTATGATACACTGTGTCTAAGCAAACAATCCTTCCCAACTTCTTCCAGACAAGCAAATGTACTCTGCAGGCGGTATCCCAGGAAAACTATAACAGATCAGACTCAGTGAGAGAGCATGCACACGAAGGCACATAGACTTGTACAACAAACTTACTTAAACACGTTAATATTTCAAAGCCTGGGAAAGTAGCAGCAGTCTTACTCCCCTCTCAATTCATGTACTCAAATTTAGAAATTCTTTCCAGTGGAGGTCATTGTCTTTTTTCATCTCTGAGTTCAAACACTTGCAAAGACAGGTTGCTTAATACAGTAAATGCCAAACTTCATTAAGTACAGTTGTTTATCCAAATGAGTTATCAGCTTTTAAAAATGATCCATATATTTGTAACGACTTCCAAAGACAACAGTAAACCCAGCTGTGGTGTCTCCAGGTTAACCAGAGTTGCTCTCACTGATGTAATGCTACACATGGACACGTTTAGTCAGTCAGGGAGGACAGAATCTGCTACGGTCGCTCTGTTTGATTGTAAAACAGCGCAAACACTGAGTGGCTTGGGATTTTAACACGAGTATGAAGCGTCACTGCTTGGTAGCTTGACAAAGTGCATTTCTCACATTTGTTTACTTGAAGCTAATCTAGTGCTGCCCTGACACATGGGCACAATCATACTGTCACTCAGCAGCCCAGCAAAATTTAACAGATGTCAAATGTGAATGTTACTGTGAGCTCTCACATTAGATAGGGTATCTTAACAAATCAGGTCCAGATGACTGCAAATGCTGTACTTTTTAAAGCTCGAAACGTAGGTTCAAATGTGGTGAAAACTTCATTTCCTGCAGCTTTCTAAAAATCTTTTAAAAGTATTTTCTTTTATGCTACCTTGTTAAATGTATTTGTTGGCTTTTTGCCTTTATTTAGCGGACACATTTTAAGAGAGACAGAAAAGAGGATGAGAGAGAGAACGATAGAGAGGAATTACAGGAGGTAAAGGACCCGGAGCAAAACTAAAAAACTAAATTAAGAATATAAAAAACAGACACAAATCTTAACACATATCCTGGCTTTGCAAAGCCTACAACAGTTCATGTTGCTAAAATATTAAGAGGGCTTGGATTCTATTAGAGAGGCTGTATTACTGTAGTTGATGTTAATGTCAACATGTGTTATCTTTGCCAATATCCATAGATTCGTATAAAGAAATTGCTGAAAGATACAATTTAAAAATGTCTGTTTGTTAAGTTGTCTGCTATGTGCAAACACAACACAGGTTCATCCCTCGAGTTAGGTGACTTTTTTATGCTTGAATGAGTCATAGGTCAGCGTTAAGTGGTTTCATATAAACATTCCTCTGAAAATAGTCAGGTACGAGGACTAGACTGGAAATGAGTGAAAACCATGAAAGACCTTCGAAATAAAAATGACAAAACTGTCTTGTTTCTTGGGAGCAAAATATAAAGTTATATAAAGTGGATCAAGACTTTTGCACATATTTTAAACGTTTTTAACATTAAAGGCGTGCTTAATCCAGGGTCATGTTTACTTTACATCGAACAACACTAAAGTGAAAACTTTTATTGACTGTGTTAGAAATTTAATTTAATAGAGTCTCCAATCAGGCTCAAAAGAACTCAAGCAACTGCCTTAATGAAATGCACAAACAGACAGCATTATGTACTGCAAGCAAATGCATGCCATACTGTGCTAATTGTAATGCATGAAATGAGATAATAAGACATTATTGGGTTACTCTCCAGTCAGCCAAGGACTTTTAATAAATCACTGACAAAACGCAAAGACATGATGAGAATCACATGACTGTTATCTGACTTCATATAATGAAGTAGTAACTGAGTTAAAATAGAAGAGTATGAGGGTGGTTTAGCTGATGACCATGGATGCTCCTCTAATGTTTGTACGTACAGTATGTGGACAGATACGTGGAAGAAATGACTGGGTAACACAGGGATTGTTGTTCTATTAAGAAAGTGGTCTCACCGCATGGTGCAGGGTTACCTGCTAGACTAAATCCAGACTGGTGCAGGTTTCTGACAGGCTGTTTGGTTGGGGAAGTACGGGCCGAGGCCGAGGGGGTACCGCCACGGGACATGGAGAATTCAGAAACTGGGCCATCGTACATTCCCCTGGGCACTGCCCTCAGAACAGCCAGCTACAGGACAAACAGAAAGAGCAGAGATGGTGAAAAGAAACATAAAGCATGGCAGCATGTGGAAACAGAACCAACATGCAGGTACTAGGAGAAACATTATGGCATTTTGCTGTGCAACAAAAGGTTAAACGCAACTAGCTTCACACATGTTTAGCATTACATGGCTGTCTGTATAACTGTTTGTGTGTCTAAATTATATATACATCTTTTCCTGCCAAGAGTCAGTTCCAGATTTATAAATCCACACAAACATACACAGAAACACGGAAACTGAAACACGAACACACAATCAAGCCCTTCTCGAGGTTATAGAACAGAAGAGTCACCAAAATACAGTTATGTGTTTATAAGCTTTCAAATCAAGTTGAAACTATTAGCTGACTGTGAAAAGCCATTGTCTGTATGTCTGTCAGTGGCGTGACTCAGTGGAATCTTGGAAGCTCGGTCAAGACTTAAAAAGAGACATCTGTGAATGAAGAAAAGCATAACAGTAACTGCTACCAAGACAAACAGCACACTGTTACTACAGCTCCATTTTTTCATCAGCAGCCAGCTGTGAATTAAGAAACTGTTGGGCTATGAGATTTCTCGGGCCGTAAGAAAGATGGCAAGAGAGCAGTGAGCAGGGGCTGCTTTAAGTATAAGCTGCTATACATCACATGGTTAAATGGGCCCATTTCTCACACTTTGAACAAATGAGTAATACTTTAGCGTGGGTGTCTAATGAAATAGTGCTACTTAACTACAGTAGCTTTCTGGGTTTGGCCCTGACTGCACATTAACATTTAATTTACCTTTAGTTTGGGTTCTCTAAGTTTCTACATGTATATCTTTTACTATTCGGATACTTTCACAAGTTCTCCTTGATTTCCCACCTATTCAGGAAATAAATATGTACAATATGTTTTACACCTTACTGCCAACTGATACCACTCCCATGTCTGTATGCTGAGTATGAAGCATCAAGCATGCATAGCTTAGCATAAAAACAAACTCCCTATGTATCAAGAAAGCATCAAGTTCTCTCCAACCTCAGCTACTCAGTGGCTCTTGCTGTAATCAAAGTCACTTTCCTAAATATCTTTTAAAATCAAGAGTCTAAAGTTAAAATGCAAGTTTAATAGTATGAGTAATCCTCTTAGCGTGTGCGGTAGGTCTCTCTAAAAGTGTTATCCAAATCCAAAGTCAATGTATCTTTATTAATCCGAGACGACAAAGCCATGACCACCCTCAGTGTATGGACCTTACAGCATCTAAGCACAGTCAGTGCCCTGTGGCTGAACCTTGGAGGGTGATGTCAGTGTTATTATATCTCCCCCACATCCCACTTCATTGCCTCCTCCATGGCTGCCTTCTTTTCTCCCCACTATCCTTGCTTCTATTTCACCCTAGACTCTCCTTTCCTTTAGGTACATCCTAGAAGGCCTTAAACTCCTTGACTGAGTTTTTTCCCCATTTCCTTTGTATTCTATGGTTTTCTAGTTATGTTATTGTTATTCTGGCAATCTAACAGTGCAGTGAGTGCTGTAACGGAGTTCATGTTGTTCAGTTCAAGTTTTATACACTAACTATATTACCACATGTAAAATGTGGGCTGTAAAAGAAGAATAACTGCACCTACCTGCTTCCTGGCTTTAATACGCTTATAGGCAAAGTCAGGGAAGGGAGAGCAGGGAATGAAGCGGCCCACTCCGGAGGTGGCGTGAAGGTTTCCATCTTCCAAAACGATCTTACCCTGGCAAATCACCACTTGTGGGGCGCCACGCAGCTCCATGCCCTCAAAGATATTGTATTCAGCAGCCTAAAAGCACACATATGATATTGTCAAAGATTGTTGCAGCGGCAAAGAAACTAGTGTTTATTAGATAAAGTTTCCTATTAGTTATATACTAAATGTACTCTTCAATGACTGAGGAGAAGAGGCTAAAACTCTCTTTCTCGAATTCGTTATCATTCATCACCTAGTTCTTCACACTTGTCTGTTTGGCATGTACAAACAGCTGCCCTCATCCAGCTGGGCTCAGATGCCTTCGTAGTACTTTGTAGTATCACCGCCCTTCCCTTCTTCTGGCTCCGTATGCTCTTTCACTTTTCTTTCTAATGCTCTTTCCAGTTGTCCACTTCTTAATGTTTTCACTCTCTTGCCTTCTCTTGCTTGACTTCTGTAATCCTTTGCATTTTTTAACCATGTTGTGCTGTTCATCCTCCTCCATTTTTCCTTGTGCCAACTTCCTTTTTTTTGTATGTATGTGTAATCTCTGATGGTCCCCTCCCCTCATTCCATTGTTGCTTATTTCCTCTGCACACGGCCCTGTTTTCTACTGCCATCCAAATTCAGGCCAGAACAGGACATAACTAAGACTCGCTGCATGCCAAACATGATGTCATGACTAATCTGAGCGGGCTCTCAGTGTCCAACAGTAATGCTGCCTGTTCTTCTCTATGTATCCAAATACCCTTATGCGCATCTATGTATTTTATGTTGACAATAACAAGCAATCAAAACCAGATGTGGGTTTACTGATAACACACTGAGATATAACACAGTTCAGGGAAAGCATTCCCCAACACAGTGCGCTGGTAAGCAGGTCAGCTCCTGTTTGATTTTGCTGCCCATTAGGCAAGACACTTGAAGACAATAGGATACAATGTAGACTACTTAGCTTACATTTAGACAATTATTTTTTGGAAACCAAGATTTAAACACATCATATAATGTAATGAAATGTGTGCTTATTTATATTAATGTCCAGTAGACTAGTTGTCTTTGAATAAGCACTTGAACGTGTGTTTTGGAAGCTTTTTTTCTCTGTAGTCTGAAAGAAAGCATGTCGCTGAAGAAAAACAGGCCCCACATTTAAAAATTGATCAGGGCACGAAAAAAACAATCGTTTTGCCTGCAATGGTTCTCCTTAAGAGAGATTTATTTGAAGTGGGAGCTGCTGTGCTCTTGTCATCTGTTTCCCTCTGTGGTTTTACAGCTGGAAGGGCGACTAGGAGGAAATGAAAGGGGTGACATCATTATGCAAGAACCCATGGATCCTCGGTGGATGTACTCCACATTTAGAGAAGGCATATTATTAGTCCACTTCTCTCTGTTTCACGTCTTGTTCCTCCATCTGGAGAAAGCACCAGTCCTGTCTTCCAACAAAAACAAATGTCATCGAGCCTTTAAGCAAGACAAACTGAAATCTACACGTTTCAATTCGTCATTCCTGCGATCAATTTAGATATTACTAGCTTTTCAGCTAATGCATACTCTCCCTGCTCGTGGACAGTGTTTATGCAAAAGCAGGATTTGTCCTAGGCTGCTGAAGCCGTAATTTCCTGTGCGGACACTTCCTCTGCTGCTGAGCGGCCCGAGAGGAATCTTTAACATCTGTGTAATGGCAGAAACCTCATTACTCATATATACCGTGCGTACTGTACACATAGTGTGTATGTGCGGAGCACAATGTGTGTGAGCCCCTCGGCTTAAACTGTAAGAGTGTACAACAGGATGCAGTTTCACATTTCTAATGTAATTTCACTTTCAGTATCAAACTCTGAACTCATAACTACACACAAAGACGCTCAAATTTCGAATGGCCTTAAGTGCAATTTAAAAGGGTTATTCATTTACAGTCTGCTGACCTTTTTACACTCGTTTCCACCCGCTCTCTTGGGAAAATGTGACAAAACATTTCTTTAATGTGAAAAAAAAAACCCAAAGTGCTAACCTATAATATTATACATAACTCAGTGGATTGGGAAGCAGGAGGAAATGCAGTGCACTATCACCTCTGGTCCAGGCCGCATATTGTGTGAGATGTTTCCCATGAAATTAAAAATACATTTCAACCAAAGTTGCTTTCTACTTATGAGACGTGCAGCTTGCCAACAAGCAGTGTATACAGACGTCCAAAATCTCCAAGGTTTTATGAAACCATCTGAAATATTAGTGTTTACAGTAACAGAATCTCATACAATGAGAGCCATTCTTTAAACCCACTTTTCCAATTATTCATGTATTTTGGAGGATCTGTGCAAGTGAAAGTGATATAGAGGAAGGAAATACCTCTTGATTATACAGCACATAGATTCTCTGTGGATTAACTTTAGTTCTGCTGAACTAGACATTTTGGCAGCATTTGCATCATTGACAGATGTTTGTTTGCTGTTTGTCTGGTTTTGTTGAATAAGCACGGCATAAATGTTTTTTTTTTTTTTTAATAAATAACTGCTTCATCATTATTAAGGAGTTTTGAATGTATTGAGTCTCAGCATTGAGACCTGGTCTTGTGGTGAGCCCAGTGTGGAGTGGAATTAGTGAAGATCCACTGAGAATTCATTTCCGTTCCGAGGTACTCAGACCTCTCTGGAAGCTGCTCAAAAATGTGCTTTTTTTCCCCTCCCTAACTTACTCCCAGTCTCCCTTTCTCCCTCTCTCTTCCTCAGTCTCTCTTTTTCTTTGCCTCTTGCAGACAGATGCAGACACTTACCTCCGATCGTACATTCTACTTGTCTGTCCCCCCGCCCAAAAATACATCTCACCCTTTAAAGCACAATTTTTCTTTTTTTCTTATTTTAAAAAATACCAGATGTTTTGGGGGGTGGGGTTTTTAACACAGCGGTTATATTTAACCAACTAAATCAAATAAGGTTTTTGTGTGAACTTGTGAAGCATTACAGTGCCTATAGTTTTACAGCATAAATGTAAAACAAGTAGAAAGGGAAGCAAAAAAAGTAAAAAAAAAAAAAAAAAAAGAGCCAGGACCTGCTAATTGAATTTAACTGATACTTTGGTCTGAGTACATACTGAGTTGTGTGTCTTGGCAGTGATGGTGCGAATGGCGTCTGTGTCCCAGATGACCAGATCGGCATCAGAGCCCACAGCAATCCGACCCTTACGAGGGTACAGGTTCAGGATCTTGGCTGCGTTAGTGCTGGTGACGCCCACAAACATGTTCTCATCCATCTTACCTGTAGTCTGAGAGTAAAACAAGCACAACACACAAGCAAATATTACTGGAAATGTTGAGACTGTGTCCATTATCCATATATTAGCATTATGGAGCACACCCTACAGCATGTAGTCCTACTACTGAAGACACATTATTCAATTGGCTGAATGGTGTATTTGTAGTATTAATGTAAATGCATGGAGGACATTTTTAAACTTTGAGAATAAACTTTGTTGTGAAAATATCCATAAAAACAGTTTCAGATGATGCATTTTTCTCACATTTAAATCTCTCAACATAAGATACTATATGTAAGTGACGGTTCAATAATTTAGCATTAAAATATGAAGCTGTCATTAATGGGGGATTTCTTAGAAGATGAGTGGAAGCAGGGAAAACAGCTAGCCTTTGTCAACCTTTTAAAAATAGGCCTACTGACAGTCAGTCCAAGTTTGGTGTGAGCCAGGATTCTAAGTACTTGTGCTGAGGAAATGTATTGAGTTTTATGTTTAAAAGCCTACCCAAATTTCAGAGCCAGCAATGCACTTTACGGCAAAGCTCAACAAGGCTGCATGTTAATTATACGGACACAGTGATATAGAGAAAAAAATTAGGCTAGAGTGCTGTTTAAAGGGGAAAAACAGACATGGATGGACATGTAAAAGAGGCACAGAGAGTGACATAGTGGAGCTGCCGAGTGAAACACCACAGGTGACTGCTAAAACAAAGCTAAGGGACATAAAGTTGCTGATGTTCCTCTGGGAAAATCGTAAAAATCAAATGAATCAAGATAAAAATAAAAATCACACATCACCATGCGCCTCTATCAGTATGTGATTGTCCTCACCACAGCTTTGTCCCAAATGAGAGCCATCCTCTCCTCCACTCCATTGACACCTTCTGGGATCTGGGTGAAGTCATCCTTGCCAATGGCCTTCTGGGCCACGCTGAAGGTGCAATGAGCGCTGCCAGTCACACTCAGGTCTCCACTGGGAGGAGAAGAGGCATATTGAAGGTATTACACCAGGACAGTTAAGTCTGTGTACAGCATTAAAGTTCTGTAAACATAAGTAAATATGCTTCTACTTCAGTAGGAGAAGCAAAACAAAACAGAAGGGGGACTGAAAGTAAAGAAGTATGCAGCGTGCCAGAGTTTGTCCTTCCAGTGTAAACCATTACTAATGTTTCCTGTTTCCACATGAAGCAGTAACTCACTTACCAGATGAAGTCCATTTCTTGCATAACAATTGCTGATTTTTCATAAGAAACACAAACTTTGGATGTATCTAAATCTAAAATCTAAACTTTAATAGCTATCATTTTACAACACAGCGGTGTTCATGGCACTTACAAAAAACAACGTTTCTGCACATGCAAAATGAAGTTGCAAAGGGGATGTGTACCTGGACAGGAGTGTGTTCAGATAGTCTGGAGTGGTAGGATCGGGGCTAAGAGGAGGTGATGTTACAAAAGAAGCTGCTTTGGCCCAATTCTTGCTCCAGTAATGTGTCCCATCAGTGCCCAGACTGGCTGTGATTGGCTCCCCAAACACAACATTTCCTGGGAAAAGAAAATCAGTCAAAACTTGTTAGATGTTACCAAAGTGCCAAGTGTGAGGGTATCCATTTGCATAATCATCAATTACGTTAGTGCACCTTTATTTTTATTTTGTCAGCAGTTTAGTCTCGCTAAAAGCTTTGGCAATTCATGTGAAAGTTTCCAGCAGGGGAACCTTGCCAGCATTGGCAATGCACAAATTCCACTTGCTCAGTTGCAGCTGAGGTTGTTCTCTTTCATGCACGGTTTGAGTCCTGTCACTAACACATGTGTGCTCTTATGCTTCTTCATAGTCCCTTGAACTAACATGCATTATTATTTCCTGGTTTTCATATAACAGCTCGGGAATGGAGCCAAACAAACGTGTCAAGCTCATAAATGCTCCTAATGGATTCACCTGAGTGCAGAGAAGGCTATCTGAGGTCAGCAATCTGGTGTGTTAAAACCTCATTTGGCTTTCCACCAAAGACATTCAAACACATATTGTTCTTCTCTGCTTGTTTTCATCGCATTCTCAAAAATTGTTAATTTCACAATCCATCTACGCCAGGCAGGCTCTTGGTTCACATCTGTTCTATCCTGTAAGGAAAAGTGTGTGTGACAGCTCAACCACAGAAAAGACCTGAACAACAAAGCTGAATGTTACTCTAAGAGTGGGATATTTTTTTCATTATACCAAACAGAGACAACTCAGCGTGTACATTTCTAGTCTTGGAAAACACAGAAAAAGAAAAAAAACATATGAAGGCCCAGGACAAATTCTGCTTTTTACCTTTTTTCCGGGCCTGTGAGATGATGTCAGCAGCACTCTTGCTCATGACCCGTGTCACGTAGAGCGGACAGTTGGTTTGGCTGGCGATGGTGATGGCACGAAATACCGCCTCTGCCTCCAGCTACAGACGAAAGAGCACAATGCGGTTGACTCGGGAATGTTTTTCCCATTAAGATTTTGTCAAACAAACTTCAAATATCACGACCGCAGCAAATTATACATTTTTGGAGCCATATCATTTGAATAATTTATTTTGAACCCGAACGACAAGGAGAAGCTTATAATTTTAAAACTGGGCAAGTCAAGGATTGTTTCAGTTATATTGTGTTTGAGTAGTTAGATTTAATGCGATCAGCAAACAAATGTTTAAAAGAAACTTAAGTGAGATCAGACTAACACCCAGTACTTGCAGATTTTCCAAGATGGAAGGCTTTAAAAACAAACATATTGGACACATTTTAGACACATGTCCACAACGAAAAGCACCTGGTGTTTTATTGTGATTATTGCATTTCTGAAATCTTCATCCCCATATTTGTAAATGTTGGCTAACAAGAACTTTAAATACAAAATTCTACAAAGGTTTCAAGTAGAAACGTCACTGCCTCCATATGATGCAAACACTGTTTCCTTTGAGTCCAGAGGTTCAGTCTGGCTTCAATGACCACTGGATTAGTACTGAATAAGATAGTGTACACTAATAGCGAAACACTTGTCTGACTTTGCCTGCTTAAGAAAATCATGTTACCAATTTCTAGATTCTTAAGACTCCACTCAGCTACTTGACATTATGATACTGGTGGGACAGGAACCCTCTGCAGCAGCACAGAATGGAAAATCCCAGACAAGTCGTTGAGCTGAAAGTGTGGCTTTGATTTTTGTTGTTTGCTGAAGAAACATTCACAGCAAAAACTGGATGGAACAAGAGACTTTTTTCCCCCCAGTGTCTCAAATGTATCTGAAACCACATGTGTGTAACAGGAACAACGTGTGTGTCTGAGGACCAGTCCAAAAATGTCACTGTGCAGAATGTGATTCTTTACATGTACAACCATGTTTGTATTGTTTGCACAAAAAAATGATAAATTATAACATGGCTAATTTATTTGAATACTTTTTTAGGAGAGTCCATTTCAAAATGCTTGCACATGCAAATGATGCATAGTAGCTAATATTTAATATAGTGTATGATGTGTGAATGTTAGACCTCTTCTGGCCTGCTCAGCACATGCCCCTCTGGTCCAGTGATACCCATCTGCAGCATCCGGGCCTGCTCCTGTTCAACACACATGCAAAAAGTCAACTGTTAGCTGCTCAGTTTATAGACATAATGTACAGTATGTAGAACTTTCTGGGAGGTCTTCATCAGTCTACAAACTTCCGAATGATAAACCGTTTCTGATTAGTTCTGCATGTGTTAAGTACACAAACAGCAGTTTTAACATGTGGGTCTGCGCACGGGTCAGAGCAAGGAAAATTTCACTTTCAGAACATCACCTAAAAGCAAAAACTCTGCTTTCAGGTTAGTTTTCTTACGCATTACTTTGTACCTTTCCTTGCATAGTGTCATTTAGAGCGACTGTCTGTGAGTTCAAAATGTATTACGGTGACATGCTTCTGCAAATAAGGCTTTAAGCGAGCATCTCATACCAGTGGAAAATCAGTAATAAGGCAAGACAACTTGTACTGTAACTGAAGAAACTAGTGGCATTCCTGTGGGCAGTGCTCCCCTCAGCTATCTGAGGAGAAAAACTTTGTTGCGAGGAGTGGGACCTGTTGATGACAGACACGGAAAATCTAGACATGTCTACAAATGAGAGGAATCCCAGCTGTGTTACTACACGAAACAAATTTGTGGCTCTGATCAACATTGCTGCGCTGAGACTGTTCCCCTTCCCCAAACTCCCACAGAAGAGGCTGCCTGGATGAAACAGCTCTACATTGGGCAAGCAAAAGCAGTTACAACCTAAGTTTTTCAAGGTGCATTTCTAATACTTATGCTGCCTTCAGGAGATGCTCATGAAGTTGTTACAACAGATGGCCCTATGGCTAAATATGTTTGGAAAAGTTTAGAAATCTAGCATTGCTGATCTCGCTCCAAGGAAACATAGAGTCAGGGAAAAGTTATAGGATATGGGAATTATGGAAGTTACAAACCCTTTCAGGAAAAAAGTAACTGAACTTTCAGTACATGAGTTTTGAGAGGGAAGTTTATCTCAAACCGGCATTTATTGGCCATTTGAAGATGAGAAGCTGTGCTTTGGCATTTGTTTCTATGCTTTTCCATGGCTGTTGTTATAACAGAGAGCTTCCCAAGCTAGCTGAGAAGTGGGGTCCAGCCAAAAGACCAAAACCCTGAAGAAGACCCTGCCCCAACCTGGACTAGGGAATCAGGTTGTAAAGCATATCCTCAGGCTCAGAGTTGCTGCTTCTCCCCCTGCAGCTTTGCACTTGCTTGGCCACAAACATCTCCAGTGTATGCTTAAGGTTGAAGCCAGCAGAACCACATCATCTGCAAAAGCAAAGATGTGACCCACCCCTTGGGTGCATCTAGAACTTTGAGTTATAAAAGCTTGAACATAATCAGGGGCAGCTCTGGCAGCAAATCTAAACAAGACACCTCTATCTTAGGTGGTCTAAAGTACAGTACATGACATAATCAAGTGTTCAGACATGTTGGTCTTACAGATGGAAATCCGACTTCCAAGTTAAAGTTGCAAACTGGATAGGAGAGCTGGGAATTGCGATGAATCAGATCCAAGACGCACCCGCATACACACACAGTGACAGAATCCAGGCATGGTCTGGAGCTCTGACTAATACCAGCCCTCTCGATCCATCACCTATTACGGTTGATTCACTTTCATTTGTCCACAAAACGGCACAGCCCTGTATAAACTACACCCACACATTACAGTCCTACAGGAAACAGTCTCCCTCTCATCAGTGACAGTGTGTTTAGTCTCTAAGTAGTGGAGATGCACTGTGATAAGACTAGAAAAGTGAACTAAACTGAAATAAATCATACTAAACAAAAACATATCACAGAGTTGGACCGGGCACAAAAGTTCAGAAAAAAGAAAAATGAGGCAGTGAGGAAGCAATGGAGAAAAAAGGTGTCTGTTAGTGCACTCGTTTCCATTGTTACCTCAGCGATGATCTCGCCATTTTCAGCGTGGACCTGAGCGATGCCTCCCCGCTCTGCCAAGAAGGTAAAGACCTCATAGAGCTGGATGAGAAAGACACAGAAAGATTGAAATTACAGTGGCACTTCTTTTATATTTCAAATCCTGCCTCGCTGTTTACTCAAAGGAAGGGCACTCCTTTTTAACTCAGAGGTCACCCATAAGCCACAATTTAAAAGAAGCCCACAATTTACATGATGTCTACTCCGACACGCTGCAATTATTGTGTGTGGTCTCTAGAAATGGTGAGAGTCATGTCGATGAACTGCAGTTGTTGTTATGTTGCTGTGCCACAGTTCCTTAGAGAGCTGCATGACATCAGTTTTTCAGGCTGGATTATTTCAGTTGAAACATGTGCTCCTTTGACCAACCAAATTAGGTACGGCTGTATGAGTAACAGAGTCCTGCCTCACACCCTCTGGCTTTCCACAGTTTTTTAAGTCCTTATAAAATCACAGTACGCATAAATCAAAGGCTGTGAACAATAATTATGTAGTCCTTTTTTTAGACACTTTGTCACCATTGGAATCAAGTCACGGCCATTTTTTTTTTTGCATGTTGACTGTGAAGTTACTGGAAGTTGGCAATTACTCATTTTATATTGACTGCAACTGGGAGTTTGTGACATGGTGAAATAATAATAAAGGCCATGAAGTGAGCCCTTTTCTAATGTATGATGAATTGAGGACAAAAGCAACAGTCCTCAACAATTCAGTGCAAAACTAATATTAGGCCTTCGGTAACTTAAAATAGCTTTCAGAGTTAAAAAGTTGCAGCTGTGTCTCTTCAAAGGCACCATCTCGTCGCTGAGCTGAGTTAGAAAGATAGAAACACCAAAGCATTTTTCAAAACTGTTGATTTTTCTCCCGTCCCTGCACATCAAGCATGCGGGGAAAGCAGACTGCTGAGAACAAAAAGAGTGTAAACACAGATATTAAAACAGCAAAACCCGGTCTTTAAAGTGTGTGCTACATTTAAGGCGCTCTACCTCACTGTTGCTCATCTGGTAGTAGTCCTTGTACGCCATGTACACCTGGAATGAGTTCACTCCTGCAAAAACAGTAAGTCAACGTGAGAGAAAGATAAAATGTGATACGTTTTATGTAAAGTTTAATTACTTTAACTACTTTTAAACAAAATTTCCCAAAGCACTACACCCCCCTCCCCCATGAAGCTCTTATAGCACGCCATCAAGACCCACCCTTTTCCTTGATGAGATTATCCACCTCCTGCTTTACGCTGTCATTCCAGTGGGTGATGTCCACATGGAGAGAGTAGTCGCAGCAGGCTTTCTCATCAGCCCACTGCCTCCACTGGTCATGGGCCTCTATCAGACTGGTACCAGGTTCTGACATCACATGGTCCACTGAAGAATAAAGGAAGACAAGTATTATCAGACAGAAAGAAGGGAATGAATGCAAAAAGCGATACGACAGGTGAAGTGGCAAAGAGTTGACACAAGTGGGGTGGGAATAGTCACACGTAAGGAGACAAAGAGAGGGCAGCGTCAGGATCTGTCTGCTGGTGCTTTTACTTTCTCCCTGCATTGTTTATCTTGCATAATCAGCTGTCTGTCTGAATTCCTGCAGTGCTCAGCCAGTGGGAAATAACCTTGTCAGATGTCACATTGCATTTTGTACATCTCTATCTGGGTACAGGTGTCCTTGCACAAAAATTGAGCGACTTTACCTACTTTTATATTTGGCTGTGTAGCCACAATCACATTTTTTTATTAATAAGAATGGTGCACATTTCGATGCAAGTTCTTAAATGCATCACGAATGCTTTGCACAGATGCTGCTTGCATAAGCACAAGCACATATAATTACATACATAATGTGTATATTTGCATGATTTTCTGTGCAGATTGAAAAGCACACAATACGAGTTTGTGTTTCTGTTTGTGGACACAACAGGATCACAGTGCACAAAATATCCTGCTACATCTAACTCAGCTCTAATAAAATAAGGCCTCCTGCTGCCTTGCCACCTGACTGCCTTCTTTATCTTATTAAAGACAACCCAATCTGCTTATGTTAATAGGATATAGCTGAAAACAGCAGTCGCATACATACACACAGACACACACACACAAAACAATGGCAAACGCTCAGTGTCCACACTTTTTTTGTTCACCATCTCTCAACACAACCTCATTTGCTAGTTAAGACAGACATGTACGATATAAAAAAAAACAAAAAACACACAAGCAGACAGCAGAGTACACATTTCCACTTTCTAACCCCCTGGAATATAATCCCTCTATGAATGGAGCTCATGAATAGAGCTTACTACAGTAGCATGCCTGTTAGTGGCTTTGTCTGTTTGAAAACAGGGCCAACAGGCAGCAGAGGAGCAGTCAGCCCAAAAGAAGTTTTAATGAAATTGCAGCATCTACCAACTGTGACAGCATCTCATCCCTAACCTACATGAAGTTCACAAACCCACAAAAGAAAAAACTGTAGTCAAACCAGACATGGGAGTACGACACTGATGCCCTATTTCTTTGGGAGTAGTTTTCACTCTATAACCCCCACCAGCCATCGCCCCCCACGCTCAGTCTTTTGTATGGTCCTCTTTCGTAGTGGGACCAAAACCTTTTCCCATGCCTCCCTTTCTCTTTTCCTCTGTCTGGCGTTCAGCCATCCCTCCCCTCACTGCATTTTTTTTTTTTTTTAGCTTTTTTTCTGAAAAAGCTTTACTATTATCAGCTTCACTGCGTGGGTGACCTTTCCTGCAGCTCTTACCGATCATGGTTGTCCCACCAGCGAGAGCGGCCTTTGATCCCTGGGCAAAGTCATCCACAGTTGTGGTTCCACGGTACGGCATCTGGAAGTGGGTGTGGATGTCGATACCACCAGGGATCACCATCTTCCCGTTGGCCTCAATGGTTTTCACACCACCAGGCACAATCAGATTGTCACCAATCTGCCTGTCAAGTGAAGATGATGTTATTGTAACTATATTAAAAACCTGTCCATAAATGTACACAAACAAAATATATGTATTACTTCCCCTTTTTGATTATTTATCAAAGCTGAGATGCCAATTATTCAAATTCAGGGAACCAAATTATTCCAGAAAGGAAGACAACATAGCAAAAGGCAAAAAAAATGTTTAATGGGTATAAATCTAAAGCAGAAAAAAAACCTAACTGAAACAAAGTCAACCTAGCCTGAAGCGGGACAATGTCACCATCCCAACACATTAACAATTCGCTTCTGCTAAAAAGTATTTTTATAGAAGACACAAGTTAGACAGGCAGGCAGAAGCCAGAGTCTCTGTGAGTTTGCCAACAGTCCAATAGTGCCGCCGGCATGTGGGTGTTTATCATGCAACACCAGTCTTTCTGTGGGCTCCTCTCTCTGAGCTGCCTCACTTAGGGGCAACGGGGACAACTGGGAATTCAAGTGGCAACAGAACAACGGGGAAAGCGAGTGAGACAGTTCCACTGTCCTACCCCAGCCCGGTCTGACGGGGTCAAGAACAGCTGTTATCAGTTTAACTGTTACTGCAACAAGTTCAGATTGTTAGTTTCATTCATTCAGTCTGCATTCATGTCGTAATTCTTAAATTGTTTCAGATTTCCTCATCAGTGTTTTGGAGGAAGGGTTTATAAGACTGCTATTCATTATGTAGCTGGTGTTCACTTAGACTGTAATGTCTGCTCTTCACTTAAACTTTAAAACTACCATTGCAAGTGGAGCAACCAGTTTTCAACCACTACTATCTTAGGATCAAATAGCATTCAAAAATTAACAATCTAATCATGATTAAACTCATTAATATTAAAGGTAATCTTCAAGGCCCAAGGTGCTCTTTTCACATTTTTTTTTAATACTGTTTTACCCTGGTATAGATAATTATTTCAAAAGAAGCCCTTTGATTTTGAATTTCTTCAAGAACTTTAGGATTTTCTGTGTTTCAGAGTTTTAGAAAAGTAAAATATTTGAATTTCTACAGCAGCACTATGCACCTTCAAGGAAGAGAAGGATTTAAATATAAAGGGGACAAGTAAGATACCACATAGCCCAGACGGAAAATAGTTGATGAGGTGAACTATAAGTGGAGGGACGAAACCAAAATGGGAAGAGGTGTGAGCAGAGCAGAAAAGAGGACAGTGGAATACTTACTTAATGAGGCCATCCTCCATGTAGATATCGGCATGGAAGGACTGATCATCATTAACAATCCTTCCGCCTTTGATCAGAAGCCTGTCGCTCTGTAGAGAAAGAGATGGGCAGAGTGGAGGGAAAAGGAGGGAGGGTGGAGTTGGAGGGGATGAAATACAATAACAATTATGATTCTATGCAACGTTGAGCCAAGAAAATTTGTTTAGACATAGGCAAGTAAATTTCCAGTAGAGGATGATTTACTAAGCCACAATATTACTGTACAAGAATTTGAACTGTACTCTGTTTGTCTGTAGTGAGATTATCTCCTTATTTCTTTCCACCCACAGGATATGAACAATGTTTCATTCATGGCTGCTAGAGAGGGGTACATGTGGTGGCCGTGTCACATGCAAACACATCTCACATAACTATATGGACCACCCAGTGAGTCTGCGTGCTCAGAAAAACAAGCAAGATTTGGGAGGAAATGTCTTCATTTATTGGATGAACATCAACTAGTGTCAATTATTACCCACTTTTCAGATGGCAGATGATTACATGACATTCAATATCTGGATCAAGTCAGATCTGTAACAAAAATACTGGTTGCACTGATACATAAACAGACTATGGACCCATATATATGTGAAGAGCTCTATGTACAGAGTATTATAACCTCCTGCATCCACACATGGGGACATTACATCCTGGCTTTGTTTGCATCACACACTCCATTCTACTTGTGTTATGCTGTAAAATAAACCTAATGTCCCCTTGTGAGCATGTTCTCAGAGGGGACATGCATGTAACAAAGTATGTAAAAAGAATTCACACATAGCTAGAAAAAAGTAAAAAGGCTCCCCAAACAACAGCTCTGGTGTCAGGAGGTTAAACAGCATCCTTTAGTCTTTTGCTCCTTTACTTGAAAGGGGGTCCAGTAAATCACCATAATTTGCAGACCTTTCCCTTCTTTTAAAATGAAAATTACTCCAGACATAGGGATGTCATCTGGGAGGCTGATGTTGTTGAAGCTCAAGCCGCTTTTAAGGTCATGGATTAACATCGTAACCACATTTATCCAGATTCTGTTACGCAATAATTTTAACCGTCAATGTTTTTTTTCTCAGCATAATCGTTTTATCCAATAGACCAAATGCAATCACCAACTGATCACTCAATCATTTCATAAAGCAGACAATTTCTGATCTGTGTTACAAAATAATGCAAATATTATAAAATCCCTACAGTGGTAACGAACATGTTCCAAAGTAAAACTAAAAAAGCAACACTAAGTCTGAGGAGCCTTTTGCCAACACCTTTTGATGTTTTGTGGCCTGATTTAGGTGTTGTCATGACGCCACACAGTCAGACAAGAACAATTTGCTGCTGCACCATGGGCCGACTCTAGCAGGCCACTGCCATGGCAACGGGTTGACTAGAGGGAGAGAAGCAAGAGAGGAGAGACAGCGTGCGCCTGGTTTCGCTGATATGCGGGCTTTGCTGACTGGTTGAGTGTACAACTGACTGTACAACAAGGTTAAGGGTTTACAGACGTGCTTGCTCACAAAATGAGCAAGGGCAAAATATCTTCTTCATACAGGACTTGCTCAATAAAACAAATATGATGTAAGTAATTGAACACATTAATGCCTAAGGAAATTTAGCCTTGGATAACCTTATCACAATGACTTCATGACAAAGCTTTTTTCCCTTCACTTCATTCCACCACCTCAACCTTCTCCTTATATGTGGAGCTCTCCACTTATGATTTAACAATAGGGTTCAAAGGTATATTTATTTGGGAGAATCCATTCTCCTGTCCGCTTCCTCGTTGCTGCTATAAATGGTCAGTTTCTTAAAGTATGTCTGAGTTAAATTACCCAGTGAATTTCAGGCACAATCAACAAATATTTGCACTTATCTGCTTCACAGATTTAAAAAAACTGCTTTAATTATCAGGATATAGGTTTAATTCTTTTCTGTTTAGAACTGTTTTTAGGACAAAACAAGGCTTCTGCACATGTCATCCCTAGGTGTTGGAGCTCGTGATGTGAGACTTGTGACATTTTTTCGAATAGATGACAAATAAAATAATCAATACTGAAAAATTTGTTGCGACCTGCAGTATTTAACTTCCGTGTAACCTTCACAAGATAATTAGTTATTTTATTTTTTTTATTTATTAATTTTTTACTAAAATGAATTAGTAATCGAATTAGTTCTTTTAAAAAAGCATCGACATTACACTGAAAACCAAAAAATATAGCCTTATTTATATACCCAGTCTCTAAAACGGCAAGGCTTGGTCTTTCCTTGGTCTGCTAAGAGGAACACACCATATTTTCCCATCAGCAGATGTGTGCAACAATTTACAGCCCCTGGCCGTGGACCCAGAGTTTCATCATTATAATAAACTGCAGTAATTCCTTTGAACATAACAACAGGAAAAATAAAAGTATTATCGTGTACATAGCTTGAATATCTGCTGAGCTCAAAGACACACACAATGTGGCTATTCATGAGTTGTGTGGTAGTGATTGCACATATTAGGTGGTGGTGGTGGTAGTGATGGACTAGTGCGAACCAGAACCCAGAGTCTTCCCAAGCAACCACACCCTGAAGCAACACATTACAACACACACTCATCAACTCCTGGAACACCACACTAGCATAGATCATACCGCAAAGCTCAATGCCTTCATTAGCTTAGAGAGAACGCCTTCCAAAGAGTGCTCTGTCATAATAATTTAACATGACAACATTACTGAATGTGAATAGGGAGTGCACACAGACAACTTTCATAGCATTCCAGTAAAGGAAACAGACGATAAATTTGTCAGTTAATCAAAAAAAGGTACAAAAGATGCCCAATGTTGTAAAACTATTGTAACAAAATCAGTCTTTGCATGTGACTAAATGGTATTTTCCTTATCATTTTTTGACATTCTTTGACAGATCAACAACCTAAGATGACCATAACCCAGAAAAGATTTTTCAGTTATTGATATAATGACAGCTCCTGATGAATTTGATGTTAACCGAGTTAATGATCAATTGTTGCAGCTCTACAGCTGTCAGTTTAAATGGTGGTGAAAAGCAGCTTGTAATGAGTCAAAGGAAAAATGCAATAGTTGCAGCTGCCCACAAAAAATTAATGCCACCAAATCTGATTCTGCAAAATCTGAAATCTGATCTTGTCACCTGGTCATGACTTATGGTGTTAAATATGAAACAACAGCAAAATTTTGTGATGTATCAATAAAGTTGACCTCTGATTTTTTTAGATTAAAAAATTATTTTGTGGTCTCAGTAGCTTTGACATTCGCCCACTCAGTTCTAAACAGTTCATCCTTGAGTCCCATGCCAGACTCAAAGAAAATCCCTCAAGGATTCAAAAGCTACTGAATTCGGACTACCTCGGATCTCTGAAATTGGAAGATTTTTTGTTTTTCTTTTTTAATATATGGTTACGAGTCACTGCTGTTTCATTAACATGAATAAGAATCACTAATATAAATATTATTGAATTAATAGTCAGATAGAGACCTGCTTACATCAGCAGCATCAGACAAGAAGAGGTTTTACCTGATTTATAATACTGCAGCGATGGGTGTGCCATCATGCATGGGTGACTTACTGAAGTGCTTACACCCCCTCCCCCCTCCCCTCTCTCTGGCACACACACAAACACACACACACTCATTTTACCCTTTTCAATTTCTGGCTACTGGCTGATGACAACATGCAGGAGACCGCAATCACTTAACAATCAATAGCTTTCCATTTCCATTACAACCCAGTAACTGACCATTGCTGAATTGCTTGCTACATTTCTTTCTTTTTACACTCAGCGGAAACCAAGATGCTGAAACGCTTCATGCCAGCAGCTCATGTCATTGGTGCAATATCTAACAAGACAGATATTTTTAAAAAGCAAAAAGCATGCCCAAAAATTTGTTTCAATAATAATACAAACCATGAACTAGACGCAGAATGCGTGGCCAAACTGTCGAGCCTTTTTAAAGACACATAATAAAAACAACGCGTTTTCCGCTGACATTTCTTCATCACACTTCATTAACAGAAACTCAGACTCAACATTGACTGTGGCGTTTACATCAATTCTGTGACAAACAGCCACAAACTGTGACAGTAACCATTTCATCTGACCACAAACAGCAATGTTGCTCATATTATTATAACAAATATATGTCATGTGACATCATGGCGGGTGAGATTGTTAAAGAATGCATCTGGAATATTTCAAAATGTGTTTTCTACATCACATTCATGATTATCAAAACAACATACAAGAAAAAAGTTGTAAGTAGTGAGTGAAGTAAGATAGCTCATCACCTCATTTATGAAATTCTTAGTCCAACTTTTGTCTGTTAGTCTGTCTATACCACAAGACAAATGTGGTTTTGTAATAGTGACACTGGTGGATTCCAACCCTCTGTGCTATCCTGTGGTTACGGGAATAAACCAAAACATTTGTTACATCTTTAACGAGACAGTACTGTCCACATAATGAACTCATGCCACAGCTGTTACTTTTTGCTGCAGCTTCGACAAGAACTATTAAATATCATTCAGTGGCTAATGTGGTATTCACGAGTCCTGAGTCTAAGATTGGACTGCATGACCACAGCGGTCTTAAGATGGTGGATTCAGTGCATGGCTAATAACATGCTTTGACAGTCTTGATGCAAAAAGGAGAGTAAAGACAGCTTAATGAGGTCCTAAGACAAAGAAGACCTCATAATTTTACTTTTTTTCTCTAACTTTGTTGAACAAAGTTGCCTGTGCTAACACATAGCTGAAGAAAGGTGCTGTAGACTAGTCATTGTGGATTTTCTATAATAGCCATTGATTTAAGTTTCGAAAATACAATGTCTGGCTACTGTTTTGAATTAACTTCTTCTCTTACAGGATCATTCGACTGGCGAGGGACCAGAATTTCGAGATTGACAACATTCTTGACCCGGACTGGTGACTGGTGGGTTAGCCTCCCATGTGTCCAATTATGAGCTGGTCCATTTCATGAATGCACAACGTGTGCACAGGGTTGGAAGCAAACAGTCATCTACACATCATTTACAGCCACATGCCAACGTAGGCTATCATTAGGAAGCTATTCGGTACAAGTACATGTTTCTGAGAACAAGTATAATAAGACACTTAAAATGCCTTTACTAAACTAGACACGGATATTTTAAAGAAGCTAACAAAGGCAAAATGGCTAACACTGAAGCTAGCTAAAGCTCAGAGCCAGGTAGATGCAAACAGCTTCGGAAAGAGCTTCAGTATGAGCAGACAAAGGTTGAGAGCAATTACGAGGAAAACTAAGGTGTATGAAAAAGAGAAAAGGGCCCTGTCATCTGCTGAAGTTATAAACATAATGGAAAATGTAAGTAATTGGTATTTTTTTTGTTGTATAAATCTGTTAAACCTTCTTTTATCTGGTAAGGCAAAATATGCCAGCTATAGAAACTATTTTTTAGTTAATTATTTGTACCTCATTCCTCTTTTGTAAAGTTTCATTGTCATTTATTTTATTATGAAAATAAAAATGTCATAATAATTTATTTTTTTTTGTTTGCATAAACTCAATTTCTCAATATGTACCATACTGGAGTTTACAGAAAACTGGGAAACAGAGCATTTTATCCATATCAGTGCTAAAATAAATAATTTAGTCACTAAGCTGTTTCCTGACTGAGTCAATGGTCGTACTGAGACAAAACCACATCTTCAAGCCACTTAAAGAAGTCCAGACGCTTTTCTTTCCAAGCTCCTTAGACTTCTAAAAATCTAATGACATAAGAAGAAAATGTTTATTTTACCTTAGAACGGTGATAAATGCTATTCTGTTTTTTTAGGGTTTTTTTGTGGGATTTGGCTCTTCAGAATATGCACAAGAGACATGAACGATGTTGATGTTGATCTTGATTTGCTCTTCCCAGGGTCACTAACTATGTCCTCATTTATCAATCGCATAACTATTGCAGCACCGACTCTTCGAAATGGAAAGGTCTCCCTGGGTTGGCAGTAAATAGTAGCCACTGTTAGAAATTACACATTTGCAAGGACTACACCATGCAGCCGATTCAGTACTCAAAGTGTACCAGTTGTTTTCCTTCCAGTTTTTTCTTCCAGTTACTATTTATTTATGAAAGTCTGTACACCACTGTGTACTGACTTATACTACAAGTACAGTGCAGTATAAGTATATACTGCACTGTACTTGCATTGTTATATATATGTATATATATATATATATATATATATATATATATATATATATATATATATATATATATAACAAATGTTAGGGAAAAAATCTGATTAACTTTAATGTCTCTGAACGAAAAATTCATATCGGATGATAAATTGGATTTTCAAATCACGCTATGAGAATTGGTCTTACAAATCCTGTGTCAGTTGGGTTCTAAACATACCAAATCATTCATGTATTAGAGTAACTAAGCTTTGCAGGTGCCAAAAAACATAAATCATTAAAAACAGCATCAAATCAGCAGAGCTTAAATTACATTTGTCTTAAAAATAGTACATTACAAAAGCTTTCAGATGATTCAGTTTATTTCCTGAATGTGGCATTGAAACAGCTTGAAATGAAGAAATAATATTTTATACATATAGTTTTATTGGAAGATTTTCTGGATATGATAAAATTTATAATTAATACACTGTGTTTCCCTGCGGGTGACAATCTAAGCACAATTTTTACCAGAAACTTATGCCCACTCTATGAAGTGCGCATGACCTGTTCTCAAAGCTTTGGCACTGATTAAACTGCTGTCTTAATCACTAATTTAGGCCAGCTAGTGGATTAGCGTTAACACAAGAATCATGCAAACAACGCAACTATCTAAAGTCGCTCTCACAAGTAGTATTCTCAGCTCAAACAAATGTAGAGGCTGTTAATGCCTTTCTTTAAACTAAGCTGATGAAATTATGCTAGTAAATGTGTTCCTTCCACCTGCTTTTTTTCTTTTGATACACTTTACAGTCAGTAGTGAGACCTTTTGTCTGCTACAGATACAACTTCTTACAAGTGCTGATCTGTTATATTTCTGGAAGCAAAACACTGTGAAGTTCAGATGGAAAGAAATCCAAACAAACTTGTCATTCAGCTCTTAACAAAGAACAAAGTGCCAAAAATAAAACGCCTATTACTGCACGGGAAGCTGTCATTTTCTGTTACACAAGCCGGCAGTAATCAAAAATAGACGGCAGGATGTTGTTCTTACTACTATGCTGACATCGACACACACGTTTTTTCCACTTTCACCGGACTGGAGGGAGAAGCGCTCATAAAGCGGGATGCAAAGTACTAATATCTCCTTCGTGGTGCTTAATGAAAGGGAACGGTCCTGGAAAACTCGAGTGCGACAAAATAGGTCAAAGGGGCTGAGGAGGAGGAGGACATTAGAGGAGACCTCCATTAGCTGTGGCAGAGATCCTCGTGTCTGTAAGGAGGGGGGCATGGGGAGGCAGGCGGGGACCAGTGGAAGAGGGAAGTCATCTTGAATCAGCTGGAGTGAGCATCTGTGGGTTTCACCCACAGATGCTCACTCCAGCTGGAGGGGATTACGGATGACATGTAACCGCCTGGAACAACACTGTGGCTGCTGTGAGTGGGTATAAGGAATAAAAGGGACCACACCTAGAAATGTGACAGGGCAGATCTAAAACCCAAACGAAATGAAAATGCTGTAATAGAATGGACAGGCTTGGAAATAAGGAGTCTGTGTCAGGAAGGAGGCTTAGAAATAGGTAGAGCGTTTAAGGTCCTCCTGTGTAAGAATTAATAGCGCCTTTCACACATGAACTTCAGACAGTTTCTAGGGAATCAGGTTAAGAGGCAGCACACACTACATCCACTCACCACTAAAGAATGTACCAGACAATACAACATTCACACACCAGCATACTCCAGCATCGACAACATCAAATGGACCTCTGTTGAAGTACAGATGTGAAAACAGCTTACAAACGCAATGATTCCATGGCATCAAAACTCTAAGAAGAGTTGTTTGTCCAGTTACAGAGTTAAAGGCCTGGTAATGAACTAATCATCTGATTCAGGTGTGTTGACCCAGGGTGATATCTAAAACCTGCAGGACACCGGCCCTTGAGGCCTGCAGTTGGACACTCCTGGCTTACAGTGGAAAAAAGGTTATTTTAATGCAACAGATGCCAACCTCTGGGGCAGCAATGGGGCAGAGTCACCTTTTAAATCTAAATATAGTGATATGATATGCACACAAGTGGTTCTCTGGTGTCTGTGTAGCCCCCATTACTAATTAACCAGCCTACTAACCAAAAGCTAACTATGCCAAGCATAATAAATTGCTTTTCATTATATTTCCATTTTTTATTGCTTGTGTATATAGTAGATATTCCATGTAATTAGCAAAGCCTGTTGTTTCCTGTTGTTTAGGGCCATAACTGCATTTTGATCGTACACTCTGTATAAAACATGGATGTACTCCATGGCCATGTCTCCTTTTTTTGGGGAAGTTCTGTGTTGAAGCCGCAGCCTGAACATTTTGGCTGTGGCCATCTTGTTTTTTTTTTTCAAACCAGATGGAAACTGACTGGTCATACAGTAGCAATTTGGCAATTACAAGGTAGCCATGCCTTGATGCATAACCTGCTTTATCATCAAAGAAATTTAGTTTCAGCTGCTCTCTTACTCACAAGGAGTCACAAAGTAGATAGGTCTGCATGGTTGATTTGGTAGATTTTTAAACCAGATGCAACCCCAAAAGGATTTGAAGTGGACTCCTTCACTTGTTGGGAATTATGTAAACCACTACACTACGGAGCCACTTAATGTCTATTAACATGATGCAATTTTAATAAGACTTGAAACTAGTTTAAGAACATAAACTCATTAGGAAAGGCCAGTGGCTCATGTGAGCAATGGGCTCATTTCCTCATAAACTTCTATACAGTATGACCTCATTTTGTAACTCAAGAGTTTGCCCCTTGCTGGCTATAACAAAGAATTCAAGTTCCTCTGTACTGGCTTTAGTTCTCAGACAAGAAGGCTATGGCCATCTTTTATATACATGTTTATGGTTTAGATACAGAAAAGACAAAGACAACAGTGCTTCTGTTATTTGTTTGAAAAACATCCATTACTTGTAACAAGAGGTTCTTGCTTTAGTCTGCTTTACTGAAACAATGTGACACTTTCAATTCTCCTGGCTTGTCTGCTTGTGAATAAACCAATAATGCAAGTATTGTGTGTTTGCATTTCTAAGAAGCTGATCAAATGGTTGGAGGGGAATCACTACTACCATAAACTCCAAATCAAACAACAACATGTGTTGTTAGTCCATACATAGTTGAACATAAAATACATTTCTCATAAAGTTATTGGAGGTGGGACTCACCAGACCCCTGACGATATGATACTATCACAATATTTCACTCACGATACAATATTATTGCACTTTTTGACATGTGGTGATAAGCTCAGTATTGCAATAACATCTACTGCAATTTATCACCTTTTTTCAACTGCAAATGATGTCCTCAAAATAAAAATTTGTCAATATCGGTTTTATCCAATAACATAAAGTTATCGACGTCGTTTTTGGGGGAGGGGTTTTTTTGCTCCAAAATGACACTGTCAAGCAACACTTTCACTAAAACCTTCAATAAATGTTGCCATAAGATGGAGTCAGTCTGCCATGAATCTGATATCAGTCTGCAATTGAATAAGATCAAGTGGAAATTTTATACTATGTCAGGCTAAGTGTGTCCAGGGTCGTTTCAGCCAATTTATGTTTATGTTACACAAAATATTCCAATATGCCAAACTGATTTTTTTCCCTACACCCTTAGAGGCTATGGTTATAACTTGGATGTAGGAAAGAACGTAGTACACCCTACCTTGTCAACTGGACGCAAACGGATTTGGGAGCAATCCACTCAGTGGTTGACCCAGACATTGTTTCAAATAACTTTTCAAAAGCACTTAAATACTGTTGGAATAGTCACCCATATGTTGAGATCGGAACATAATTAAATTCATAAAACAGTGAAAAGTGTGGTTGCTTACATCATAAATTACTCCCCTTCAACTGAAACCGCATGAAGCAACTTTAGGACGTCCATGAAAAACTTGTATTGTGGTACTTTCTGTCAGTCTGTGTTAATGTGCTGCTTACAACTGGAGCTTTTCTAAATCCACAAAAAAGCAAGCTCAGTAACCAAATATGATATATCTTGAGGCAATCAACCAGCATAGCTTACTCATGTTACCTTGGCTGGTGATCTGCTAAATGCTTTCTGTTACTTTATTGCTGCATGTGTGTGTATTTTTGACACAATTAGCATTCCCTTTGTATGTTTAAAACCCCCAAACCTACAAAACATCCTTTATTTTAGCGGTTATTGTCATTCAAATTCACTTCTAGTGACTGTTAAACATGCCTTCACTATTTTCATAGATTTTCATATATTATAGACATCTCCTAATTTTACAGTAATAATGTTTACCAAAAAAAAAACCCTCCGTTTACTCCCATCGTGTACAATCAGCTGAGGAGATAAGAAAAAAGCAAAGTCTCCCACATCTGAGCAACACACCCCGAACTGCAGCCTGAGCTTCAACAATGAGTGCTGGAAAACAGGCGTTTCAGATGCTCACACACAGAAAGAAAAAAAAGGAGAGGGAGAGGTTCCTCTGCAGTTGTAACACACACCAACACCCAGCTGGCTGGCTGTGTAACACCAGTCTGCCCTAAATTCAACCCCCCACCCCGCTCCACCCTGAATGCTCTGAGCCGACCCTGAATCTTTCTCCTTGTGGTGATGCAGAAATACAAGCACCCCTTCACAAGGCCAGCTTATCACAGATGGGCGTGTATTTCCCCCACCTCTCCTTTCCTCCTGTCCCTCTCACTCTCTGCTGCTGCACCAGCCTGAAAGACAAACCCTGTCTATGATTTCCGAGGCCCCCCTATGAAATCACAGAGAGGGCTTTTTTCTGCAATAAAACAATTAAGGGCTTCAGGAGAAACAATGAGTTCATGTATAATAAGTGACCATTATTTTTAGGACCCCCTCCCCCTCCCTTTTCGGTCATTTGCAAGCGTCCAGGGCATTGTGACCAGAATGTGCATTGATACTTTTATGTATGTCATGAAATCACTGTGCACCAAAATGGCAAGAAGGGAATTCGAAAAATGAGATCAACATTACTGTTCAAAATCCTCCCATGAATAAGACCAGCTGGGCCTTAAAAAGCCCCACAAGGGTTGGACACGTTCTTCTAATATCTTTACGCTGTAAATCTAGGTGGAGTGTAGGGAAATAAATCTAATTAACTGCATTATTCTAAATATATAAGAATGAGTTAGATATTTGAAATCACCATAAAGTCTCCGTTATGCACTGAAGACAGCAGAATTCCCTGCATAAACCTTACAGTGATTTTTTTAACGGGCGAGCCGGTATCCGTTCTGCACAACGGCATGGATCGCTTCAACAAAGAGGATGCAGGACACCTTTAAGAAAACGCCTTATCTCCCTGCCTGACTGTCACTATGGTAGCCAGACATGCCGTATCATTGTGCGCATTGTTTCAGCGGCTTCCTGCAGTCGGCTCTGACAATAGAAAGAGCATTTTCATGTTGCTCTGGGCTTGCATCGGTGTATGTGACAAAGATCCATCGCAGCGGCGCAAAAAAACGCTGAAACCTTCTGCAGTGATTTGAAGCAGCAGCCATCAAAGTTCCTGCAGCCAGTGAAGGAGAAATAACTCTTTACTCACTGTGATCTTTGGGATGTTCTTTTTTCCTTGATAAGACATCTTCTGTTCGATTCCACCTTTTCTTTTTTTTAAAAAAAACACCGAGCTTTTAAAAGCGATATCCCCCCGTTTATGGATGCTGCAGCGGCCCTCGCCTGGATGGGAGCTTCAAGGAATAGTCGCCCCTCTTGTCAGTGCGATGTGGAGTGGCTCGCAGAGTGCTATAGGAGCGTCTGTGGTCCAGGCACACGGCCCCTCCCTCAGTATGTTCAGTTTGGAAAGCGTGATGTCACAATCTTTCCACCGGAGGGCGCAGTGGAGAAGCTGGTGAACAGCCTCCAGCCGGCATCCTCTTCTTTGGGTTACACTGCTGTCACACGTTGTTTTTTTTTGTTTTTGTTTTTTGTTTTTTTACATAAAGTGTGCTGCGTATCCAATATCTGTCATCACTGACCTATCCGAGAGAAATAGCAAAGCCCTTGAAGCAGCTGGTTTTGAGGCGCACTAGTTTGTGGTGTAGTCGTGCCTGTGTGTTTACGACTGAAGTCACTGAGGTCTGATTGATTAGGGGAAAATTGGCAGAACTAAGAGGAAACAAAGGAACACGGGATAAAAATCACCATCGTTATTATAAACAATATGTAATGGAAAGATTTACTCATTTTAAACATGTCCACTGACCTCACTGCCTTGTGTTAATCATACATATTGGATGTTTAACATTTTGCCAGTCTGCTAAATAGATTTATTGGCAAGAAAAAAAAATATTCCCTTTGAAATTGTAGACTTTACATCAGTCATAACCAGGAGGTTGTGTGTTTTGTTTTGCCGGACACAGAAGAGCAAAATGGTGTGGCAGCTGTCACAGAGCTTGCCCGTAACATTGCACACACACACACACACACACACACTGCATGTTCCCACCCAGCCATGTGTCTCCATTGTTTGAACCTAAAGTGGGTCCCTCTTCGCTCTGCCACTCCCCTCCTCAGCTCTAATGCAGCCATAATGAGATCCTGAGAGTGACATGCATGTAGGAGCAGGTGTGTGACAAAGGGTGTGCATATTTGTGTGTCTATATTACACTAGCAACTTAAAATATGTATATATATCATATTTTCATTTGCTTCATTTTGTCTTTTTTTTATATTGCTTTACAGAGTAATGTAGGAAGGTTTTACAGCACAGTTCTACCCAATTGTTGTAGAAAAATAAGGGTTTAAATCTTTTTTTTTTTTTTTTTTTTTTTGCTACAAGCAGACACAGGGCCTTCATCCTGGCATGTCCTTTCATGGCAGTGAGGCAGAAAGGCATTGCCTCAGCATTTCCAGGACTTAGAGAATGCATCAGCGCTACACACTCAAGTTTGCAGGATTGTTACCTCTGCAGACCACATTAACTGGCTGACACTGACAGACAGACAGGGTGCAGACAGATCAGGGATGCAGAAAAGTCTCTGTCAGGTCATCAAGCCTGTTGGAGCACATTTCACACCACAGTGAATGGAGTGAGAAGCTTCCAGTTCACTACCCAACAATCATATAAAATTATATTATCAGTTTACACACAAGCACAATCATGCTGACCACCTCAGCCACTATGTGATCTCTTCATATAGACGACATTGGCGAATTGAAGAAGACTAAATGATCTGGAGTTGTTTTGTGGTAGTGGGACAATTCTGAAAAGGCAGGGGGAGGATAAAGCAAATAGGCTACGCAGAACGCAGAATTAAACCTCCTAAAATTTTGCTTAACTCTAAACATTTAAGGCTCTATCGATGCTCAGTCTTGACCGATATGAAGACATATGAAGCAGCATACTTCTTAGTGTTTATTTTTGGTCCCTTTTATGATTCATTCTCCCAAAACACTGAATATATTTAAGGTACAAAAGCATCTCTTTACTGCACCCAATATAATTAGAGTTATTTTTCAGACTTAACCAGATGGAGGCACAGACATCATCTGTTTCTATCTGCTGATTATAAAGACTAAACTGAGTGTTATATGCAACATTAGTAGAGTGCTTATTTCATTTGTTCCTACAGTATCTCTGTGACAGCTTAAAGAAGCATGCGTGTGCATGTTTTAATTTAGACAAGTCTACATGTCAGTGTATATGTATAGTTTTATGCTTTCTGAATGCATGTGTCAATGTGACTTCCACCCTGCAGGACATCACAAAATAAATAAATAAATAAAAAAAAATAATGGGGTTGGGGCCATTTCCTCTCTCTCTGGACATCTGGTTAGCCAGTCTCCATTATTCACTCCACTACAGCAGCTCACAGGACTAATTAGCCCACCAGACAGGAGGAAAACCAATAAAATCTATAATTATGATTGTTATTGTTCAGTATTACTACAGCGAACAGGGAACAACACAGGAACACATAGTGAGCAGTTCAGTTCACCATAGCCACAAAACAACGAACGATATTGAGAGTTTGCATGACAGTGTCAATAATATCACTACTTACTGTAGTTCAAATCAAAGTGAACCCGGTGTACTCAGATAGGAAGGAGGGGTAACAACATTTGTCATAAAAATACAAACGGGCAGCTTTTCCACTCGTCATTTGTTTGCCAGACGAGGATGCTGTTAAGTTTTACTGGCACGCTAAATGTACCAGTTAATAACAAAGGGATAAACACATCCTGCCTTCCTCGTGTCCTCTAACAATTTCCAAACCAGGGGGTGAAAAACAAAAACACAACCTTACTCTCTTGTCTGCTGGTTTCTGCTGAATCATCTGGTCCCCTGAGAGCAGCAATATTGCAGTTCAGTATGAGGCCACATGAGGGAAAAAGGCCACCTGCCACGCTGAAGAAATCTATGTTGTTGTTTTTTTTTTTTTTTACAGTATTTTAAGACAATTAAAGGCGGGAATGATTCAGAAGGCGGGAATCAAATATATCATAAGGATAATGTGAAGACTTAAATGCAGATAAATGTAGAGTGCAGCAGCTTAGTCTCAAACTGTCTGAGACTGAATGAATAACAGCACTAGAACCACAGAGGTGTAAACAAAAAAGGGAACACCATTTAACTGCAACAGTGGGGAGAAAAGCATGTAGAAAACCTGTACTCAAAGAGATAGAGCTCCACAGCTTCAGTCAGTTTACTTGCATTACTCACACACAGGTCTGTCAGTCTACTGCTTTGTTGCTGAGTCTCTGTTAAATGAAAGTTGGATAAGAGTGCAGATCTGCCTGTGCAGCAGAAACAACAGCAGGCAGTCATATTTTAATTAGTGACCAATCTGAAGATGAAGAACTTGCATCATCAAGAAAGGCAATCTGTGTCAGAGAGTTTTGTAGGAAATATTAGCAGCCAAAACTTCCCCACATTTTCTTAAATGCTGTGTAGCACATAACAGCAAACCTTAAAGCTGAAATTCAGCTCAAACATACTATGCGGGGATCATTTTAAAATGTTTACCAAGGTCTGCTACTAATTTCATTCTAGAGTTGACATCACCATAATGACTTTTATTAGATTCCATTTGTCTGTAATCTATGACATCTTGCTCTATATTAACTTACTGTGTAATCTGCTTGACTCTTTCCTGGTCTTTTTAAAATCTGTTTTTTCCGTCCGTGCTTTAAAGAAGTACTCTTGTGTGCCAATAAATGACCACATTCTGGTGATGAAATGGCAAAATGGTAATCACACCACTTTGTCTAGTCCAGCGATTCTACTGCTCTCAGCCAAAATTGTGTGTGTGTGTGTGTGTGTGTGTGTGTGTGTGTGTGTGTGTGTGTGTGTATTGAACAAGAGCCAGAAAGCGAGACATGAATCATCATCTTTTGGTGCCTAGAGTGTACTGTTCAAAGCCATTGTCAATTAAGAGTGGATGAAGGGTGGATGAAGGGAATTTTTAGCATAGTTGCTAGGTCACACATACAAATATTATCAGCACGTTCTTGTCCCACACTTATGTTATGGACAAAAAGTAGTACTCATACATTTAGAGTCCCGATGGATTGACTTTATCCAATGTATTTTATTTTACAAAAAAGTAGCATTACAAGTTTCCTTTTCTTTCCTTGAATATAGAATATGGAAACACTTCAGAAACAACCTTTTTTTAAAAAAAAAAAAAAAAAAATATTTTACTGAAATAGCACAGTTAGAGAGTAACTCTAATTAAATTCCAATTAGGGGTACAAGGAGTTCATGAAGTATGTGAAAAGCTTATCTCAAGTAATCTGCCAAAGAGAAAATTCTAATTTATTAATTGAGTGCAACCAAAGCAGAAATGTTAAACAAAAAAGGAATAATTACAAATATAATAAAAAGCAATAAAATAGCCAGCTTAAATTACAACAGCTGATTTTTTTTTTAATTTAATAGCACAGATAAAGAGTTCAAATAGACAATAAATAGCTTACGTGAAGAAAACTAATAAGTAGGAAGTAATAGCTAAGAGTCAATGGTAAGCTGAAAGTAGTACAGAAATCAGTAAAATAACGTGAATTAATTTGTTAAGAGGTTAAGTAATAAAAAAATAAACTAATTGCTGAAAAATTTATTTCCACTTTTCGGTAGTTAAGCGTAAAGTATAACTATATAAAATGAGTTTAGAAAATTCCACCTGTGAGTCCATGTGCTGTTGTGTTGTCTGGTCTACTGGGTTGATTCAGATAAATGGGTTGTGAACCACTAATATAAAGTAATTATTACCTTTACTTAGCACTGGATTCTTTCCATGGTGCTTTTGTTTGTCTCTCTCTCCATGGTGCTGAAAGACTTGTGTCATTTTTAATCACACATAACAGACACAAACGTACCTTTTCTCAATATCAAAAATTAAAATGCAACTGTTTAAACGGTATAGAGTTTCCCAAATATTTTGTAAGGACTTTAAGCATAATGGAAAAGGTATCAAAGATTTTCAAGTGTAACATACGTATAAGTATTATTAAGTATAAATATAAGAAGCGTTAAGTATTAAAGGAGTATTTCACCAGACTAAGAAACAGTAAACATTATTCATTTAGATACTGGTTCTTTTGTGGCGATCCAATAGAATATGGATGCTTATTACTAGCACACACTACCTTTACAAAAAAAATAAAAAATTATAATTTTGGGAATATAAAGCATATTTAATCTAAACGAGACTCTTAATTGCTTTCTCTGCAGTTACACCTGTTAGTGAACCATACAGTTGTTCCCAGTAATACTCCTACATTTGGTAAAATATCAATATCATCATCACTATCATCATCATAGTAAGCAGTTCTGTGGGGGTTTTTTTTAAACAGGACTTATGTCTTTAGTGGCACAAGACTGTAGTGATGATAAAAATTGTAATTTCTCCAGCTTTGAGGCTTTCCAGTCATGCTGCTTTTTTCTCTCTGTCTTCTACTTTATCATACAAACCTAGTTCTGGATATGTTGTGTAAAATGTAAGTAAAAACAGAATGCAATGATCTGCTAATCTCGTAAACTCACGATTTATTCAGAATAGTACACAAATAACATATCTTACGGTTACTTTGTAACCTTGGTGAGTGGAGTGGAGTGAGAGACTATCTCTTCCAGCATGGGGTCCTGGTGACCTCAGGCCTCAGCTGAAGCCTTTCACAGACATAGCGCACACATGCAGGGGAAACGGGAAGGACGTACAGCCAAGGCAAGTGGTGCAAGATGCTGATGGTCCCCGAGGTGAGGTAGGCCATCAATGCCAGGGACTGGTTTGCAACCACTGACCTGAAGGACACCTACTTCCAGATTCCTATCTGGCAGAAGCACAGTCGGTTCCTGAAGTTCAGATTTGAGGACAAGGTGTTCGAATTCCGAATCCTCCCCTTCGGCATCTCTCTTGCATCCCGAACCTTCATGCAATGCATGGACGCTGTCCTAGCTCCTATTAGGCTCAGGGGCCGCAGGGTCCTGAACTATTTAGACAACTGGCTGGTCTGTGCCACATCAGTAGAACAATGCCGCAGCCATGTAGCTCTGTGTAGCATGTTCTGGCTATGGGGTTGTGCCTGAATCTGAAAAGGAGCAGGCAGCAGCCTTTAATAGTCACAACATTTCTGGGCATATCCCTGGACTCCATCAGGGACTCCATGTCCCTCACTGTGGAGCGAAAGCAGGCCTTCAGGGTGTTCCTAAACCAATTCAGGCTACACTCACAGGTTAGCTGGGGGCTGTCTCCACCTGATGGGCCACATGGTAGGTGGTTCTGTTAGTGCTCCTAAACATGAGACCTCTCCAACGGCACCTGCTGAGCCTGGGTCTGCTCGCAGCAGTCCCACAAGACAACAGTGGTAGTCTCTTGAGGGCTCCACCAAGCTCTCTATTTGTGGAGAGACTTGTCCAACATGGAGTAGGGCCAAGCGGTGGATCTACTTCACAGTTAGTCTAGTTAGTCTTCACAGATGCCTTGTGCAGTCAACGAGGACTTTGGGGTCAACAGCCACTGGACTGCCTTTTGGGTGTCCCAGCACATAAATGAACTGGAGCTGCAAGTTGTTGTCCTTGGCATTACAGTAGTTTCTGCCTCAACTGGGTATCACGGTATCCTCTGCAGCTACCAGGCTATAGTGGCTGGCATGGTGGCAGCGATCAGGCCCGTTTGTGTTGGTCACTCAGAACTTAGCGATGCCGACTCCTCTTTAGTTTCCCAGTTCTTGAGGGGAGCCCAGCGGCTTACAGTTTGCAGGCCTGGGCACCCAGTTCCTTGGCGCCTTTTAGCGTCCTCATTTTGAACCACCATGTAGGTCTAGAAGGGTCAGTGAGCTCCATGCTCTGTTGGGCCATAGGGATTGCTGTGATGGCTCAGTGCCAGGCTCCCCTTTGCCCTGTCCGTACTTTGGTGGTGTATGCTAGGTGTACCAAGCTGATTAGGAGAACAGACCAACTGTTTGTTAGTTTCCACTAGGTTTCAAAGTAAACATGGGCAGAAGTAAACAGGGGAGGTTCACAGAGGTTCACAAATCTTCTAAAAAAGAATTGCCTCTACAAGTTGTGAAATGATTTCAGAATAATGCTCCTCAACACACAAACAGACTTTGATTATCACATCATCTAATATCATAATCACAGTAAAAGAATCCAGAGAAATCTCTGTATGCAAGAGACAAGGTAAAAAAAAATTGTATTGCATCACTGTGATCTTCGGCCTTGGCAGGTGGGATTCTGACATGGAAATCATTGCACGGGCTAAGGAATATCCCTATCTGTGAAAAAAGTGCACTGTGCCATCCACAAATGCAGGTTAAAGCTCTGTCATGCAAAGAAGAAGCCATACATGAAGATGCTCTAGAAACACCACCATCATCTCTGGATGATGAATGGTAAATGGCCTGCATTTGTATAGCGCTTTTCTAGTCCTTAAGGACCCCAAAGCGCTTTACACTACATTCAGTCATTCACCCATTCACACACGCATTCACACACTGGCGATGGCAAGCTACATTGTAGCCACAGCTGCCCTGGGGCGCACTGACAGAGGCGAGGCTGCCGGACACAGGCGCCACCGGGCCCTCTGACCACCACCAGTAGGCAAATATGGGGTTAGTATCTTGCCCAAGGATATTTGGCATGCAACCAGGAGGCAGCCTGGGATCGAACCACCTTCTGATTAGTGGCTGACCTGCTCTGCCACCTGAGCTACAGCCACCCATATGCCACACCCATGATGACACAATGAGCTGATGCAAAGTGGAAAACTGTTCTGTGGCCAGCCAAATGGATATTATTTTTGTGAAACATGGATGCTACAGAAGAGGCTTGTTATCAGCACTGAATTAAAAACCCTGCTTTTCTGATGGTATGATGGATGTGTCAGTGCATGTGGAACTGGTAGGTGGTACATCTGAAAAGGCACCATCAGTGCTGAAAGGTATATACAGATGGTTTCTTTTCCAGGGAAGGTCCTGTATATTACAGCTAAACAAAGCTGAACTGCATCCAACAGCTATGGAAATGGCATAACTTGAATACTCGAGGAGTCTAGGTAGTGAACTGGCCTGCAAGCAGTCCAGACCAATTTAAACATTTGGAGCAAATATAAGACAGAGATAAGACTGTTGAGCAGCTACAATGGGATAACACTCCTCTCATGGAAGTCCAGCAGCTGGTCTCCTCAGTACCCATACATTTATGGACTTTTGTTAAAAGTAGAGGGGATGCTACACAGTGGTAAGATAGTTTGTATTGCACAATTTCTCAGTTAAAACAAAAGCTAATAAATGTTGGATGGATAGTGGGCTGTTTCCCAGACACAGCTGACTGTTTCTTGGTAAAATCTTACAAACTAATATTGTTTACTAAGAAATAATGCTAAGTCAAAAAATCCTAATGCCATTTATTTCATGATTGTTTTACGTTCTGTGGCTTGTTCTATGCACTTCAACACCAAGGTTATTTCTCCAAACAACATAGTGTCTTTAATTACATAGTGATGTGGCGTAATGACACATTCAGTCAACAGAATTATGGATAACTCAGCTTCTTAAGCTCTTTGTAGATTGTAAGGAGTGGACAGTTTTTGACTTCCTATTTCAGTTTTTGCTCTCATGGCATGTCATTGTGATTATTTAGTGGCAAACTTGAAAACTCAACTAAAGGACACAGCGAGTTCTATAACATGGGCTCTTATAATGGAAACAACTTTTAAGCATAATTTAAAAAAAAAAAATCAGGGTAGCTGCAGAGAACTTGTAGGAAAAACAGTGACACACAGTGGAAGCCACCTCTGTCATTTATGCTGAAACAGTCTGTTGCAAAAAAAAAAAAAAAGTTAGTCTCTTTACCTTCTCATCTTCCAGGTTCTGCAATATTTCTTTTGAGTCGCTGGTTCCGATCTTCACCTGAGGGGAGCCTTTGCGTTCTTGCTTGTCTGCTGTGGGACTTTCCACAGCAGGGGAGCTCTTACTGTCACTCGCCGGGCTCTTCGCTTCCAGACCGGTTAGCCGTTTGGTGCTCCGCGGGGTGCGGGATCCCCTTTGCCCGACGCTAAGGGCATCAAAGTCTATCGTCTTACTCTCGAACGCGTCCTCAATGCTGCAAAACAAGCCTCCGTGTTTCTGCCTGGGCACCTGGTCGGCCGTGCCGGGCCGGGCGAGATAAACCGGCAGGTCGTCCCCTGATTTCTCCCAGTTTCTCCTGCGCTCTGCCATAGTGGAGCCCTGCACAAGTGGCCGAGAAAGACGGGGAAACTAGTACTGAAGTGCTGTGTATCTCTTTGTGTGTGTGTGTGTGTGTGTGTGTGTGTGTGTGTGTGTGTGTGTGTGTGTGTGTGTGTGTGTGTGTGTGTGTGTGTGTTGAGCAGACAGTCAGGCAGGAAGGAATTGAATTAAAGCCAAAGGTGGTACTGCAGTGGCTCCTGATGCATAGGTAGTATATGTGTATTTGATTCCTCTTAAATTTTACAATGAAATCAAACACACTCATGGTTGTGACTTAAGACTAATGAAAGGCTTTGTTTCTCTGAGTTTATAGTACAACATTGAAAAGAGAACAAAAGAGATCGGGACACATTTGGTTAAAGAGAACACTCGCCGTATTTATGCACACATACATATTATGTCTGTAAAGGTAAGAATTAACCTAATAATCAAAATATAATTCCTTCTAGCTGATGCACTGATACTGAGATTAACTTGAGCGGACACAGGTGTGCGCCTAGCAGGTATTACAGGTGTCCTGAAAGACGTCCACTTTGGCGCTGTCCGTTCAGCACTTGCGCGCTTAAACAACTCCCAGCGAGATCATGCTGATGTTTCTTCAAGTGCTTGTCTGGCCCCCTCACCGGCGACACCTCAGGGTGCTTAGAATACTTAGGCCAGCACAAACGAGACAAGATCGTGTCAGCAGCGCGGCAGACGCGCAGCTTTCAGGCGGCAGGTCTGCTGAGTCGAGAGGGCGAACGAGGGAAGCAGGAGTCAACGAAGTCAGTAAACAGGAACGCAATTATGTAACGGCCAAATATTTGCATGTTCCACAAATCTGCATGGGGTCAAATTTAGGACACTGGTTCTGTTAGGACATTGTAGTATATTGATAACTGTGCCTCGTGTAAGTCTCATGAACTACATATGTCAGAGTAAAACAGCCAAACAGCCTTCTAATAAAAAGTGGACAGAATAATGACAGTTTGGTATTTTATTTTATTTTATCCTGGTACAGCATGGGGGTGACTTTGGCTTCACGGAGAGGTGAAAGGACTGGTGAAAACTTTCATCAAGTGGATTAGAAATAACACCGACCTGCCTAACCTGTGTGTGTGTGTGTGTGTGTGTGTGTGTGTGTGTGTGTGTGTGTGTGTGTGTGTGTGTGTGTGTGTGTGTGTAAAAGAGAGAGGTGAAGAAAAGAGCTCTTAGACTCCACAAATCTGAAAAAGACTTTCAAGGTCAGTCACACTGTGGGCTACAGTGAAGTCCAACAAGCCATGTCCTCAGGTCTCATCTAACAGGTTGTCATCAGTGAATTAAAGCCATGGCTGTTTTCAGCCAAAGGGCCAATTCACTGGGGCAGCATCTGAAATTTCCAGGAGCTCCTGATAAAGAAACCGACTAAGGGCACAACAGACAAAATCAAACTCAAATGACTCAAGTGACTAAGCCTGAAAAATTAAAATGAGAAAATGTAATTGTGTGTTTATTTGTTTGAGTTGTTACCAGGGCAGCCACTATTTTTGTGCGTGGATTAAAACCACAGGAGAAGATTTTATCTGTATAAACAGATAACAGACTATAGTCAAAAGGTTTCACATTGGATAATTTACAACAGGGAAAAGTCTGCCCGCAGGGATGTGCAGACGTGACCATCTTTTCCTTTTTTGCATGGAAACATGAAGAAACATAATCCTACAAATACAAAAGCATATCTAACACACTGCATTTTACCATGATCTTAGAATGCATAGGAGAAAGAGGAAAATAGTAATCAAGCACAATGCTTTTAAAAGATAGCAGAGTGTATATTTTTTTCAGTGTACTGAAGCAAAATTAAACACAAGTAGCACTATTCTCTGCTGAGTTCCACTGTGGCAGTTTCCGTGGCTCTTTTGGCATCTAATGCAGTAACTTGACAAGGCAGCAGAAATTTCCCCTCACATGAATGTGATTAAAGCGTCAAGGTTTGCAGAGATGCCAAGAGCCTGCTAAAATTCCCTGCCTCTGTAACTCTATGACAGTGTGTTCCGAGTCTCGTGTTTCCTCCAGTATCTTACTTGATTTAGATGGTGAATAATGCTGATGGAAGAAAGACAAATGACTAACAGCGTTCCTTAGAGTTTCAACCTTGTAACAAATTTGTGTTTTGGCCGGCCACACGTTCATAAGCTGACACCGACCGCTTTGCGAATTAAACATAATGTGAGAGAACAAGGACAGCGCTCTGAGGCCGGCACAGAGTGTGTTTGTCTTTAAGTGTTCCCTGTGGTGTGGGGCATCAGCAGACTGACTGGGAGGCAACGGAGCCGTCAGCACGCAGTGTCTGGCTTTCAGTGTGTCACTGATGTTGTCATAGCTGCAAACCATAAAAACAAAACATTCAGTCGGTTGTTTACTTTACTGTCAGTGTCAAAGAAAATTCCCCGTGATCACGATCCCAAAGAAAGACATTGTGTTACTTCCACACATTCTGAATTTCCTGCACAAACCCATATTTGGCACTAAGTCAAGAAGTTCACAAACTAACATCATTCTGAATTAATGTGGCTTTTAAAGTAATGACTGCATCACTGGAGCAGAGCAGGAGACTCACTCAGTCATGATAGTAAACGTGGATGTAATGTAAGCCAGCACCATACAACAATGGCCTTTATTCTGCTAGTGGGTTAAGTGTATGCTCATTCGGGCATGATTGAAGCATGGCAGGTAGGACAGAGTTTGGCAAATTCACGCCCAGTGGTCTTCATGGATTTGGCACAAGAGGCCTTACGGCGACTTAGACCTTTGAAGAAGTAGGTAAGTGGGCCACAGTTCCACAGATAAGTCGACAGGGCTCAATTCAAATGGTTCACAAAAACACATAAAATCTTACATTCCACCACAGGTAGGTTTCTGGTTTGATTCACCAAATGATTTTGATTAAAAAAAAGATCAAATATTCACTGTCAAGTTGTCTTGGTTATGTAGCAGCCATGCTTTGATCTCGGTTATGCGTTTAGTGGCATGACTAGAACAGCAGCCTAAAATCAGAAGCAGCAGTAAACCATCAGCATTATACATCAACTTATATAAATGCCTATTGGCCTGATGTAGCCAAATAAAAAGGAATGGCAGCCCAGGGTACTGCAGAAGCTCACATCTCGGCTGTTTTTCTTGTTTTCACTTTGCTTGTGAATTTACCCCAAAATTGCTGAATTGTGCAAATCTAAATCTATAGTTTCAAAAAGTGAAAGCAAAAGCTTGAGGTGGCAATCTCACAGAAGTATGAACTATAATAATAATGGATTGCATTTTTATATAGCGCTTTTTGGGACCCCTCAAAGCACTTAACAATACCACTATTCATTCACTGGTGAAGGCAAGCTACAGTTGTAGCCACAGCTGCCCTGGGGCAGACTGACAGAGGCGAGGCTGCCATATTGCGCCATCGGCCCCTCTGGCCAACACCAGTAGGCGGTAGGTGAAGTGTCTTGCCCAAGGACACAACAACCGAGACTGTCCGAGCCGGGGCTCGAACCGGCAACCTTCTGATCACAAGACGAACTGCCAACTCTTTGAGCCGCGATCGCCCCGATTGCCCCTTAGCAGTCCTGACTATGAAGTCAGGACTGCTAAGCAGCTGGGGACACCAGGCCAGGCAGCTGCATCCGCCTGGAATGGTTTGGCTGCTGACCAGCTGCGGCTGAAATAAGGTTAAAGAGCCTCCGAGGATAGATGTGTCAGACATTTCAATCTTGTGTCCCTAACAGTCAGGCCGGCTTCTTAGCACATAAACAGCACTGAAGTGTTCGTGCTATCTGTAGTTTGACTCTTAAACAACACACTCTTCCGAGTTGTGTCAAATGTGCTAAAAAGGTTTGTGCTGGTAAAGCATTTATTGTGCAGAAGAAGCAGTTTTCATCTGCACCCAGCAAATGTGTCATCAAGGATTACGCTAGAAGGATAATTATCCGTCCATCCATCCAAATTCCCTCAACACAGTATCTCTTTGATGGCAAAAGTGACATAGTGACAAAACATACTTTTGGCAATAACTATTAATGGCAATATTTCACTTTTAAAAGTTTAGTCACATGAACTGATGCAGTGATGATAGTTTATAGTATGTCACTATTTGACTATGATATCTTTTTTTTTTTTAAGTAGCCACAGACTGTGACCATACAGTTGGTAGGATTCATAGTTAGTAACACTAACATCTGGGAACACCTATAACAGGTTCATATGATTTACCACATAAATCAAATGAACCTGAACAGATACTGATTTCAACTGCAATTTGAGTGATTAGCAGAGGCATACAAGCACAAAGGGGAGTTTCATCTAACTTATTTAGTAGTGTTTTCCCCCTCTTTTATTCAGTTATAGGAAACAGTAGTTCAGTCAGACGATACACTAAATATAAAAGGGACCTCTGTGTAAGCGGTGAAAGGAGGACAGATAAAAGTGCTTTCATGACAGATGTACTTTGGCAGAACAAAGCCTGGCTTAACCTCTGTTCTCATCAGGATTGTCAAGAACAGCCATGACTCCAATTTATTTTTTTAAAAAGCAGACTCCTAACCTGGACTGACTCTTCTCTTTGTACCATACAGCTTAGAATAAGCTTAGAGTATGAAAAGCCTACTATTTAGTAAACTAATGAGGAAACTAGAAAGCTGAAGCCTTCAGTGTCATCTTCTTTAAAGTAAGCAAATGACTCAGCAATGCTCAACCAGACTTTTTACCCTTTAATATTAAGAAACTTAGAGAAGCTCCAGTAAACATGATATTTCTGTCCGTTTTTGAGCGGTACATGCTCGGAGAACAAAGATGTGAGGAAGCCACCCACCAGCTACAGCTCAAAGCCTACGCTCTCTTTTTATGAAGGGGAAGGAAATCTTGTTACAAACAAAACCAGTGTGAGAAAAAGATGTTTGACACGATGATACAGGGAGATATAGAAATTACTGACTTTGGAAATAGTATGTAAAAAAAAAAAAGCTTTTGCTAAACACTTAAATATTTGAAATACATAATAAAGCAACAACTAATTGAGCGTGAAAAAGGCAGATTACGTGTCATTAAAAAAGGAGTTTAAAAAAAAGCAACTGTTTTGCATTTAAAAGATTTTTTAAACAAATTTAAAGCAGGAATACAGTGAATAAATTAAGAATATTTTAGCAGTCATTCCTCTTGTAATGTACACTAACAAGACAATCCCAATCAGTGTTTGTAATTAAGGTGCAGAAAGAAGACAAATTAGTCTTCAAGGTCATAGGCCATATTTTTTTTATTTAATCTTTTTTTGTTTTTTTACAGCATTATGTTTTTCTGTTTATCAAATAATCTAAATGAAATTAGGAGGGATTATATATTCTCCTTGGAAGACAGACAGAAGAAGGAGAAAAGAAAATCTCTGTAAAATAAAAATAAAAATGAATACACATTACATGTAATGTCACGCATTACATTCTCGTAATGTATATCTGTGAGATACATAAATGACCCGGAAAAGAAAAAAATAGATTAAACATGGAAATACAGGCAGAAAAAGGGGGGGAAGTGCATTTAAGGCAACTGCTGTTGAGTTTGCACAATATTTTCAGTCGCCCCCCTCGATAAGTTAAAGTAAATGTACTGGGCTGTAATTACTGTCCGATGTGTAATGAGATCCAATGAGAAGGTACCCTCGGCCTTACAATAGGTGATTCAGTGGCAGATACAGTAGCTCGGGTAAAAAGGGGAGCAGGCAGAGTATTAGTAGTAAATATTTTAGGGACTGGGCAGAGTCAGCTTGGCGGGAGAGAAGTGAAGCAGGTGTCGTGTTGCATCCACTTTCTCCTGTTTCCTTTTGGGGGAAGTGGACACCTAAGTGGCCAGCAGAGTTTAGCAAAACAGGGCCATTAGTATCAAAGATGTTTTGGTTAGTAGAAAAAGAGGAGACCTGCAGTTTTCTTGGGTTAAAGGAAGGTCTGATGTTGTAGTGTTGTTTTATAATTTTTTCCTTTCATCCTTACAAAGTTCAGAGTATGGAGTGAAATTTTGCCCAACAAATACAGACAACATGACTGTTACATGTTGTTTTGTGACCAGAGCTCATCGGAAACCAGTCTGAAATATTTACAAGTTTGGTAAAAGGTCATGTTTCTTTAAAGGGCAAATTGGGAAAGTCGCACAAGTCGACAGCAGCACCCCCTGCTGGCCAGCTGGAGCAACACGATATAGACAGTAGAACAACAAATCCAATACACGTTATGTGATAAAGGATGGGGGGGAAAGGAAAGGGGTGGCAAATATTTATATTATTCCACATTCATATTAAAATTATTTTTTTCATTTATAATTTTCAAGGAAACAATGTTCATCTTTGCAGCCATCACCACAATAAAACAGAGCAATTTACACCCTTGTCAAGTCATTTCTAAACTGCCAAGTACATCAACTGTTCAAGCTGCATCAGAGAATAAACAAAAGTTTCCACTATTCACAGAAAAAAGGGGAGACTACATGAAATTATTCAGACACATGTACATATTAACAATGTATATATTACAATACAGAATGGGGATGTTTTCTCTTGGGCTCTCAGTGGTAGGAGCTGTAAAAAAAAACACAGAAAGGAGGGGAAAAAAGACAACCAGGGGGTAAAGCTTTTACAGTCTGCTGGCTTTTGAGAAAAAAAGAAGATGCAGTTTGACAATCCGTATGTTCTCCTGTACAGATCCAGGCTGAGTGGAGCTGGATCCAAGTGTGGCATTTCTCCCAAAATCTATTTTCACCTTCCTTCACTCGAGTCTGTTATGTGTGTCCAGTGAAGACATGTCAACCTGAGTGTCCCGTATCTCCCATTAGTGTCTGTACACACCAGCTTCTGCAGTGTAGCTGTGTCCTTTTGCAGACGTGACCTCTGGAGAGTGCAAGCAGTGTGTAAGCACCATTCTCTGAACAGCAATGTCAGGGCAGTTGGTTGAAGAAACCAGGTCCCGAAAGTTCCTTGTTAGAATCTGACCTGAGACCAGCACTGTTTAAATGGCCTCTGCGTGCGTAAGGCCCTGAGTTGGCTCACTTCAGTTCACCGGGTGGTTGCATTCAAGAACTTCTTTTCAGGTTTGAACGCCAAAAAAACAGAGGGGGAAAAAGAAGAGCGGCCTATGGTCTGGTGGTTTGTTTTCCTTGTTGTTTATGAGCTCTCTGTCTGTTTATATTCCCACTGGGGCTAAATGTTGGTCAGTGATATATTATTACCCTGCATGGCAGAGAGAACATATCCCAGGCTTTGGTTTTTAAATTGTCAAAGCATGTGTTTGCAACTGCATATGTCTGTAAATGCATGTGTGTCTGAAAACTATTTATGTGTGTGTGTGTGTGTGTGTGTGTGTGTGTGTGTGTGTGTGTGTGTGTGTGTGTGTGTGTGTGTGTGTGTGTGTGTGTGTACGTGTCTGAATGCACTATATCCGTTTTCCCAATTGCCTGCCATTCCTTGCAGTCTGTATTCTCAGCTGCTTGGAGAGATATTTAATGTCCTAAAAATATCATCCTGGGCAGCAGGATGAGAACCAACCTCGCCCGGTTAAAAAACAATATTAATAATAATAATAACAATAATAATAATAACTCTGAAGTGTGATCCGACCAGCACACAATACATCCAGCTATACCGACAGCAGTCACTGATGTTATGACACGAGCAGCCACTGCTACACACACCGTTTCACACTTGTCCAGAAAATAAATAACACTGCAGTCACAAACAAGATCCCCAAGCTGACATACCACCTGAGAGAAAGAGAGAGAGAAGTCATGAAAGATTAGATTAGAACACACAAAACGTGCAGCATGTGGCACATTTTTATCATATTTAGATATCGGTATGCTCAGTCAGTAGCAGTAGAGTAGCCCCTATGTCCTAAAGATTATAATCGCTGTACTCAGCTGTCTCTCATGAGAATATTAGAATTTTACTACTATTTGTTTTTGCTTTACAGTCTATGACTAAACTCACTGGCCACTTTATTAGGTATCCCTTTCTAGTGCTGCACTGTAGGATGGATATGGTAAGCAGCAATATTCAGGGAGACTGTTGCGTTGAAGCAATCCTCAGTTCGTACTATAAGGCAGAAAGAGTGTCAGGAAAATATCCCCCACATCATTACACCACCAGCAGCAGCCTGTACTGTTGATACAAGGCAAGATGGTATGGTTTCAAGTTGTTTACACCAAATTTTGACCCGAACCTCCAAATGTTGCAGCAGAAATCGAGTCTCATCAGGTCAGGCAATCTTCTACTAAGTTTGCTGAGAACGTGCAAGATGTAGCCTCAGTTTGCTGTTCTTAGCTGACAATAGTTTGCATCTAGTGTGGTCTTCTGCTGCTGTAGTCCATCTGCTTCACGTTTGGCATGTTATACACTCAGTTCAAAGTCATTCGAAGTCATTTAAATCACCTTTTTTCAGCATCCTGATGCTTGATTTGATCGTCAGTGCGTCGTCTTGAACAAGTCTACAAACCTAAATGCAATAAGTTGCTGCCATGGGATTGGAAGATAAGTCATTTGTGTTAATGAGTGATTGTGCCTAATAAAGCGGCCGTTGAGTGTTCTTCCCAGTATTCTTTCCAGTCAAAGTGCTTTTCCTTGCTTTTACGCCTCTTGTAAACCAACTGTAAAATTTCTAACCTTCCATGCACAAACAGCTGAGCAGCAGAGAACAACCAGAGCGAAAAGGTCAGTGAACACTGGACTTCTTATCTTCAGCTAGATGGGAACATGAATTTTTTCTCCATATATTGTTCTTACATCAGCCATAATAAATTAATTGGTAACTTTAGTTTTAGTCTATAAAAACACGAATTGTTGGGTGAAAAACAATCATCTAGAACAATTCACAAACCTCAAAGGGTTTCTGCAATGCAGGTATAAACAATGGTTATAACCAAAGAGTTGACAATGAAGAAATATATAATGGATAGAAAGGTGCTCATGGTATCTGCTACCAAGACGGTAAAAATGGAATGTAAACATGGAGCGAAACACAGAAAACATGGAAAAAAAATATCACGAAACTGTAACAAAACTACATAGGTGGAAAGATGATGAGAGTATAAAGAAAAAGTAATGACAGATGAAGGCAGGTGGGAGAGTGTGCAGACCAGGGTCAAATCTTTTCTTGATTCTGAAAGACACAGAGCCACCCAGTGGTCAATTTGTAAAACTGTTTGAGGTTTATGGCTTTCCTCAGTAAAATATTTAACCAAGGTCAAAAAGAGGGATGGCAGTGATTTGAATTTTCTACCGAAAGCCCAACAGGACTCACCTCTGCTACAGGACACGCCAAAGACTTCAAGGCCAAAGGATAAAGGCAAGAGAAAAGAACAAGAACAGAAACAGAAACTATAGGAAGAAAGAAAGATGAAGGAGGGACAAAGGAAGAGAAGAAGAGAATTAGAGGAACACTTGAGACATGTTAGTCACAGAAGGGACAGGAACAGAGGTTCACTGTGCAGCGGGCGTGGCTCATTGTGAATTATGAAATCATATTTAGGAATATCACATGATTTGAGATTTGAGACTGATTCTCTTTTTATCTTTTCTCCTAAACTATCAAAATTAAATTAGCGTTCCTTTATGAGTGTATAGCCAAGCTGCTGATCATGAGAAATTAGATATTTCTGCATCCAATTGTTTTCACATTAGGCCATCAAACACATCCTACCTTTTCCTCCAGGTCTTTAATCTGCCTCCTCTGGATTTCTGTCTTATCTTCAAGGTCACGAATTCTCTGCAATCATTTAGAGAGGGGAAAAACATAATAACAATACCAGTATAAAGCATGTGACCTACAAACCTACTTCCACACAAAGCTCTACTGTATCATCAGCAGCCACATTTACAGACAGCAACAGACCTGATGGGCCTGGTGCAGAAGTTCCATCCTCTCCTGGAGGATCTGGCAGTCGTACTCTCGACTCTTTCTCAGCATCTGCCTCCTCAGCTTCTCCACCGCCGTCCGCAGCTCATCCCTCTGAAGCTCATCCAGAGGCTCGCCGTATTTTATCACCTGGTGAAAAGAAGACAGGCGTGAAGAACAAATACTGGATTGTGATTGATCTGAAAGACTCCTTACACCTCCAGTGTTACTGCTCTTTATCAGCTGAGGCTTTATCAAATCATAAGACTCCTTGAGGGCTTGCCTTTTTTGTTTCTTTATCTCTGTTAATAATCTCACACCAGTCATTAGTTTACCAAGAACTAGCTGTGCCAACAGCTTCGATGATCCAAATTATTTGGGAGGAATTTGGCATTTATCTTAATTAGATAAACCTCACCCAATGTATCAGATGACTATGGTGACATTTCAAAAGATGGGTGAGACTCAACAAAGCTACAATTGTTTTTGTTTTCTTTAGCCTTTTTTTGGTAAAAATTTATGACTGTACGGCAATGCATAAATGTATGATGGCAAATAAAAGACCTTGTCTTGCTGCAGGGCGTTGTATAAGGTTGCTTCCAACTCCTGGATTTGCTGTGAAGAGAAGCAATGTAGAAAAGTGTTGTTAGTTAAGTTTGTAAGAACTTATTCACTTTTCTTCAAACGGCTACACACCTAACAACACTGTCATGATTCTAATGGGAACTGAAAATTAGACCCCAAATAAAACGAGGCACTGTTTTCTCAGCCCCAGATGTAAAAGAGATAAAAAACACACCCACCATGTATGCCTGATCCAGGGCCTGTTTTCTGTAGTCCAGCTCCTCTTCCAGATATCCTTTCTGTTTGCAAAACATCTCCTGTACACATGGAGCATATTAGGACCAGTGTTTAGCAGAGAAAGAAGTGATAACATAAACTTAAACCACATCCTAACATGTGGTTTAACTGTTTGAAACTATAGGATATGGATCTGTGAAGAAAACCCAACATCAATGGCAGATTTTTTTGTTTGTTTGGTTTACTAGTCATAACTTACAGGAAGGATCTGGGTACAACATGGAATATTCAATAAACCATCAATAAAGAACAAGGTGCTTCAAATACTGGTTATGGAGACTCTTCGGGTATGATGTGACTTTATCTAAAGAATGTTAATTAAATGTCTTAAAGTCAGAAGGTTAAGCAGAAGAATCCGTCATATCACAAATGATAATCATGAAACAAAGTCTGCCCCTTGTTGTGTCCCACCATCTCTATCTCCAGGTCCATCATCTTCTGGTGCAGTGCTGCCTCTGTCCCTTCAATCTGTTGAATCCACTGGAAAATAACAAGCAACAAAACGTGATTTATTAAACCACAGAACAATCTGATGTTAATTTAAACACAATGTAGCTTCCAGCCTTACCTTTTCCGCAAGTGACAGAACAGTGCTAGCCTGAATAATAGCCACTTGCTCCTCGTTCCTTAAGTTCTGCACAAAAAAGACAATCAAACCTTAATAATGTAAATGTTTTAGCGACGAAAAATGAAATGTTAAGTTCCGTATGAATTTACCCCGTTGTCTCCGAGGATATCGAGCAGTTTGATGAGATCTGGTATGCAGACATCCTGTATAAAGAACACGATAAAACTGATTAGGGTGTAAATACATATAAATTCCTTTAACATTTAATCTTTGCTGTTTTTAGCTACTTAACGATAAACTATGATAAAGCATCAGCCCGTCTCACTGCGCACCTTAACTCCTTCCTTCATACAGTAGATCTGCAGTGCACTGACTCCCTCAGAGAAAGGATGCATTCTCAAATGGTTGAATGGAGGAGACCTCCTCTCACGCTCCTAAAACAGCAAAAAAAACAAACACTTTTTATTATGCAAAAAGTCTTCTGCAAGCCTCCTATGAATTATAACAGCATTATAACATAATCTCTATCATAGGAGCCTAAAATTAATATTTAAATCAGGAGAGAGAAAAACAGGACAAGTGACAGTCTTACCCGGAGTTCTAATGATGGCTTATATCAGTCCCTATCAGTGATTCTCTTTGCATGCTTGAGTTTTAGTAAGCAGCACTGTCTTCGTTCAGCAACAAAGTTTCTAACTTGGTTCACAAGTTCATTGCAAACGCTGTCATCTGACTAGTGACATGCCAAACCTGACAGCAGAGCTGGAGGTTTTTAGTTTAAACCGAGGCTGAATCACTTTGATGGTGCCAGAGGTGAAATCAGGTGAATGTGCACGGCACGTCCGAGCAAGAACTTTTCCTCTGTGTTCACTAGGTGGCAGTTAAAGCCTTGGTAAGGTGCTGTCAGTCACTGCACCGGAGCGAAGCCAGAACACAGAAACCGCTGTCAGCTGGTTATCTAGCTTGGAAATCAGAGACTCTTGGAGCCATTCCAAGACACGAGGCATGCACCCTGTTAAACAACGATTCTGCTCTTCTCCACAGTCCTCGAGTTAAAGCAGGGATTGTGTAGTTAAAGCAGGGATTGTGTTGTGTTGTTCTTTTAAAACCTCACTGTGTTCAACTCAAAGTTTACCTTGTACTTTTACGAAACTATATAATCCCTAGCCTTCAGAAAAAAAAGATAATTTCAGACACCACTTCTTTTCGCCTGTAAAGTGGCTACAGTCTCTCCTGATTTGCAATGAGATATTTCACTGTGGTTTAATTCACTTTAAGAAAATCTATCAAATGTAAAAGCAATGTGGCTGCTTTAATCATCAAAGTGTTGTTTGTGTAATAATTACACTAAAATCACTTTTTCTCAGCTCTTGGGAAAACAAAACGTTTTTAACCCAGTAAAAAACACACAAGTTATTTAGGCTCATCTGATTATTAGGCGCAAACATTCACAGACAACCCTTATCTTACTTGGTAGAAAACCCTTTGTGACGTACCTCTAGCTCCAGTATCCTAAACTCTAACAGTTCATTTTGATCTTTGGAGTCTTGGAGCTCCTGCTGCAGCCGATTACAGTCTGACTCCAGCTTTTCCACCTGGGCGCCACAAAGGATCAGAATGAATGTGTCTGTTTTCATTTCCACTATTTCACTGTTCACTGATTATCGAAAAAAATGTGAGTCCAACCTTTTCTAACAACTCCTGATTCCTTCTTAGGAACAGCTGCTTCTCTTCAACCCATTTGGAGTCCTGATTAGTAGAAAGGTACACATCATTTCATATATTTATTAAACAAATATGGTTATTTTTTCCAGTCCCCTCATGCACACACGTAAACACCTTCATTCATAAGTGTGTTTACACATCCTACCTGTCCCTTCAGAGTTAGTTCCTTCTCCAAATCCTCTATCTTGGCTTTATGCCTGAGAACCTCTGCTTGGAGCTGTTCGTGAGCCTGAACCAGGAGCAAAACAGATATTCATTAGAATTTTTTTCAAATAGATAGAATAAATGTCAAAAAATGATTTTATAAATCGTGTGTTTAGATGAATACTTCAGACTAGTGGTAATCAAATTCTCAATAACTGAATTTCTCACTGCTAAGGCAGACAGATGTAACCTTGAATGAACCGTGTTGTACCTCCAACTTAAATAATCCTCGGGGGGACATTAGAATTTTTGGGGGATTGTAACTTTACAGTTTCAGACCAGATCAGAGGTTTCCAGACTAACTGAGCAGTAACTAATTAATTAATCTTTATACATGTACCTTAGCTTCGATTTCAGCATCCAGTAGGCCTCCTTTCTGTTCCTGCAGCAGGGCGTAAGCTCGCTGTAAGGCCTGGTATTCCCTGGTGAGCTGACGGAAACGTAGCTCTGACTCCTCGTTGGCTAGACTCTTTATTGATACACACAGGAAAAAGATCAAAGGTTATGATTCTAGGAGACAGCATCATTATACTGATACATCTGATGAGCTAACATTACCCAGCTGGTATGACTGAACAAATTTGATGTTGATAGCAGAAGTTTAAAAAGTAAAAACACAATTGAAGGCCCTGATGTGAACATAAATGAGATTACTGAGATTAATGCTAGACTATCTTTTGGATATGATAAATATAAACTCATACATCATCCAGGTCTTCATCAGGAGTAGCAGGAGTTCTGTCCATTCGAAATGAAGCCACTGAGGATGTCTCCGAGTCCATAGACTCTTCATCATACCCAAAGAAAGTATCAACCACGATATGCCTCTGCAGAAAATAAATACCAAAATATTTCCAGACCCCAAATCTTTCACGGTAGAGCAATCAATACAGTTTTTTTCCCTTTTGGTGCTTCACATTTAACAAAAAGCCACATTTTGTGTTAAATACTGTAAATTTTTAATTTTGTTTCCTGTAATAATTAACAGGTCGAGTTTCTCCTTGCACTCACTCATTTGTTTAACTACAGTTTACACTCTTATTGAAACAATCCGCTCAAACAGGACTGACTTCCATACTTTTTTTAATGCACACTTTCTACAAACACTTTAAATTAAGCAGCCATTAACAAATTTAATTTATCCTACCTTTATTGGCCTTGAACTTCTTTTATGCCGTTTCTTTCTTAGGAGTTTTTCTCGGTCCTGGAAAATCAGACAGATGAACAACACACTTTAACACTACGACTAAAGACACAGTTACTTTCTTTGATTTTCTTTCTTTAGGTTACATGATCAAATTTATAGAAGCAGCAAAATTACAAGAGCTACCCCATAGCAAAAGTGCTATAGGTGTGCAAATGTCATGAGCCACCCCTCAATTCTTTATATTTGTTTCCAAGGAAACAAAAAGTGGTCTAGAGCAATACTTCTCCAGGCTTTCTGAATATCTGTGAATGTTTCTGAATGTTTACACACTGGGTTTTTAACTTATTTTCAGTCCAGTACTAATTATTTTCAGAGAATCATTTTGTTTGTCTGTTTAAACACTTAACACTGACTTAAGAATCATCCAAGCATAGAAAAGGCACCTAACTCAATGGACAAACCAGTGATGCATTTCTTTAGTTGAATATAATAAAAAATGATGACGATAACACAGTTTGATATGTTTCAAGGTGATTCTCAAAGAGCTATTAGCAAAAAACCTAACATATCTCGCATGGTGTACCGACCGTGTATCCTTGAAAGAAATGAGGCAGCTGAACAAGTGAAGGACAAAAGAAGAAGTGGCAGGGCTAAAAAGGTTTCTGCAACAATATATGAAAGTCATGACCTTTGAGAAACAGATCCATCAAAGACCTGACACAGGATCTGAGATCCAGCTAGTCCTTCAGTTGATCCATCAGGCCTCATCAGAGACGGTCTCAGTGGAGTAGCAGCTGTTTCCTTCTTAAGGAAGGGAAAGAGAAATTCCATCAATTTTGATTAAAAATTGATGGAATTATATAACTTGAAAAGTATCATCCATATTTTTATTTACCACGCAATACCACCTGGAAAGGCTCAGACTGGCAAGAGCTTCATTTTATTTTCAGCATCATGACGATCCCAAACACACTACCAGTGCAGTAAAAGCATACTTAGACAGAAATGTTGACCTCCCCAGAGTCCGGACCTCAACATTACTCCAGCAGTGTGGCATCATCTTGACAGATAAAGCAACAAAAGGCAGCCAAATCCATAAGAGATTTGGGGTGTAGTTCAAACAGCCTGGAGAACTATTCCTGAAGACAAAATGATGGGTGGCTCAAGACTTTTGCAAAGTGGTCTACTACAGATGTGAACAACACATATGTGGTTTTAAAATATGTGTGATTTAAATACCATCAAAATTGATGATTGTAGACAAAAAACTCATCTGAAATTCCTGCTATGGGTCATATTTATCAAACCCAAACATATAAACTGGGATATGCTCTATACTGTGCTTGATTTTCTAGTTTTCTAGTAAGGATAGTCATGGCAATACATTTTCACAAGATTAACAAGCATTACACCAATTTTCAGCAAACTATGTCCTGTTTGGAGCAGGTCCCTACTGTGGGTCATCTTGACCATGATGTCATAATAGCTCATTATCCTGTGAGATTACTTTCTTTTCATCTGAATCTATCTGACCTAAGCAGAAAGATTCAGTGTTGTATCAGGCCTGTGTCAAAATGTTAGAGCATCACAGCAACAACATGGCTTACTTGATAAATTACTGAAACACTATAAGAAACATACTCTTGTCAGCTCATCAATCATGCTTTGCTGCTCCAAGACTTGAAGCTTGAGAAAGGCTATTTCCTGGTCATCATGGGCTTGGTCCAGGTCATTGAGAGACTTTAGCTTCTTCAGTGGAGGATGAGAGTTTATCCTCTCCTTCTGCAGATCCACAAAAAACACAGAGAAGTGTCCACTGAGATCACACTATTCAACTGTAAGTCAGCGTGTGTATATACAGAATGATGCTACTGATACTTTGTGCAGACCATCTCAAGGTTTTCTTTCATCAGGCTCTTCAGCTTCTCCTCCAGCTTCTGGATCGTCTGGGTCAAATCGTCATTCCTCTTACTCAGCAGCTTGTTCTTGTCCAGCAGGGGCTTACACTGTTTCTCTGACTCTCGAACACGTTTCAGCTAGTGAGGGGAAAAAAATCATAAATTTAATTTAAATGGTGATTAAGGAAGATCCGTAAGAAAAGAGATGACAACGAAACAGCAGCTGGGAACTTTCAAGGAAAAGCAGAAACATTAAAAATGAATTAAGTTTCTTGAATTTCATCGTACCAGTTCATTCCTCTCATCCCCCAGCAGCGAGTTGCGGTCCTCCAGCTTGCGTATAGTCGCGTTGAGTTCAGCCATACGCCTCTGGTTTCTCCTCATGTCCTGAAACAAACAAAATGCAATCCTTTATCATTTGACCAATCAAGTCACAAGGGAAGTGTGAAGAATACGTGATGTAATGGACTGCAAAACAGAACAGTCTATCCTGTCTTGTAGTGGTTTTGTTTTGCACTGATTAAAATTAAATTATAACTTGGAGCTGATTCATGTGTGGACCGCCCCTCTCTTATAGTTTTTTTGTAGTCTGTACATGACATGGTTTCCATTTTGACTACTAGACTTTTAAAACAATCTAAACCAAGTGCACTCAAGTGCTTCAGCAAAAGTAATGAAGTGAATTCAAGAAGTAAGACAGTTTCTTTTAAATTAGGAGTTTAATATTATTTGTTTTAATTCCCTGAGCTGCTTCTCGATGGTTTCTCTACTTACTGGGCTGCCACAGTGCTCCGCACCATCTCCAGCTCTGCCTGGGATTTCTCTTTTCGGGCTTCCCAGGCCACACTCAGCCTCCTTAACAAGGAATAACTGTTCATCCAGGGCATCCTTCTGAAGCTGCAGCTTCTGTAAGTAACCCGATGTCGATTCCAGTTCTTTTTCCAGAGCGAAAATGGTGCGGTCTTTACCTTTGATTTCGTCCACCTGAGGTGTGAGAGAAGGAAATGGAAAAATCATTAAGTAATGGCTGAAAGGAAGGCATTTTATTTCCAATGGTATCCTAATTGTTCCCATCACTGTTTATGACATTATGATCAGAATTAGGGTTTTAAATGTTAGAACAGAAAGTTTAATATGATATTTGCTTGTATTTTCTTTTAATGTATTTCTGAAAAACTAACAAACAACTGTAAAGAAACCAGACCGACTTACACAAGTAGAGAGGAACAACAGACCCATAAATGTTGCCTTTGCACTTAAAAAAAAATAGTTGACCCTAACCATGTTATGCTTGAACCATGAAGCAATTATGAGAAAATTGACATTTTTGAAAGTGCAGTGTTTATTGAGCCTTCTGATGAAATTTTAAAATGACATAAATGTAATATAAATTTGAATATATGACGTTTAAATTGTTTTATGTTTGCTACATCTGGCATTGTCGTGCAATCTATCACTTGAAGAATTTATTGCACAAATTATTTTGCAATTATTTTGTTATTTTCAGGGCTTAACCAGTATTTTTAAAGCTTGTTTTAAAGGTATGAGAGGATTTTATGCAGATATTTTAATACCATGTTGTTGTTGTTTTTTTATTGGCTAAATAAAAACAAATTTCAGGCATTTCGACTGACAGATAAATTACAAAGACTGCCTTGATAGCAATTTGGAAGGGAATTTACAGCATTAGATGTGTCCATAATTAAACTCTCTCAGCACCAGGTCTCTACGTTATGCAAATTACAAATGAAAATGTTTTCCCTGCTGCTCTTTTGTTCTTACATAGGTTGCATTAAACACAAATGTAGCTCATTCAAATAGATAAAAATCTACCCCACTCTTCTCTATTCCACTCCCACTAAAGTGCGGACTACTGTATACTCTGTTGTAGACACATACTAGCTGGAGAAACTATTCAAGTAATGATTGTTAAAATTCTTTGAAGACTTCTCGAAGTCTCGTGAGAGGCTGAATGCATTATAGAGTTGTGTCTACTAAAGCTCAAACAATAAAAGACTTTAAAGAGTATACCAACACTGATTTTTGGTGATTTAAAAATCTGTTTTTTTTTTCTTTCAAACACAAAACATAAATAGATTTCCCTAACATTTTTTATGTGTAGTTATTTATGAGTCCTAAGATCACAGATTCATGGACGCAGAAATTGTGACATTCTCATTATTCATATGTTGAAGATACATGTGAAACCTGTTTCTAGTTTTATGGTGTTTATTTGCAGTGACTGTTCATACCAGTCTGCGGATGTCTCTCTCACAGTCCCATTTGATCTTAGAGATCTGCTCCTGGTGCTGCTGGTGCTCCACCCGCAGGTCCCCAGCCTTCATCTTGTCAGCCTGGATCATGTTGCTGAGAGCCTCGTCAGTCTGCTTTTTAGTAGACTTCAGCTCTGCTATCTCCTGCAGGAGTTTAACTCTCTCCTGGTCAAAGAAACGACGTGCGTCCTCCTTGGCTTCAAGAGTCAGTGCTGTGCGTACCTGAAAAGGTGAAGGCAGAAAGAAAAAGGTTGACTAGGTTGATAAGGGTTTTATTTATTTATTTATTTTTACATTTTTCTGAAACACAAGTAAGTGTAGGGTGGAATGAAAATCTTAAAATCTGTTTCACGGACATCTTTAAACTCACCTTCTCTCCACTGCCATCACGCATGGCATTCAGTGCTGCTTTCAGCCTCTGGTTTTCCTGGTCTTTGATTTTAGCATGGCGGGCCAGTTCTTGCTCGTGCTGCCGTGTCAGGTTTTCCCTGAGAGCCTGGAGCTCCTTTTGCTTTTCCTCATGCCACTTTGCCCGCTGCTCTGTTAGCATGGCAGTATGACGGTGCTGCTCCTGCTCTCGCACCCGCTTCACCTCTTGCACCTTGTCTCGCTCCAGTTTGCTCACCTTTAGAGGAGCACGAAAGGAAGGGTTTGGTTATTTTTCATAAATACATAAAAATTTCTCAAGCTGTCAGTGATGGTTCTGAACATTTTAACATTTAAACTTTATTAAGGTTTTAAAAATACTGTATTTACACAGAAAGTGGTCCAAGAGATAATAGTCCATATATATATATGCATATGAGATGCAGTACAGTACCTTGCATTTTTCTTGGTGCAGCTCTATCTGAATGTCAGTCAACTTGGACCTGAGATCTTCATTAGCTGCCTGTAAGGCAGAAATAAGGGCTTCGGGCTTCTCGCCCTTCGTACGCCCTTTCTTAGCCATTGATTCAAGAACTAGAGAGGCTGTTCTAATGCTTTCATTGAGACTTCATATAAGCGTTCCGAGGTGCTCCCAAGGTTTCCAGTTCCTCCTCTTCCTCATTCTCCTATTAGACACAAGGGCTTAGGGTACGAGGAGAGACAAAAGAGTGACAGAGTTAGACAAAGCAAGTCCAGATTTACTTTAAACAGAGTTTGAAATAATAAATTCCTGGAAACATAGCAACAAAACTGATGTTTTGCCCCGTCAGACAAGCAAACCAAAAGGTATGAAACCACTGTAGGAATCACCGATTAGCGGAAATACAGTGTTTTAGCAAGCTTGTCCTGCTACACTGTATAAGCCCAGATAAAAAACACTGGTCTCACCCAGGATTAGGACAAGCATGCATTGTTAACACCGCAAGAGCACATGGAAGAGAGACAAGGATGGAGGTGTTAATGCTAGGCTATAACCTAGCTAAAACCTAGCCCTAACGCTAAGCTCCTCAAACCAATTTCCACCACCAACTTGTTGGCTAACGAAGGCTATTTCATTTTTAGATAATTATATAAAAATGATGAATGAAGTCTAATCTTATCTAATGTAATCTGAAATATGTAACTGAAAAATACAGTAACAAATTTGGGAATAGTGCATATTTGGGCTAAATGCTCATGCCAGTTAAAAGGCTCAAAATGAAAACATGCACCACCTTAGTTTGGTAGAAAAAACAACATGCTCCAATTATTAAACGTCAGTATAAATGGTAAAAATATAAATACACTACAGTTTTGTTGGGCTTTTCAAGTCTGATTGACCACTTGGGACTTTTTACCGTATCTGTATCTATATGCTATCTGTTCAACATGCAGACACCACTGATACAGTTTTAAAACTACCGGCATAGTAATTAGTGGTCAACCTCTACTTTCTGAGTAACAGTTACCCAAAAAGTCATGGACCTACTAAACTCATTAGGACTCCCCTTGGGGAGACCCAGCTTTCTTGCAGTTTCGCCACATGCAGTTGAGAAGTTGTGGAATTAAAATGGTAATCCTTGAAAGCCACACTGCTAGCATGGCATAAAAAATGGAGATAAGGGTTTTTTGAAGAATTTAGTTCTAATTTGTTAATATTCAGATCTGCCAGCAACCCATTTAAGGTTAGGGATTAGGCTAATGTTAGCCCCATGTTTATGGAATTTTACACTTGGCTTACCTAAATGGAAAAGCTCATAATTATGACAATATTAACTTGAATGGCAACATCGGTTACTTTCTGATTTATATGTTTGAAACCTCCTGTGAGCAGTTTCCTCTGCACTTATGCAGATTTATCTCAGGAGCCCCTGCCTTTTTGCCTTCAAAACCACATAAGACACCTTGTCCCGTCCATTAACTGGGACCTGTGAAAGGAAAGCCGGAGTTGGTCCCTGTTTTTTTTCCTCACTTTGTGGCATAAAGCAGTTTGATGCCACTTCCTAAAAGTATTTTGCTCTCAGCCTTATAGAATCTGTTATATTCAATATTTTTTTATGCCTGTAAATTCCGCATGTCCATAAAAAGTTACATAAAACCTTTTAGAACTGTAGTTCTTTGTGACTGTTGCTCGGTCAGCTTCTTTCATGTGCATTCGATTTCTTTTTTGACTACAACTGTTACATGCCTAGTTATAGTCACGCAAGAAATTATAGTCACTTATTAACATAACAAAAAAGCAGTAAACACAATGCACACAAGAGAAACATCCTCATAATTTTTTACTTTCAGTATGACCTACACATGCATTGTGTTATGGCAAATCCCTAAGGTCATACAGATCCAGTGTGTCACAAGAAGCTAGACAGAAAGAAGCCAATAATGACAATTTCTGTGGCAAGAGATTTCCATTTGAGAAATTTTGCGGTGTAAATAAAACCTGAACAAGCAAGTAGGAAGTGAAATTGTCCTGATCATATTGGCTGATTATCAAACCAAAGTGGTTTTGGAACAGATGGTTGTCTGGATATGCCGAGTCAGTGGTAATCCTTCCTGCCCCACAATCTGACTTCTGTTTGTGCACAGCCTGAGGTCATCTGAAAGCCAACAACCTGCTAAAAGCCACAGATAGACTTGTGCAGCAAATATACGACATTTGGGCTAAAATAAGACTATGAGAGACTTGTCCTATCAGTTTACTGAACCCAGTCTATTTTCATACATCCTCACCGTAACACATTCACACACTAGTCCGGGTAAAATAATGCTCAGTTCATTTCAATATTATTTATATAGGACCAAATCACAACAACAGTCACCTCTAGAAGCTAAGGTCGCCTAAAGATGGTAATGCAGGCCTACCGCACTTACTGCATCTGCGTGTAAGATGTACAGTAAGGCTTCAATGTCTTGCTCAGTGGTAGAGAAAAATAAATGGCAAACTCATGAGCCAAAAGGACAGCTTTTAGCTCATATATTTGTTGTTTTACTGATGAAAACAGACATTGTTCTTATGGCAATCAAATTAATTACACAACAAGGTAAATATAGGCTATACCTTGACCAATCTGTCTAAAAAAATTAATAGATAAATAATAAATGCTCAAATTACCATCTGGAGTTGCAGTCTAAAGATTACAGGTTTGGTGCCTTTTCTAATGTATTATGCATATGCTAACATGAAATATGTTAATTATGAAAGACAGAGTATGATGTATTGCGTGTGACTGTGTGTACAACACATGTTGTATTTAATATTAGTCTTGAAAATGTATTCTGCTGAAATTTTTAACTTTACTTTTAATACCTTATGAAGAACACAGAAATAGAGAGTCCCCTGATGATTTGGATGATGAAGGTTAGCCGTTACTAGACTCTTGTAATGGCTGTGCTGCTAAAATTCTTCTTAAATGGCATATATATACATATAAATATGACTACCAACTATTCGTGACTTTGCCTGTTCTATGCAGATTCAACCAAAGGTTTATAGATTAAACTGTTTCTAAACTCTTTGGAAACATTATTACAAGGTCACTGTTTTATCACATCTGTAGAGACATGCAGACTGTTTTCCTCTAATACACTACCCACAAAATGTTCATATGAAAGTGAAAAAGACTGTGCATTGTCACAATGACTCACAAGGAACTGGACTACGTCCCTCATAATCTGAAGTGGAATGACATAACATTGCTTAACAGATTTGACGATGCAGATTAGAGATGAAGTAATCATCACGTTTAGTCCACATGGGCTCCTTATTTTGCAGTTAGTTTACAGTGCGGCTTTTCAGAAGTACTGCTGACGTTATTAAGCATCACTTCAGGAGGCTGTCCAAAGTAACACTAATGAAGTAGCAACAAGTAGCAACTTCAAAACTGATTTGCAATAAGAGTGCAGGACAGTTATGTCATGTACATTACCATTTTAACACCACTGTCTGTAATCTATGAACGAATTTGAAAATGTTTGCAGAGGAAACTTGAGCTTACTCGAGTTTGCATCTTCAGTAGATTTCTAAGTATGATGTGAAAGTATAACCAGATTTACACCCTTAAACATGAAATATTTCAACAGATATTTCTCCTGCCAATTCAATTGTATATATATATATATATTTAATATTTAATTAATTAGATCGACTATTATGAAATAATTAAATATTTGGCCATATTAACATGTCCCTATAACAATTTTTGCAGAGCCACAAGTGATGTGAAAAACACTTTTTGGAGGATTTATGTAGTTTTCATGTTGTTTCGAAGGCAAACCGGGTTGTTTCTTCACCCATCGCGTATGTTTTTGAACACAGAAAAAGCAAATATTGACTGGAAAATATACATTTGATATAAGTTTAGATTGGTGTATTGTACACAAGCTTTTATAATATGGAAAATACTAAGGCAGTTGAGGTACTCTACATTTACAGGAACACTTCCTGTTTCTTTGATATTCATAATGTTGTTATACAATGTACAACACTCTCCTTTGTGGCATGAGTGCAATACCCATATATGAAAACTCTAATAATAGTAATGCTGATAATTCATTGATAAGTCATCTCTTTTCATTTTGGTTAAACTGACTAGACCATCATCATGCAAAGCCAACCGCCTCACCATGACTACTAATACTGTATTAACCTACAAACCATCCACAGAAGCCAGATACTGTTCTGAAGGAGTAGGCTAGATATGTATTTGCGATAAGCCTAAGTCAATCTGATTGCAGTTACGTTCCCCAGCAGGGAAATGATCTGTTGGCTAGCCAAATGAACATTATTCACTCACACAGAGGCATTATAGGTCCCACTGCTCAGTGCAACACAAGTACCCGCTTTCTAACCTTACAGACTTCTACTTCTAGTTTTCAATATATCACTTTCAGTATCAGGCATCTTTGGTGACTCTTAACAAGATTTTTAGGGAAGGATTGTGATTCATATTTCCTTGCTTGTTAACAATTAGCAAAAAAATCCTTCAGGGCTGTCATTTGTGATCTATATTTCCCTCAGGAACACCCAAGTAATATTCTTACTCAGCACTGTCCTCTTTTCCAATGAAAGCCAGTTTAATATTTAAACATGGGGTTTTATAGCGGGAAGACTTGCATATAAAGTAAGGAATTTTTTGGAAGCTGCTAAATGGCAGGTAATGGACAATTTAAGCTAGTCTGAGAGGCATCTCTCAGATATATTTTAGTATTATATTAAGTTCAAATTATAATGCTGTGATTGGGGATCATCATCATAAAAACTGTAGCTCACTAGAACACTAAACTAGAACCTATATCTTATATTTGGACAAAGCTGACTGGTTACAAGCCATTTAGCAAATAATTCATGTTTCATTTGCATAAAAAGTTTAAATAGATTCAAATGAGGAAATAAATAAAACAATAAAGGATGCTAAGACAACACAAGACTCTTTTGTAAAGAAACAAATTTCAACCCTAATACTGCAAAAAAAAATGACAACTTGCTATATTTTTAAAAAGTGCAATATTCATACTCAACATACTTCACACAACACACTCATTCAAAATCTTTCCAACAATATTAGCAATCAACATCACACAAGACTAAGAAACTATATAAAAGAAAATCTTAGAGTATCAGTACCTTACACAAGCTTCCTGGTAGCCGAAACTAACTGTAAGAAACCCGACAGCTACAGCAGCCTCTTGGATAAGAAATGACATAACTGAGTAACACTTTATGGACTCACAGACTAACACAAGTTAATGAAAATGCATCTTTCATGCCAAGAAGGGTTTAGGGAACCAAATCTTCCAAACTCTGTTGACAGTATTCCTCTAAGAACTAGTGAGCACTCAGCAGATCAAGAAGATCGAGCATCCATCACAGTAGCATCACTTGAATAATACATTTTTAACTATAGAGATTTAACCATTATCTCTAAAATGTATAACTCATGTGAGCAAACCAGGATGCTAATGCTATGAGATCAAATATATGTGGTGACCATACCTCTTTAATCCACAAAGACCACTATTTTATGCATTTGTGACCAATCACGTTCACCTTCAATTCAGTGCTGATATTTAAAACATGTTTCTTGGACTGCTGTCTATGTTCCCAGTGTTTGTACCGTATACAAGGATATCTTTATAGGTCAGTACTGCATGGTAAGCAATCGACTTGACTTATGTGGAGATGACAGGCAAAGAGATGCCAACCAAGTATAAAAAAAACCTTTAAAATACTCAACAGCAATTTCTCCAACAATTAAATGGTCCATAATTCTAATTCAACAATTGTTTAATTGCACTTGAACAAAAAGGGACATTTATTTATTTATTGTCAGTTGATTATTTGAAGTTTTTAACAGGTTCTTAAATATTGTTGATATAATAAACATAAATGCATAATATCAATTAGAAATCTAACTTACCAAAATATTTTGTCTCACAGACAGATAGCAAAAGCAATTATTTTGTGTCATGGTACTACTGTACACCTGACAAGCAGAGGGTAAAGTGAGATTTGGCAGGTGTGAAAAGATTGCATGTAGCAGTGTATGGGGAAATGAACCACCTAGAAATAAGTCACAGTAATTTTCATTGTGAGATTTCTTATGTACAGGCTGTCATCGGCTGACCAGATTCGCTCTTTGTGGATTTAGTCAACCAAATTCAAACAAATAAGCAAGGTTACACGAGCTATCGTGGCTGCTTTCCAACACCTAGACAGCATAAAGCTAGTGCAAAAGGAAGGATTTGGCAAGTGAATCTAATCAGTGTCATCACCTTAAATTTAAAGTGATGTCTGCAATCCTAGATGTAACCTAACACTGAACATGAACACCACAGCCAATCTGCATCCAGCATATAGTGGTGCATTACTGGAAACTTCGCCGCAGTCTTTCAAGCTAGTGACTTCAGCCTGCTCTAAACGACACCCTCTGAAAAACACAAAGTTCTTATACTTCACTTTGTTTGGAATGACTTTCACAATATGAAAAAAAAGAAATTTGCAACATTATGTTTCGATCCAAACACTACAAAATGAATTAGGACATTACAAGAAGCTTTAAAATTCCAGTTTTTCAGATGTCCTTGGAGTCTCTACCTTTGAAAAATCTCTTATCTTTCTCGCCTTTCCTCACTTTCTTACATCTTTCTCCATCCCTGAAAATGTCACAGATGTTGTAATGTAATGGATTTTTTTTCCACTCCCTGAAAAATAAACCGACTGTACGTCTACCTAGCAGACACGCTGTGGCAAGCTACATTAAAACATGTTTTAGTGTTTGGTGATATTTGCTTTTTTATTTTTTATTTTTTTATTACCTCACTGAAGAAAAACTCCTTTTACTGTATTATGCATAAATCCCCCTATCAGGTTTAGTTGCTCTTTAACTGAAGGTGCCAGATTGCCATTAATAACTATTAGCCCAAAATCCACTTTCCTTTTGGTATAATTTTCATCAATTCCTGAGAGAGAAAAAAATCGACATCTCTAGTGTCTAAATGCTCAACTATGGTTTCAAGTTAGTTGATATTTTTGTTGGCTATTCGGTCCTAAACAAGTTCCAGGTGAGATTGAAGCTTCACTAAGAAATGCATGTAAAACAGAAAAGGTCACAGCTGTACTGAGTTACTGCTACTGCCTTTTGAAGCGTATGGTAAATGTGACATCTTAAAGACTTCTGGTATTCATTTGAGGCAGATTTTAGACCACCTAAAATAATAATAATGTAACTGTCCAATTTCTAATCCAATACAGAGAAACAATATGGGGATCTAAATGTTAATGCAATTTGTTGCTGAGCAAGCAGAACAACAACCTTATCTGAGCTTCTCAATGATAGTAGGGGTCAGAAGCTTCAAACAGAGTTCATTAGAGTGTCACGACTAAGCCATGAAGTCAATACACTACAAAATACATTAGAATACACAGAACAGAGAGCTAAAATGTGAAAAAGCTCTAAGGAACTGCACAGCTGGACAATGACCTGGGAGTTTTAAAGTGTGATGGCATCATTCACATTATAAAATGTCCCTAAGTTAGGCTTCATTAACCACTGGTGAAACACACACTAAAAACAAAACCATGTAAGTGGAACACGTTTTGTAGTAATAGTACTGTGATGACTGGGAGATACGATTGGTAAGTCTTAACTAACACCATCCATGCTCACAGTAACTGATTAGCATGGATAGATTTTTTTAATATGAAATAAATAGCTAAGAATGAAAAATGGTGTTGGTGTATCAATGTGAGCTTGTGTGCATTAAATACTACAACACGAAGCACACTGGCACCATGACCCACTTTTGACTCCTCAGACATTAAATTTGGTTGTTAGCGCTGGATTTTCCAGCAGACTATCAGAGGGAGCATTAGAAATACGAGCCGCAGCTTCAGTGTGACTGAAAATAGAGTTCAAACACAGAAATGATTGATGCGTCACAAGGACGCATTTTTGCTTTGTTTGAACAATTGCTAGCAATTTAATGTTAACCTGGACTACATGCTGATTCTGCATATAGCAGTGGGTGTTACAGTTTTGCCAAATGCATTTAAATCAATGGCAGCTAATTCACCGCCATTGATTTTATGTATCATAAAGAGATTACATACATTTTTTTGCTCCAAAACGGGACCCTACTGATTTCTGCAAACATTTATTTATACAGTATGTGGTAAACAGTGGCCAAGCTTGAAGATGACTGAAATAATCTCTGTATATGTAAACTTACTCTTGTGGTAAGGGCATGTAAAACACCTTGTCTTTTTCAGAAAACAGGCGTCGGCACTACTTGTAGGACTATAAGCTTTTTACAGATGCGAGAATTCTGTGGATAACATTCTGAAAAGGTTCATTTTCCCCATATTGTGATTTTCTCAAAGCCTAGCCAAGCATTTTTCCCTAACCCTGTCCAAACAGTCACATGGTTGGAAGTCTTTTGTTTAATATGTGCCACCACCAAGCCTTCCACCTATTGATGTGGATTTTTAAACTGCTTTACTATGAACACTAGTAGTGCAAAACTGAAAACATACATGCCAGCCACTTTTTAGGTACACATTGCTAGTACCAGATTGGGTCACAATTTCATGCAGAAAATATCCCATTAGCATCACACCACCAGCAGCAACCTGAACTGTTAAGGATGAATGGATGCATGCTTTTATTTTGTTTACATCAAATTCAAACATTCGACAGTTGCAGCAGGAATCGAGACTGATCTGACCAGGCAACGTTATTTCCAATCTTCTATGGTCCAATTTTGATGAGCACATATGGGTTGTACCCTCAGTTTGCTGTTCTTAGCTGACAGAAGCAGCACCTGGTGTGGTCTTCTGCACCCACAACCCATCTGCTTCAAGGTCCAAGGTATTACATGTTCAGAAATGCTCTTCTGCATACCTTGGCTGCAACAAGTGTTTATTTGAGTTATTGTTGCCTTTGTTATTAGCTCTGTCTGGCCATTCTCCTCTCTAACTTCTGGTTCAGAGAACTGTGAACTGATAATTCAACTGTCTGGACCATGTCTACATGCAGGTACAATGTGTTTCTTGTATACATAATTCTCTGCCAAATCAAAGCACACAGGAATAAATACCCTACTGTATGTTCAGTCATTCAATATGATTCATAAATGTCACAATCCACCTAGCAGTTATCACTTAAGGCTCAGATATATGATATGATATGTGTAATATGATTTTGTAAACACAGACTGAACACTGTTGGCAGCTCGAGTTCCAGATGTGAAGCAGAAATCCAACCTCCTCCCTAATACCTGACCTAGACGCACAGACTGATCTCTTTAGCAATGTTACGTCCACGTGTTTGTGACTGCTCAACCAACTGTCACTTTCAGCTTTATCTTTCTGTCATGTTCTTTTTTCAGCAAACACAATCTTGCATTTCAGGACTATTTTTGATTTAGTTAATCCCTGTTATGCAACCCTCTCAGTAAAAGTTAGCCAGACCAATGCCAGTATTGCCCCAATATCGAGGGGCAAACTAAGTTTAATCAGTCTGGTATAGAGCTGTGACATAACCTGGTTCAACGTGCCATCACTTTGGCTGAAGTGAAGAAGAACTGTTCTTCTTGTTTTTGGATTAAATTTCAGTCCTGACCAAAAGATGCTTTCTAATCCATTTGCCTGAGGTCAAAATACCAACCCTGTGTATAAGCAGAGCTCTGCTAATGCTGGAAATAGTGCAGGAAATGGATCTAAATGACTATGGTGTACATCTGCTCCATGTTTAAAATACTTGGTTTTCTTTTCATTTTTTTATTTAATAATTCATATTTAAACAAATTAAAGTTGAAAAAGTAAATATAATTCTAGAACAATAGTTGTATTAATAAGAGTAGGAAATAAGGTGTATCTTGCAAGATTAACAAATTGAAAAATACATTTGTTGAAACAGAGAACAGAGATGGTGGTTTGCATCGTTGTTATTGCAAATTTTAATTTGTAATTTTTCCTGTATACCTGGCTAAATGTCCACAAACATTATAACATCTATAATATGGCTGTAATATGTAGTGATGGCTTGCGATTATAGTATGGGGTTAGCATTGACTGTTAAAGCTGCAAGCTTTTGTAGTTGTTCAGGACGATAAATTCCTCTTTATACCCAAAGTAATCCTTGATGATGCATGGATAAGAACTGAAAATAGGATTCTAGACTTAATGATACAGGGATATATATAACTTCCTCACCTCTGCTCAGCTGGTTCTGACAACAGCAACATATTTAACATATTTATAGAGCATTATTATTAGTAATAAGCCCACAGGTCCAACCAAAGAAAAAAAGGTCTTATCTCATTTTTTTCATGTTTTTGCCATCTCCTTTTGCCACATTTTGCTATCAGTGTTTTCTATTGGATGACTCTTGCATTTACAAAGCAATCTATAAACAATTAGCTTGTGGTCAGTTATTAGCCTGCATCTGCCCTGGCCATAAAACAATACTGTGACAAACACCTTCCCAGCTGGGGTGATGTCTGTTAAATCAGGCCAGTGTAACACCCTGAGGCAGTTGTAGGCTACAGACTCTGATCCTCAATCTGGAGGCCCTGCCAACCCACTGTGGACTAGCATCCTCTTGCAGCATCACTGCAGCATCCTTTCCTTTTACGACACGGCCAGCAACGTGTAACGATCTGTCAAGCAGAAGAAGAAGGGAAAAAACAGAACCCACGTCCAGAAAAACCACACGTGCCTGATAATTATAGAAAAGGATGCTTTTCTGTCTTTACCGAGAGGCACAAGAAACACCACCTGGGATCCACACAGCACAACAATCACGGCTACGAAAAGCTCGAAATATGCTCGATGCAGCGTGAGCATCCGGCTCTGCATGGCGAGGAAAACCCGGACTCAGGCTCCATCCTCGTCATCTTTAAAGGGTTTGCTGGTGTAGGCCGAGCTCTGCCACTTCCGACAGGCAGGCTAGATCTCTGCTGCCGGCTAAATAAGACACGCTTTAGGGTTTTATGCCACAGAACGCGATGGTGGCCTCTCCTCGCTCAAGTAGAGGTGCGATTAAAAAAACAAAACCAGTTTATATCTCTCGCTTCGCTTCTGGGCTGATCAGTGTGAGTCAAGCCAACAGGCCCGCTAGTCTCAGGAACTCCCAGTTCAGACGGTGATAAACCTCAACTACAGCAGCCACACTGCCGACAGATTTCATCGCCTTACCTCACAATAGATTCCCATCCAATGTGAAGACCTAACGGGTGAGAAACCACATCCATGGCATGCTTCCGTTACTAACTAAGAGAAACACAATCGCCTGCTATGATCTCTGCATCAGCAGCAGCCCCGTACAATGAAGTGATGGCCGGTGGTGATGATGCTGGGAGCCCCGCCCTCCTGTCAGCGTAGCCAGAATGAGCTCACTGATTTTCAGCCCAGCCGGCTCCAGTACCGCTGCAGTCCACCAGTGCAACAGCACTGCTGTACAAAACCTGCAAATCTTCTTTGCCTTTAATTTTTCCCCCCAGTAGTTTGTTTTCCCGTATTTGCCAGATGACATACAACGCTTAGTTAAATTACACGCACGTCTTAAACACACAAATGTCTCTATGACTTCTAATTTTCTGCTTCTAAACAAAGACAAAACGGAGGTTATTGCACTCAGCCCTAAAAATCTTAGAAACATGGTGTCTAACCAGTCTAGATGGCATTACCTTGACCTCCAGGAACATTCTAATTAAACTTTGAGACATTTTTGATGTACAGTTTGCATATTAAACAAATGTGCAGAACCAAAGTTTAATTTAATATCCTTCTCTTCAGTTACCAGGTCTTGAATAATCACACATCATTATATTTTAAAAACCTCATAGTACCTTATTGTTCTAAGTTCTTTGCTCTCAGACTGCTGACTTACTTGTGGTTCCTATAGTTTCTCAGAGTTTGCAGCCGAGCCTTCAGCTTTCAGGCCCGTCTTCGGTGAAATCAGTTTGCACTTTGGATTCAGGACACAGACACCTCCTTTACTTTTAAGATAAGGCTTCAAACTTTCCTTTTTGATAAAGCTTATAGTTAGGGTTTGGATCAGAGGCGGAGGCAGACATTTGATACACCTGGGGCTTAGCCCTAAGGATAGTATGCATGTGGGATGGGGGCTCTGTTTTGAGTTTTGTTCAAAAAAAGAATGACTTCAAATAGGGAAAAATATATATATCACATATGCAGGACACCTTAAACTAGTTTTTTAATTAAGCAGCAGAACAAAGTCGGGGCTGTTTCAAGACACGCGGACTAACCCCAATTCAACCAGACCCAGAACTGATCCAGAAACCACAGCAGCTCCCGCAGCTTGTTGTGCTTTTATTTCCTAATTTTAAAAAAACAGAGAATGAAGCTTTTGATCTATAAGAAGGAAAGTTTCTGTTTAAAGAATCGGCAAAGTTACAGGCTTTGAACATTTCTCTATTAAATTACAGCCTGAGGCTGAGGTGCTGTTTTCTTCTTTTTTGTAATCAAGCAAGGCCTGAATGTTGGGAGTGGACTGTAGTTTTATATGGCAGAAATTAGAAAGCATATTAAAATATCAGACTTTCCTATAGAAGAGAAATAGGTGAACAATGCATCTGAGGAAAATTACTGGAAACTGGAGAAGAAAATCATTATTTACAGTAATGGGATGATTTTTTTTTTTTTTAAATAAACACAAGTGCTCAAGATCCTGCTCAAGATGATCAAAATCCTTAGCAGTGTACCACAGCTTTAACCCCTATAGGGCCCCCATAACATTCTTATTCCTGGGTAATCTTTGGTCATGCATATCTAGTGAGGAGGCTTGTTCCAGCTATACAGGGTCAAAGCCGTCTCAAGAGTTGATTGTTCTTTTGTTTACTCTCTGCACAAACGGCTCACACTCAGAGAAAGATTTGTTAAATGAAATTGCATCATATTAACGTGCACGCATAGAAACTGTAGGAGACTATGGTTATTGGATTATTTCCACCTTGGGTTTTTTTTAGGATCGAAGAACAGAAGGAAAAGGAAGAGTAGGAGATTTTGAATTTATGGGAAGTTTTTTTCTGCACTGTCGGCATAAACCTCTGAACTCTGGCATGTCCCACTTCAACAGCCAACACAAAGTTTATGCATTGCATCCTACACAAGTGGATAAAGGTCAACATTAAAAGATCTAATAAAACATTCTTTCTTTATTGATCCTTAAAACATATTTAGCCCATTGATCAACCAATCCCTACCTGCAGGGGCTAAACCATAATAATATCATGGTTTTCCCTGTTAAAGACGTTGTCTGGATGGAAGCATATGAACTATATATAAACTGAGTCAGATGGTCCGTTTCCTCTCCAGTCCAGAAAAGCATGTGTCCACGTCTTCCAAAACTGACTTCAAATTGTGAACTCTGTAATTCTGACTCTTTTACACGTTCTCTGAATCCATCATAAGCTAACTTTGGCCCAGAGAAGACGGCAGTGTCATGCTTTCTAGGTTTTTCCCAGTAGTCCCAGCTTCTGTGGTCTTGAATCGTTTTTGTTTAAGTTCTTTTATCTCATTGCTTTTTTTCCAGTGTTTCCTAGTTTAGTTATTCATGATTCTAGTTCTTAATCTCTTGACTTAATTAGTTCCCTCTTGTGTCCTGTTCATTTTAGTCCAGTGCCTGTGTGGGTCCTTCCTAGCGTCCCCTGTTGTAGTCTGTCATGGCCCAGTGTTTGTTTACCTTTTGTCTGTGTCAAGTTCATGAGTGTTAGTGTCCGACTGTGTTTATGCTTCCTGTTTTACTTTGATGGTCTCTCGCCTCATGCATTATGTTCTGTTTGTGTATCTTGCCTCATTAGTTAGATTCAGTTCTGCTGCGTGTCTCCACTTCTCCTGATCACCTTCTTATTGTCTTATTGTCAGCGTCTCCCTTTGTTCATTATTAGAACGTCAGACATCTTCAGTATTCCTGTTTCGTAGTGTAGGTTTCTGTTAATCAAAGATTTTCACTTCCCGTTTGGATTTTACTCTTCAGCCTAAATAAACTGCTCACCCTCCTGATATTCTGAGTTTGGGTCTTCCTCTTCACGACATGTTTTTCAAACACTGTATTTCTGGAGCATGTTCACACGTGGTTTCTACTTTATATGAAAGAGCTTTAACTTACATTGAACTGGATTCTCAGTGATTTCTTTAAGTGTTCCTGAGCCCATGCATTGATTTCCATGACAGATTCATGCTTGTTTTTAATGTTTTGCCACTCGAGGGCCTGAAGATCTCAGGCATGCATTACTGATTTTTCATCTTGTGCCTTTGCACACAGATTTCTCCAGATTCTCAGGATGTTTTGATAATATACACTGTAGATAATGAGGTCTTTAAAGGTTTCACAATCTTATGCTGAGGAACATATTTCTGAAATTGTTCTACTATTTATAAAGATGTAGTGTTTTCAGATTAATCAATCTTTGCCTCTCTATGATGCCCCTTTTAAACCATCATGTTACTAATCTGTTTCCAATTAACAGCATCTATTTTTCTAGCTTTTCATTGCCCCTCTTTCAAATTTTGAAATGTTTTGCTGTCATCAAATTCAAAATCAAAATTTTCTCTGATGAAACAATAAAATGTTTGATATGTTGTGTATATTCTATTGTAAATGCAGGTTTATGACATTTGCAAATCATTGTATTCTGTTTTTATTATGCAGCATCCAAACTTTTTTGCAATTAGGGCTGCATTTCTACAGTTGTATGCAACGCCAGTTCTTTTAAGCTATGAATTCATTAATTTTAAATGACATCCATGTCCTTTTAACACCATTGACAGTATGAAAACTCACACAATAGGAAATGCCAAACACACAGCAGGACGAATTGAAGCTGACAGCACTCCTCTTTCAAATTAAAATCACCACATCCCTCAAAACTAAACCTGTAACAGTGCTGCTGTGCAGTTTTTCATCCTTTGAGCCAAATCCAGAAAGAATACGGTACTCAGTCTGTGTTTCTATGTATGGAGCTGAGCTGCTTATTACCTCATGGGAACATTTTTTAGTATAAACCTAGTTTGCCATCTAGTGGTTCTGATTTTAATCACAGAGACACTGTCTGTGCAGGAGTTAAATTTTCACAGTTAAGTCTGCATCCCTTCTTAGTGTTTGCATTTAATGAGGAAAATAAATATCAAATGTTTGCTTCATTGCCTGCATACTCAAGTGTTTGGACGGGATCAGTCCTGTAGATTTGCATCACCACTTACCAGTTCATGTGTAATCACAGATTTGTGGAGTATAATCACCCTCTTTCTCTATTTTTAGCTGCCGAGCCTGTGAGCGAGCCCCCGTTCCGCCAGTCCCTCTCACTCTTAATGAGATTTACTAATACTACTACTACTACTACTAATAATAATAATAAATTTTATTTATGAGCGCCTTTCAAGTCACCCAAGGACACTTTACAATAGGATAAAACATTTAGTAAAACAATGGCAGAATAAGAACAATAAAATAAAAGCACAAAATAAAATTAACAAACAGTGGATTCACAGTGAATATGCAGATTTGAACAGATAAGTTTTGAGTTGGGATTTAAACTGTGGGAGAGAACCAATGTTTCTTATTTCTGGGGGCAGAGAGTTCCACAGCCTGGGAGCAGAGCAGCTGAAAGCTCTGCTTCCCATGGTGGTGAGGCAGAAGGAAGGTACAGCAAGCTAGATAGAAGAAGAACGAACGAAGTGAACGGGCAGAACAGGTGGTGGTTAACAGATCAGAAAGGTAAGGAGGAGCGAGGTTATGAATGGCCTTGAAGGTGAGCAGAAGAAGTTTGAAAATTATCCGGAATTTTACAGGGAGCCAGTGAAGTTCTTGAAGAACAGGGGTGATGTGCTGGTAGGAGGGGGTTCTGGTGATAAGTAGATAAGTAGATGGAAGTAGGCAGAACGGGTGAGATTATTGATATGAGATTTATAGGAAAGTGAACTGTCTAGGAAGACACCAAGGCTCTTAACCTGAGGAGAAGGGAAAACTGTGGAGTTATCGATGGTGAGTGAGAAATGGTTTGCCTTCAAAAGGTTGGATTTGATGCCAATAAGGAGGATCTCAGTTTTATCCTCATTGAGCTTTAGAAAATTAGAGGTAAACCAGGATTTTAACTCGGATAGACATTCTGTAAGGGGAAGAAGGTGGGAGGGAGGAATCAGGTTTGCAAGAGAGATATAACTGGGTGTCATCAGCAAAACAGTGAAACTGAAGATCAAATTTGCGGAAGATGGTACCTAGAGGGAGGATGTATATTATGAAGAGACACATGGCACATGGAGCAGCGTAGAGCAGACAATGGAGATGTCTAGACCAACCACATCTAGGACACAAAATGGTCTTTCATATATGGCAGCAGCAACAAGGGCAGGAGCATGAATGCAGCAATATTTAAATGGCTCGCCTTGTTTACCAAGTGTGAAAATCTGTTCTAAATATATCCTCGCTGCAAAGGGCCTTCATGTGCAGGCTTTGTTTTTTCTTCGTCTCTGTTCCCCTGTATATTCAGGACTAAAGTGAGTTTATTCCTTGTCTCCCTGTCCTACATCTTGAGGCCTACTTTTTGACTGGTTCTGCACTTTTCTAAAGTCTGGAAAGGCGTTTTATTATAGTTATGAGAAAGTAATCACTGTTTAATGCATCATCAGGGAAAGTTACCCATAGAAAGCTACAAGGTTTGCATTTTGATGAAAATAAAATATGATGAGGGCAGCATGGTGGCACAGGAGTTGGTGCTATTAACCTTTTTATGTGGAGTTTGCATGTTCTCTTAACATCTGCATGGGCTTTCAGTACAGAGACAAGCGTGGGGTTAGGTTCACTGGTTATTCTAAATTGCCTGTAGGTGTGAATGTGACCATGAACACTTGCTTGTCTCTATGTGATTGCCCTGAGACCGATTACCACAGAGCTAACAAATAAAAATAGGGTGACACCTTACCCACCAATGCAAAACGAATGACTGAAAACAGTGAATTTAATTTCTGTTATGGCGCAACTGACTCATGAGAAAAGACTTTCATGAGAAGAAAAATGGAAGAATGGGACTGTGTTTATGTATCAACGACAGAGTGAGGACAGAAATACTGATGTCACCGAAACAAACTGTAAAGACAAAGCAATCCAGACTATTCGAGGCAGATGTAATTATTGTTGGTTTGGTTAGTTACCCTTCTTTCTTTTGTGCATATCTGAAATTCAAAAGTAACAAAAAAAAGGTTAAACAATAATTAAAAATGAAAGAAAAAATGTAATTATTTGCAGAAACGACCTAACCCTGTAACACCAAGTATATGTTTGATATTTAATGTATGAGTTTTTGAGACCTCTGCATCATCAGTGTGATTTTTATTCATGGGAAAACTTAATAATAATAAGACACATGCAGTGCTAGTGTGAGCAATAAATTGCACAAAAACTTTGCTCAGTTTTCTGCCAGTTATTTCAGGTTCAGGCTTGGGTCAAAACTGATAAATAATTTTGCTTGTTATGAATTTGATGCTTGCAACATATTGCTAAAAGCTTGGGGCCAACAGAATGTAATGCTAACAAAACGATGGAAGATCTCAGTTAGTAGTAACTGGGGAATAAAAAGAGCATCACAGAAAGGCAGAGCTTTTCAGAAGTAAGGACAGGGGTACATCACTCTGTGAAAGACTGTGTGGGCAAAGAGTTCAGCAATTTAAAAAGAACGTTTCTGTTTCTCAAAATAAAATTTATGAGGAAATTCATTGTCTGTAGCTTTCTGAGATTTGAGGTTCTTTGTTTGGTGCCCATAGACTTGTTTATTTAACTTCATGTTTTCTTAAGTGTTTTTGTAGCCTTTAGTTTTTGTTATAATTTAGTCTGGTTGTCTTGGCGATTCTTGTCTTATCCTCTTGCATCAGCTCCTCTTTGTTTAGTTTAGTCCTGTGTCTGGATGTCCCCGTTTAGTTATTGTTCCTCACTTCCTGTTTTATTTTGGTAGTCATTTGTCTTCTGTGTTTTGTACCTTTTCCTGTCTCATTGTCTTTATCCACTTCTCCTTAGTATCTGTGTGAGTACTGTATAAATAATTCGATCTTCCCCTCACTCTTTGTCTCAGTGTCTGTAAACATACACTTGTGTGTTTCCTGGTTGTTCAAGATTGTTACTGGAATCCTTGCGGTTATGGACTTTGTATTTCTGGACTTGTGGTATGCAATTGATAAGTTAAACGAGTTAATGAGGAGTTGAAGACTTCAGAAGAGGTGCAAGAGACAAAACTATCTGGTAAAATTGTGGCTTGCAAATTAAAATGGTCTAAACAGATTGATTAAAATTGTAGGTGAATGGGTGGAGGTCTGTCAGTGGTGACCACAACCAGAAACCAGGGAAGGAAAAACTCCCAACCGAGCCAGGCTCAGAGAGGGGCAGCCATCTGCCATGACTGGTGATTTCTGATGTTTCTATGTGCGTGTTTTTTATGTGTAATGTCTTTCCTTGTATTGGTAAATAGACTGTAGTCAACAGGATTTATCAAAGGGTTGTTTATAAAATAAAAAAATTTAATTTCTGCCAGTATCTTCATGACTCTGTTTTTGTACCTTCTTCACAACCGATTCAGACTTTTGTGGCCATTTAAAATATCTAAATATTGTTATATTTGTGGCAATTTCCATATTCGATATTGGTCAGATCCCATTGAAAGTAGACATTTTTAATGTCAGTGACATTTTCTAACTATTTAAATAAAGGATACATGACAATTACTTTGAGAAAAACTGATTGCAGCTTCTACTTTGTGACAGGAATGTTGTTTGTGGCTTAAGATGACTTGATATCATTCATGAGGAATGCATTTGAAACACACTACCAGTCAAAAGTTTGGACACACCTTCTCATTTAATGTTTTTTCTTCATTTTCATTACTATTTACATTGTAAATTTTTACAGAAGGGATTAAAACTATAAATGAACGCATATGGAATTATGTAGAAAACATAAAAGTGTGACATAACTCAAACATGTTTTAGATTTTTGATTTTTCCAGCCACACTTTGCTTTGATTACTGCTTTCTTTCTTCTTTTGATGAGCCTTATGAGGTTGTCACCTGAAATGGTTTTTCAACAGGAGCTCCCAGAGATGCTGAGCACTTGTTGGCCCTTTTGCGTTCACTCTGCGGTCCATCTCATCCCAAACCATCTTGACTGGGTTTACATCAGGTGACGGTGGAGGCTAGGCCATCTGGCACAGCACTCCATCAATTTCCATCTTGGTCAAATAGTCCTTAGCCTGGAGGTGTGTTTGGGGTCATTGTCCTGTTGAAAACATAAATCATGGCCCAACTGAATGCAAACCAGATGAGATGGCAAGTCGTGACATGATGCTGGTTCAATGTGCCTTCAGTTTTGAATAAATCCCCAACAGTGTCACCATCATCACACCTCCTCCTCCATGCTTCACAGTGGGAACCATGCATGTAGAGAACATCCATCCACCTTTTCTGCATCACACAAAGACACAGAGGGTGAAGCCACAGATCTCAAATTTGGACTAATCAAACAAATCTCTTCTGCTTGTTGCTTTTCCTTAGTTATGTTTTCTTAGCAGCTATTTGACCATAAAGGCCTGATTCACACAGTCTCCTCTGAACAGTTCATGTAGAGATGTGTCTGCTACTGGAACTCTGTGTGGCATTTATCTGGGCTCTAATCTGAGGTGCTGTTAACCTGCGATTTCTGAGGCTGGTGGCTCGAGTGAATTTACCCTCAGCAGCAGAGGGGACTCTTGGTCATCCTTTCCTGGGCGGTCCTCATGTGAGCCGGTTTTGTCATAATGCTTGATGGTTTTTACAACTGTACTTGGGATAAACTCAAAGTTTCAGCAATTTTCCAGTCTGACTGACCTTCAGTTCATTTCTCTTTACTATGGGCTGTAAGCTGTGCACCAACCTGACTTCTGCACAACACAACTGATGGCCCCAACCCCATTAGGAAGGGAAGAAATTCTACAAATGAACCCTGACAAGGCTCACCTGAGAAGTGAAAACCATTTCAGGTGAACATATAAATAAACATGAAGACAGAACTAAACCTACACTAAACATGAGGGGCACAGGAACAAAACCCAAGAACTAGAAATCACAAAACAAAGAAGAACTAGAGCTAGAAATGAACCATAAACCAAAAGACTAGTAATGATAAACCATGATTAAATCAAACATTAATAATAACACAGAACACAAAACACTAGGTCATGGACCCAGGACCGTGACAGGAAGACAGCTGAATAGTTTAACTATTTATAAAACAGTATTATTTCAACCAACTACTTTAACATGTACTGACATGCTCTGGCAAGTCACAGTCTGGTAACAAACCTGCTGGTCCTCAAAATTTCAAAGTGCAGTTTGAACGACGCCATCTGTGATTAATGCAGATGGAGTGCTTAAAGTCCTACAAGTCTTTGACTTAGGTCTTCTTTTGTGCTCTGGTTTTTTATACTTTCTGATAGTAGCATGTCTTTGTTTCAGTCTGGTTTATGAAACCCTGTTTGTTCCTGCCTCCCTTTCTGTTTCCTCAGTCATGTCTTGTTTAGTTCTGTCAAGTTCACACATCTTAGTCCTGTTTGTTTAGTGTTTGTTTAGTTTTGTGTCCTCTTGTCTTGTTGTATTCTGTTCACCTGTCTTTTCCCCAGCTGTTTCCTCTCTCCCTAATTGCTTTGTGTGTATTTAATTCCTCAGTCGCTGTCTGCTTGTTGTCTTGTCCGTCCTCGCAGGATGTTTTGTTTGAAGATTCGTAGATGTTGGATTCTTTGTTTGGCTGTTTCTTTTGAAAATCTGGATTAATTTGTTCTCAGTTTAAGTTAATAAAGCTGCTTTTCAGTTTATCCCCGTGCACCCACACACATGCACACACATCGGCATTATGAAAATATTGGAGAAGAACACCGTACTAAAGCTCTACCTCCTCCCTGTACCCTGCAAAAGTCATACCCTTGAATCGCTTTTTAAACTGACTCATGCTTGGACATTGCTTCATTTCTTTACTTAGTCTGTTCCACAGCTTCACTCCACTCACAGAGATGCAAAAACTTTTTAGTGTTGTATGGATAAAAGGTTGTTTTAAATGTAATTCCCCCCTCAAATTGTATCCCTGTTCCCTTTTAGAAAACAAATTTAGAATATTGTCAGGAAGTAGGATGTTTATTGCTTTATACATAATTTGTGCTGTAAGAAAAAAGAACAGATCTGTGAATTTTAGTATTTTTGATTTTAAGGATAGTGGATTTGTATGATCTCTGTAACCAGTTTTTGGATTATTCTTATGGCTCTTTTTTGTAATATAAAGATTGATGATAGCAAACCTCTGCACAGTAATGCAAATATGGTGAAATCGGTAAACAGTAGAGAATGTGGGATGATTTGTGGTCCAGAATGTGTTTTACTTTACTCTAAATGAAATACTTCTTGAAATTTTGTTATGTATCTGATTTATATGCATCTTCCAGCTTGATTTATCATCTTCTATCACACCAAGAAACATGTGTTCCACAACTCTTTCAATTTCCAGACCATCTATATGAATATGCACTTGTGCGTTTCTCAGGGAATTCCCAAATAAGACTATTTTAGTTTTACTTAGTTTTAGAGATGGTTTATTCCTGTCAAACCATTTTTTAAATTTTGCACATTTCTGATTTAATTGTATCCAGCAGCTCCTTTAGATTCCCCCCAGAACAAAAAAATATTTGTAGTCTGCAAATAATACAAATTTTAATTTATCAGATGCCTTACAAATATCATTTATATAAATAATACATTTTGAAATGCAAAAATATGAAACAACACGCCCAAACTGTCAAAGCTGAATAATAAACAAAAATGGATTTCTTCAGTTTTGAAACGCTTCCCAGGAGAAGTCGCAATATATCCAAAATGTCCTGAAATATCCTGCCTATGAACGCAGCTCAGAATCACATGATGTTTATTTCTTAGTGCAGCTGAGTTTGTGTGTTTCTGTGTATTGTAGAAAACTATAATACTGTTGTTACCGTTTAGAAATTGCAGGTTATAAAACAGTATGAATGTGTTTTGAAACATGGCGGTGCAGCGTTTATCACTGTCAACTCACAGAAAGAAGGTCCTGGGTTTGAATCTGCCAGCTGGTTGGAGCCTTTCTGTGTGGAGTTGGTCTTTTCTCCCTGTACCTGCGTGGGTTCTCTTCAGATACCCCAGCCTCCTCTCACAGTCCAAACACATGCATGAATGATTGTACGTCTCTGTGTTACTCCTGCGATAGACTGCTAACCTGTCCAGGGTGCACCTTACCGTTCACCTCCTGGCACCTGCATAGGCTCCAGTCTCACCACAACTCTGGATTGGATAAGTGATTCAGAAAAAAAAAAGGAGATTTTCAAATGTTTTTTATATGAAATTTTTCACATGAACATAAACTACAGAAGCATTAGACCGACACCTTGTGGTCTCTCTTTGCAGCTGCAAATAATAATCCTTTGATTTGAATCATATTCTTCCTCTGCACCATAAACTCTCAGACTCTTGGACTCTGACCACGAGTGACGTCCTAGTGGATTCATGAACTGTCAGTGCAGATGCTTGTCAGACACCTCATGTGTGCGAGTTTTTAGTGTGACAAAGAAACAACAGACAAGACTTTAACACAGGAAAGAAGCAGCATTTGTTTCGCAGTGACTGTGGTGCACAAGTGGTTTCAGCATCCGCACTTTAATCAGTTCGTGCTATAACGTATATGTAATTAACAAAAAAACCATGACAACCAGAGACTGTCTATACCTTTATGCTTATATGCTCTGGATGGGTTAGAGGAGAGTGTCTTATTGCCTATAGAACATCTTAACAAACATTTTATTGCCATTTCTTTTTTTAAAGCCGATTTTTGTCCTTTTCAGCATTTCCAACAACACTGCAGGTCCTCTTGTTAGGAATCAGTCTGCTCCACTGCGTGAGAGACACGGTTGTTTGAAAGAATTTGACTCTGTGTTTATTTTCTCATAATTAAATCTGGACTTGTTCTCCTTAACATCCCAAATAGATGGAACATATTTAATAAAAACACACATTTTATCACCATATCATGACTTCAGAAACATCACTTTGTGCCTCTGGACCATGTGGAGCCCACCAAAATGACATTTTTTCTCTTCTCCCAGCTTTTTGGAATTTCATGTGTATCATGTTTTGCTACATGTGGCATTTTTTCAGTTGTTTAAAAATGTGTTGTAGAATTTCTATGTTTTGTTTTACGAGAAAAAAAAACATCACTGATGATGTAGAAGTCTCAAAAACTCATGTATCAAATGTGATGCACTTGGCTTTACAGGGTTAAAAAAGTCTTGTTAAAGAGAGGGATGATGCAAAACATTGGGAAACCTGTCCCTGTTTTTCTTCTTGATTGAACAGCTTCTATTTCCTAGCTGTACATCTGGCGGTGGATCTCACATAGTCAGTTCACACGAACAACATACCCCTTCATAGACAGCACAGTTTGACGGGAGTGACAAACCGCGCTACCCATGACACTGTGGTAGCCGTGAAACTATGCTGCTCATGAAACCGCGCTACCTGTGAAACCGCGCTGCCCGTGAAACCGCGCTGCCCGTGAAACCGCGCTACCCGTGAAACCGCGCTGCCCGTGAAACCGCGTTGCCCGTGAAACCGCGCTGCCCGTGAAACCGCGCTGCCCATGAAACTGCGCTGCCTGTGAAATTACGCTGCCCATGAAACCGCGCTACCTGTGAAACCGCGCTACCCGTGAAACCGCGCTACCCGTGAAAACACGCTGCCAGTTAAAACGCGCAGGCAGCACGGTGTGACAGGTGTGACGGGCAGTGTGACGGGTGTGACGGCAGCGCGTTTCTAATCTGTGTGACTGATGTGACGTCATATAACCTTCGCAGACAGCAGCAAGGTGCAAGTGTTGTGACGGGTGTGACGGCAGCGCAGTGTGAACTGGGCGTATACTGAACTCTCTCCTGTCCTCACTCTACACCTACGCCTGCACGGCCACTAGAATCTACAATTTCATTCTCAAGTTTGCGGATGACACAGCAATGGTGAGTGACAGTTTACAAGGAGGATGTCAGTGCCTTTTTACTCCAGTGCTAAGACTACAACTCACCCTCAATATTACAAAACCAGAAGAAATGATAGTGGACTTCTGGAGGTGTAGAAGAGCACATACCCCAATCACCATCAACAGCACTGCTGTGTAAAGAGGGAACAGCTTCCGTTTCCTAGGTTTACATCTGGCGCAGGATCTCACATGGTAAGTTCACACAAACAGCATACACCTTCATAGACAGCACAGTGTTACGTCACGCAGCGCAGTGCGACGGGTATGACCGCAGCGAGGTGTGACCTGTGTATCCGATGTCACTGGTGTGACGTTACGCAGCCTTTGCAGATGGCAGCGCGGTGTTACGTGAGGGGTGTATACTGAGCTCTCTCCTGTCCTCACTCTACACCTATGACTGCATGGCCACTGGTATATCTTATTTCATTGTGAAGGAGGATCTCAGTGCCTTTAAACTTTATTGCTAAGAGAACCATCTCACCCTCAATGTCACAAAAACAGAAGAGATGATCGTGGACTTCTAGAGGTGTTGTAAAGCACATACCCCGATCACCATCAATGGCGCTGCTGTGGAAAGATTGAACAGCTTCCGTTTCCTAGCTGTACATCTGGCGGAGGATCTCACATGATCAGTTCACACGAACAACATACCCCTTCATAGACAGCACAGTTTAACGGGAGTGACAAACTGCGCTACCCGTGACACTGCGGTACCCGTGAAACCATGCTGCCCATGAAAACGCTCTACCCGTGAAACCGTGATACCCGTTAAGCTGCGCTGCCAACTAAGCCGCGCAGGCAGCACTGCATGACGGGCAATGTGACCGGTGTGACGGCAGCGCATTTCTAATCTGTGTGACTGATGTGATGTCATACAATTTTCGCAGATGTGCTGCATGCTACTTAACACCGCGCTGCCATCTGCAAAGGCTGCGTAACGTCACACCAGTGACATCGGATACACAGGTCACACCTCGCTGCGGTCATACCCGTCACACTGCGCTGCGTGACGTAACACTGTGCTGTCTATGAAGGTGTATGCTGTTTGTGTGAACTTACCATGTGAGATCCTGCGCCAGATGTAAACCTAGGAAACGGAAGCTGTTCCCTCTTTACACAGCAGTGCTGTTGATGGTGATTGGGGTATGTGCTCTTCTACACCTCCAGAAGTCCACTATCATTTCTTCTGGTTTTGTAATATTGAGGGTGAGTTGTAGTCTTAGCACTGGAGTAAAAAGGCACTGACATCCTCCTTGTAAACTGTCACTCACCATTGCTGTGTCATCCGCAAACTTGAGAATGAAATTGTAGATTCTAGTGACCGTGCAGGCGTAGGTGTAGAGTGAGGACAGGAGAGAGTTCAGTATACGCCCAGTTCACACTGCGCTGCCGTCATACCCGTCACAACACTTGCACCTTGCTGCTGTCTGCGAAGGTTATATGACGTCACATCAGTCACACAGATTAGAAACGTGCTGCCTGTCACACCTGTCACACCGTGCTGCCTGCGCGTTTTAACTGGCAGCGCGGTTTAACGGGTATCACAGTTTCACGGGTAGTGTGTTTTCATAGGCAGCGCGGTTTTACGGGTAGCGTGTTTTCACGGGCAGCGCGGTTTAACGGGTAGCGCGGTTTCACGGGTAGCGCGGTTTCACGGGTAGCACGGTTTCACGGGCAGCGCGGTTTCACGGGTAGCGCGGTTTCACGGTTAGCGCGGTTTCACGGGTAGCACGGTTTCACGGGTAGCGCGGTTTTATGGGCAGCGCGGTTTAAGCAATAAAGTTTAAAGGCACTGAGATCCTCCTTGTAACCGTCACCAACCACTGTTGTGTCATCCGCAAACTTCACAATGAATTAGGAGATATTAGTGGTCGTGCAGTCGTAGGTGTAGAGTGAGTACATGAGAGTTCAGTATCCACCCCTGACGTAACACCAAGCTACCGTCTGCGAAGGGTGCATGACATTACACCGGTCAAACCGCGCTGCTGTCTCACCAGTCACATCCGGGATTAACCTTTGGTGATAAGACCCACCATTGTTGTATGGTCCGCAAACTTGACAATGAAATTGGAGATACTAGTGGCCGTGCAGTCGTAGGTGTAGAGTGAGGACAGGAGAGAGCGCAGTATACACCCCTGTCGCTACACCGACCTGCCGTCTGCGATGGTTGTATGACGTAACAACGCACTGCCCTCTGCGAAGGCTGCATGACGTCACACTGGTCACACCGGTCACACCGCGCTGCTGTCACACCCAAGACACCGCGCTGCGGTCATACCCGTCACACTGCGCTCCGTGACGTAACACTGTGCTGTCTATGAAGGCGTATGCTATTTGTGTGAACTGACCATGTGTTCACACCATTCACACCAGTGACCCAGTTCACACCGCGCTGCCGTTACACCCGTCACACCAGTCGCACCTTGATGCCGTCTGCGAAAATTGTATGACATCACATCAGTCACACAGATTAGAAATGCGCTGCTGTCACACCGGTCACATTGCCCGTCATGCAGTGCTGCCTGCGCAGTTTAGTTGGCAGCGTGGATTAACGGGTAGCGCGGTTTCACGGGTAGCGCAGTTTCACGGGTAGCGCGGTTTCACGGGTAGCGCGGTTTAACGGGTAGCGCGGTTTCACGGGTAGCGCGGTTTAACGGGTAGCGCGGTTTAACGGGTAGCGCGGTTTAACGGGTAGCACGGTTTCACGGGTAGCGCGGTTTAACGGGTAGCGCGGTTTCACGGGTAGCGCGGTTTCACGGGTAGCACGGTTTCACGGGTAGCGCGGTTTCACGGGCAGCGCGGTTTAAGCAATAAAGTTTAAAGGCACTGAGATCCTCCTTGTAACCGTCACCAACCACTGTTGTGTCATCCGCAAACTTCACAATGAATTAGGAGATATTAGTGGCCGTGCAGTCGTAGGTGTAGAGTGAGTACATGAGAGTTCAGTATCCATCCCTGACGTAACACCAAGCTACCGTCTGCGAAGGGTGCATGGCATTACACCGGTCAAACCACGCTGCTATTACACCAGTCACATCCGGGATTAACCTTTGGTGATAAGACCCACCATTGTTGTTTGGTCCGCAAACTTGACAATGAAATTAGAGATACTAGTGGCCGTGCAGTCGTATGTGTAGAGTGAGGACAGGAGAGAGCGCAGTATACACCCCTGACGCTACACCGACCTGCCGTCTGCGATGGTTGTATGACGTAACAACGGTCACAATGCCCTCTGCGAAGGCTGCATGATGTCACACTGGTCACACCGGTCACACCGCGCTGCTGTCACACCCAAGACACCGCGCTGCCATCACAGCGCCATTGATGGTGATCGGGGTATGTGCTTTACAACACCTCTAGAAGTCCACGATCATCTCTTCTGTTTTTGTGACATTGAGGGTGAGATGGTTCTCTTAGCAATAAAGTTTAAAGGCACTGAGATCCTCCTTCACAATGAAATAAGAGATACCAGTGGCCATGCAGTCATAGGTGTAGAGTGAGGACAGGAGAGAGCTCAGTATACACCCCTCACGTAACACCGCGCTGCCATCTGCAAAGGCTGCGTAACGTCACACCAGTGACATCGGATACACAGGTCACACCTCGCTGCGGTCATACCCGTCACACTGCGCTGCGTGACGTAACACTGTGCTGTCTATGAAGGTGTATGCTGTTTGTGTGAACTTACCATGTGAGATCCTGCGCCAGATGTAAACCTAGGAAACGGAAGCTGTTCCCTCTTTACACAGCAGTGCTGTTGATGGTGATTGGGGTATGTGCTCTTCTACACCTCCAGAAGTCCACTATCATTTCTTCTGGTTTTGTAATATTGAGGGTGAGTTGTAGTCTTAGCACTGGAGTAAAAAGGCACTGACATCCTCCTTGTAAACTGTCACTCACCATTGCTGTGTCATCCGCAAACTTGAGAATGAAATTGTAGATTCTAGTGGTCGTGCAGGCGTAGGTGTAGAGTGAGGACAGGAGAGAGTTTAGTATACACCCCTGACGTAACACTGCGCAGCCCTCTGCTAAAGCTGCATGACTTCGCACCCGTCACACCGCGCTGCGGGACGTATACAAGTTCAGTATACACCTTTGACGTAACACCACTCTGCCGTCTGCAAAGGCAGCATGATGTTACACCGCAACACAGCATTCACACCGGTCACCCAGTTCACACTGCGCTGCCGTCACACCCGTAACAACAGTCGCACCTTGATGCTGTCTGCGAAGGTTATATGACGTCACATCAGTCACACAGATTAGAAACGCGCTGCCGTCACACCCGTCACACTGCCCGTCACACTGCCCGTCACACTGCCCGTCACACCTGTCACACCGTGCTGTCTGCGCGTTTTATCTGGCAGCATGGTTTAACGGGTATCACAGTTTCACGGGTAGTGTGTTTTCATAGGCAGCGCGGTTTCACGGGTAGCGCGGTTTCACGGGTAGCGCGGTTTCACGGGTAGCGCGGTTTAATGGGTAGCGCGGTTTCACGGGCAGCGCGGTTTCACAGGTAGCGCGGTTTCACGGGTAGCGCGGTTTCACGGGTAGCGCGGTTTCACGGGTAGCGCGGTTTCACAGGCAGCGCAGTTTAATGGGCAGCGCGGTTTCATGAGCAGCATGGTTTCACGGGTACCACAGTGTCATGGGTAGCGCGGTTTGTCACTCCCGTCAAACTGTGCTGTCTATGAAGGGGTATGTTGTTCGTGTGAACTGACTATGTGAGATCCTCCGCCAGATGTACAGCTAGGAAACGGAAGCTGTTCAATCTTTCCACAGCAGCGCCGTTGATGGTGTTCGGGGTTATGCTTTACTACACCTCTAGAAGTCCACTATCATCTCTTCTGTTTTTGTGACATTGAGGGTGAGATGGTACACCCCTGACGTAACACCGCACTGCCGTCTGCTAAGGCTGAATGACTTAACACCGCGCCGCCTTCTGTGAAGGCTGCGTGACTTCGCACCGGTTACACCGCACTGCCGTCACACCAGTCATACCACTCAGCTGCTGTCTGCGAAGGTTGCATGACGTCACATCGGTCATACAGATTAGAAACACCCTCCGTCACACCCGACACACTGTCCGTCACACACAATCACACCGTGCTGCCTGCGGGGTTTGACTGGCAGCGCGGTTTAAGGGAGAACAGACGCTTTTTGAAGAAAACAATTTTCTAGTGCTTGTGTTCACAATCTACATACAACATACAACTTTGACTCGTGCTTCGCTCGAGGCATGTTGGCATATGACAGGAGGGGCAAACAGTTGCTACCTTCCTGTCTTAGTTCCCATAGCAAAGGTAACACCTTTTTCAAGTAGGTGTTGGACAGTCACATCAGCCGGTGGGGTTTTCCTCACTCTTGGAAGTCTCATTGTTGCTCAGTTTGGGGCTTTCACTGTAGTATAAGCTCTCTCTTTTACGTATAGCATAACCCCAGAGGTCTCAGGTAGATCTAGTGAAGTCTCTAAAGTTTGGATTACTTCCAGGCCGGGAAGCTTCCCATCGACATGACAAATAGAATCTTTTTTCTTAAAGATGACTGACAGTGGCCCTACTCCCTTTGATCCTGTATGATGTATGAGCGCGTTTTCACGGGTAGCGTTGTTTCGTGGGCAGCATGGTTTCGCGGTTACCGCAGTGTCACCGGTAGCTCGGTTTGTCACTCCCGTGAAACTGCACTGTCTATGAAAGGGTATGTTGTTCGTGTGAACTGACCATGTCAGATCCTCTGCCAGATGTACAGCTAGGAAACGGAAGCTGTTCTCTCTTTCCACAGCACATCGGGGTATGTGCTTTACAACACCTCTAGAAGTCCACGATCATCTCTTCTGTTTTTGTGACATTGAGGGTGAGATGGTTCTCTTAGCAATAAAGTTTAAAGGCACTGAGATCCTCCTTCACAATGAAATAAGAGATACCAGTGGCCATGCAGTCATAGGTGTAGAGTGAGGACAGGAGAGAGCTCAGTATACACCCCTCACGTAACACCGCGCTGCCATCTGCAAAGGCTGCGTAACGTCACACCAGTGACATCGGATACACAGGTCACACCTCGCTGCGGTCATACCCGTCACACTGCGCTGCGTGACGTAACACTGTGCTGTCTATGAAGGTGTATGCTGTTTGTGTGAACTTACCATGTGAGATCCTGCGCCAGATGTAAACCTAGGAAACGGAAGCTGTTCCCTCTTTACACAGCAGTGCTGTTGATGGTGATTGGGGTATGTGCTCTTCTACACCTCCAGAAGTCCACTATCATTTCTTCTGGTTTTGTAATATTGAGGGTGAGTTGTAGTCTTAGCACTGGAGTAAAAAGGCACTGACATCCTCCTTGTAAACTGTCACTCACCATTGCTGTGTCATCCGCAAACTTGAGAATGAAATTGTAGATTCTAGTGGTCGTGCAGGCGTAGGTGTAGAGTGAGGACAGGAGAGAGTTTAGTATACACCCCTGACGTAACACTGCGCAGCCCTCTGCTAAAGCTGCATGACTTCGCACCCGTCACACCGCGCTGCGGGACGTATACAAGTTCAGTATACACCTTTGACGTAACACCACTCTGCCGTCTGCAAAGGCAGCATGATGTTACACCGCAACACAGCATTCACACCGGTCACCCAGTTCACACTGCGCTGCCGTCACACCCGTAACAACAGTCGCACCTTGATGCTGTCTGCGAAGGTTATATGACGTCACATCAGTCACACAGATTAGAAACGCGCTGCCGTCACACCCGTCACACTGCCCGTCACACTGCCCGTCACACTGCCCGTCACACCTGTCACACCGTGCTGTCTGCGCGTTTTATCTGGCAGCATGGTTTAACGGGTATCACAGTTTCACGGGTAGTGTGTTTTCATAGGCAGCGCGGTTTCACGGGTAGCGCGGTTTCACGGGTAGCGCGGTTTCACGGGTAGCGCGGTTTAATGGGTAGCGCGGTTTCACGGGCAGCGCGGTTTCACAGGTAGCGCGGTTTCACGGGTAGCGCGGTTTCACGGGTAGCGCGGTTTCACGGGTAGCGCGGTTTCACAGGCAGCGCAGTTTAATGGGCAGCGCGGTTTCATGAGCAGCATGGTTTCACGGGTACCACAGTGTCATGGGTAGCGCGGTTTGTCACTCCCGTCAAACTGTGCTGTCTATGAAGGGGTATGTTGTTCGTGTGAACTGACTATGTGAGATCCTCCGCCAGATGTACAGCTAGGAAACGGAAGCTGTTCAATCTTTCCACAGCAGCGCCGTTGATGGTGTTCGGGGTTATGCTTTACTACACCTCTAGAAGTCCACTATCATCTCTTCTGTTTTTGTGACATTGAGGGTGAGATGGTACACCCCTGACGTAACACCGCACTGCCGTCTGCTAAGGCTGAATGACTTAACACCGCGCCGCCTTCTGTGAAGGCTGCGTGACTTCGCACCGGTTACACCGCACTGCCGTCACACCAGTCATACCACTCAGCTGCTGTCTGCGAAGGTTGCATGACGTCACATCGGTCATACAGATTAGAAACACCCTCCGTCACACCCGACACACTGTCCGTCACACACAATCACACCGTGCTGCCTGCGGGGTTTGACTGGCAGCGCGGTTTAAGGGAGAACAGACGCTTTTTGAAGAAAACAATTTTCTAGTGCTTGTGTTCACAATCTACATACAACATACAACTTTGACTCGTGCTTCGCTCGAGGCATGTTGGCATATGACAGGAGGGGCAAACAGTTGCTACCTTCCTGTCTTAGTTCCCATAGCAAAGGTAACACCTTTTTCAAGTAGGTGTTGGACAGTCACATCAGCCGGTGGGGTTTTCCTCACTCTTGGAAGTCTCATTGTTGCTCAGTTTGGGGCTTTCACTGTAGTATAAGCTCTCTCTTTTACGTATAGCATAACCCCAGAGGTCTCAGGTAGATCTAGTGAAGTCTCTAAAGTTTGGATTACTTCCAGGCCGGGAAGCTTCCCATCGACATGACAAATAGAATCTTTTTTCTTAAAGATGACTGACAGTGGCCCTACTCCCTTTGATCCTGTATGATGTATGAGCGCGTTTTCACGGGTAGCGTTGTTTCGTGGGCAGCATGGTTTCGCGGTTACCGCAGTGTCACCGGTAGCTCGGTTTGTCACTCCCGTGAAACTGCACTGTCTATGAAAGGGTATGTTGTTCGTGTGAACTGACCATGTCAGATCCTCTGCCAGATGTACAGCTAGGAAACGGAAGCTGTTCTCTCTTTCCACAGCACATCGGGGTATGTGCTTTACAACACCTCTAGAAGTCCACGATCATCTCTTCTGTTTTTGTGATATTGAGGGTGAGATGGTTCTCTTAGCAATAAAGTTTAAAGGCACTGAGATCCTCCTTGTAACCGTCACCAACCACTGTTGTGTCATCCGCAAACTTCACAATGAATTAGGAGATATTAGTGGCCGTGCAGTCGTAGGTGTAGAGTGAGTACATGAGAGTTCAGTATCCACCCCTGACGTAACACCAAGCTACCGTCTGCGAAGGGTGCATGACATTACACCGGTCAAACCGCGCTGCTGTCACACCAGTCACATCCGGGATTAACCTTTGGTGATAAGACCCACCATTGTTGTATGGTCCGCAAACTTGACAATGAAATTGGAGATACTAGTGGCCGTGCAGTCGTAGGTGTAGAGTGAGGACAGGAGAGTTCAGTATCCACCCCTGACGTAACACCAAGCTACCGTCTGCGAAGGGTGCATGACATTACACCGGTCACACAGATTAGAAACGCGCTGCCGTCACACCCGTCACACTGCCTGTCACACCTGTCACACCGTGCTGCCTGCGCGTTTTACCTGGCAGCGTGGTTTAACGGGTATCACAGTTTCACGGGTAGTGAGTTCTCATAGGCAGCGCGGTTTTACGGGTAGCGAGTTTTCACGGGCAGCGCGGTTTTACGGGCAGCGCGGTTTTACGGGTAGCGCGGTTTCACGGGTAGCGCGGTTTCACGGGTAGCGCGGTTTCACGGGTAGCGCGGTTTCACAGGCAGCGCGGTTTTACGTGCAGCGCGGTTTCATGGGCAGCATGGTTTCACGGGTACCACAGTGTCATGGGTAGCGCGGTTTGTCACTCCCGTCAAACTGTGCTGTCTATGAAGGGGTATGTTGTTCGTGTGAACTGACTATGTGAGATCCACCGCCAGATGTACAGCTAGGAAACGGAAGCTGTTCAATCTTTCCACAGCAGCGCCGTTGATGGTGTTCGGGGTTATGCTTTACTACACCTCTAGAAGTCCACTATCATCTCTTCTGTTTTTGTGACATTGAGGGTGAGATGGTACACCCCTGACGTAACACCGCACTGCCGTCTGCTAAGGCTGAATGACTTAACACCGCGCCGCCTTCTGTGAAGGCTGCGTGACTTCGCACCGGTCACACCGCACTGCCGTCACACCCGTCATACCACTCAGCATGACGTAACAAGGTGCTGCTGTCTGCGAAGGTTGCATGACGTCACATCGGTCATACAGAATAGAAACACCCTGCCGTCACACCCGACACACTGTCCGTCACACCCATCACACCGTGCTGCCTGCGGGGTTTGACTGGCAGCGCGGTTTAAGGGAGAACAGACGCTTTTTGAGGAAAACAATTTTCTAGTGCTTGTGTTCACAATCTACATACAACATACAACTTTGACTCGTGCTTCGCTCGAGGCATGTTGGCATATGACAGGAGGGGCAAACAGTTGCTACCTTCCTGTCTTAGTTCCCATAGCAAAGGTAACACCTTTTTCAAGTAGGTGTTGGACAGTCACATCAGCCGGTGGGGTTTTCCTCACTCTTGGAAGTCTCATTGTTGCTCAGTTTGGGGCTTTCACTGTAGTATAAGCTCTCTCTTTTACGTGTAGCATAAGGACCGCCACTGGGTACAGGGCATTGAAGATGGTAACAGTGGGTGGATTACATTCTTAAACATAGTTACAGTGCTTTCAGAAAGACATCTACTGTGATAAAGTCTACTCTCCACTGCTGTGTAATCAATTATTGTAAATGTAAATGTTATGAGGAAATGATCAGACAGGAGAGGGTTTTCAGGAAACACTGTTAAATGTTCAGTTTCTATGCCATATGTTAAAACAAGATCTAGAGTGTGATTAAAGTGGTGGGTGGGTTCTTTTACATTTTGAGAGAAGCCAATTGAGTCTAATAACAGATTAAATGCCATGTTGAGGCTGTCATTTTTAGCTTCTACATGGATGTTAAAATCACCCACAATAATTATTTTATCTGAGCTGAGCACTAAATCAGATAAAAAGTCTGAGAAATCAGACAGAAACTCTGTGCAAGGCCCAGGTGGACGATAGATGATAACAAGTAAGACTGGTTTCTGAGTTTTACAGCTGGGGTGGACAAGGCTCAGCATCAGGCTTTCAAATGAATTAGAAGTCTGTCTTGGTCTTTGGTTGATTAATAGGCTGGTGAGAAAAATTACTGCCACTGATGCTGCCGCTGATACTGTATTGTTCTTTCTTTGTGATTGTTTATGTTTAAGTTGTTTGTTGCTGGTTTTTAGTTTGTTTTTTGTCTTTTTGGGAGCTGACACAGTTTCTATTGAGGTGGGTTTTTGGGGGGGTAGCAGGAGGAGAGAAGCTGCAGAGAGGCGTGTAAGACTGCAACTCTACTTCCTGGTCCCAACTCTGGATAGTCATATTTTGGGGGGTTTAATAAATTTGTCCATATTTCTAGAATTGAGAGCTGCTCCATCCAAAGTGGGATGGATGCCGTCTCTCCTAACAAGACCAGGTTTCCTCCAGAGGGTTTGCCAATTATCTATGAAGCCCACATCGTTTCTGGGACACCACTCAGACAGCCAGTAATTTAAGGAGAACATGCAGCTAAACATGTCACTCCTGGTCTGATTGGGGAAGGGACCAGAGAAAACTACAGAGTCCGACATTGTTTTGGCAAAGTTGCACACCGATTCAATATTGATTTTAGTGACCTCCGATTGGCGTAACCGGGTGTCATTACTGCAATTATAATTGAATTATAATTTTACTAAATTTACGTTTACCCTTAGCCAGTAGTTTTAAATTTCCCTCAATGTCGCCTGCTCTGGCCCCTGGAAGACAATTGACTATGGTTGCCGGTGTCTCTAGCTTCACATGTCTGAGAACAGAATCACCAATTACCAGAGTTTCACTCACTCTGGTGTGTCGCCGAGTGGGGAAAAACGGTTAGACACATGAACAGGTTGGTGGTGTACCTGGGGCTTCTGTTTAAGACTATTCTTCCTCCTCACAGTCACCCAGCCGCCCTCTTTCCCCAACTGCTTGGGGTCTGCCAGGGAACAGCTAGCGGGGCCTACGTTATCTTCGGCTTCACTGCGTATAGGGGCCTGGCTAGCTACGGGTGAATGAAGGGTGCAAAGCAGAGTCTCCAATTCAGTAATCCTGGCCTCCAGAGCTGCAAATATCCTACATTTGTTACAAGTATCATTACTACTAAAGGAGGCCGAGGAGTAACTAAACATCTGACACAATGAGCAGAAAAGTGCAGGAGGGACAGGTGAAGAGGCCATGGTGCTAGCGAGTCAGCTACGATCTAAGCTAGGCTAGCGAAACAATAAAGACACAATGAGTGAATACTTTGGCTATAAATTAGGGAGTGACTACGATGACCTGGATGACTTAGTACCTTCACAGACACAGAGTTGAAAATGATAAACTAACTGTGAAATATTTATTTTGAAGCTTTACATTTGCTGTGCTTGTGATTTCACTCACTGAAGAACAAAATAGTTGTATGGATGCATTCACCCCACACATTTCCCTCACTGGGTCTACTGACTGCAGGTGGGAAGCAGAGACGGAGCCAGACATTTGAAACACCCGGGGCTTAGCCCTAAAGGGTAGTATGCATGTGGGATTTTTTTTTTTTTTTTTTGGGGGGGGGGCTGTAGAAATGACTGAAAGATTAATAGGCTCTGTTTTGAGTTTTGTTCAAAAAAGAATGACTTCATATAGGAAAAACATATATCACATATGCAGGACACCTTAAGCTAGGTTTTTAATTAAGCAGCAAGGCAGAACAAAATCAGGGCTGTATCAAGACACAGGGACTAAACCCCAATTCAACCAGACCAAGAACTGATCCGGAATTAAAACAGGACTACAACAGTTCAAAATCAGGACTACTTAGGACTTAACCAAGACAGAACAAGAATCAGAACTAGATGATAGTAGCACTAAAAATCATCATAGACCTGCACTACACTTATTTTTTAATTCTACCAAAGAACACTATTTAGATTGAGAAAAGTTTATATAATTATTTAGCCTTGTTGTGCAAACAAGCCTGCATAACTTAATAAATATAGAATTTGAAAAATAACAAACCTAAAAAGAAACACTAGGTACGTGAAACATGAGTACCTATGATACGGTGATACTTTTGGTAAACAACCATTTGACTAACATGTGTGTCTCACCTGCTCTTGTTCCATCTCTGTGCTGTCCTCATTCTCTCTCTCCCTCTTTGTTCCTCTCTCTCCCTCTTTGTGCTGACAATCAAGCCAAACACCAACACCACTTTCAGCTTGTTGTGTTTGTGGATATATGACTGACTTTAATTATCCATAAAATCATCAGATTCTCTGTAAGATTAAGGTCGACTATATATATATATTTAGAAGTAGAGGCTTTAAAACCAAGTTAATGCTGAAAGTACAAACATTACTAGTGTCACATAACTTTGCCGACATGTTGCCAAATGCAATGTTTTAATGTTCTTCATTATTAAACATTCGCACATGAATAAGTGACGTCATATTCAGTACTTACTTTTGACAGTTCACTTTTCGGCCGCTCCCTTCTGCCGTATTTTGCTGCAAAATTATCCACACCCACCGCCGCGCTATGACTTGTGGGATATATGGGACCACGAAGCGTGCACCGGACAACGCTTGATATTTGGGGAAATCGACAGCGCATTTGGAGTATGCATTTGAAGTACACTTTGAATTGGGACAGCCATCGTCGCGTGGCGGTGACATAACCGCACTTAAAATGCGTACTTCAAGCGTGCAGACCCTGAAATGGGACACAGCTTTAGACTGCTGGGGGCTTAGAGTTTCTTCTTCATTCATCTGTTTTTCACTTAGTGAATATTTTTTAACTCTTTTTTTATAGTTTGTCCTTTCTCCAGTCTCCCTCTGCTCTGTTCTTTCTCCCCTCATCCCCAACCCCGCGTGCCAAATGGCTACCCCTCCCTGAATCTGCTTCTTGATTTCTTCCTGTTAAAAGGGAGTTTTTCCTTCCCACTGTCACCAAGTGCTTCAACATCTGAGCGGTATGGACTTATATTTAGGGTTTCTCTCTAACATATTGAGATCTTTAACCTATTATATAAAAAGGTAACAGTTTAGGTGACAGCTGGTTTTACTTGTCACTATATAAATAAAATTGAATTAAATGAACTGACATTTTGCAAAAGTTCACAGTTGGGGTGCTTCAGTGTCATCTTTCTGCCTTTGCATCATTTTCAGATCCTTGGTATTGAGTATTAGCGCAGTTTAAAGAGTAAGACAACTTATCTCGATCAGAACCAACACATGATAATTCATGATAAATAATTATAATGCATAACAAATAATTCTGCCCTGCCTTAAACAGTGAATTAATTTTAAGTAGTCAAAGTTCTGAGAAAACCTTGAGTGTTGCCCAAGCTTTTCTTCTGTTTGCAGGAGTAATTTTCTCTACAATAAATAAATACATAAATAATGTGAAGATGCCTGTTAAAGTTCAAGGGCATGTCTATATCTTTACATTACTTTATTTATTAGTCAAACCAATAAAATAAGCAGAAAATTAAATGCATATTATTCTCAGTGTGACATTTGGACTTTTTTGTGTTATAGAGAGCCGTGTGGTACGAAAAATAATGTTATAAATAGTGCCACCTAAAGGTCCATCTAAGAATTGTGCGTGATTGCCTGTTGTTATGCACAATTCTTAGGTCCGTTAGGCTGGACGTCAATTTTCTTATACAGAAAAACAAGACATTTAATGCTAAACTAAATTAATCTGATAAATATCGCTAGACTCTTCAGCTGACTGAATCAATTTTTGACATTTGTTTGAGTCAAAACAGTTTTAAATGTCTTCTCTGAGTTCAAGATCCAAGTAAAGCGTAAAAAACTGTTGTTTTTTCTGCATTTATTTGTTTACCGTACTATGAGTTAAGATATATGAGGCTATATAAAATAATAAATAAATAAATAACCTCATGAGAACCAATTTATTCATTTATATCCTCTGTAATGGACATTTGTTTTTTTTGTCTTTATCTTTCGACTTATTTGAGCTACCCTATAAGTCATACATACTAAATAGAGGAAAATAGAGGAAATCCCGGGATTTCCATTGGTATCTGATTTTGTGTCTTTTAGCTCCAAAGAGGAAGGAAATAACAAAAGAAAAGGTTTAATTGAGAAGATTATTTTTTCCTTTGTTCTCAGGAGGATGAATAATATGTTGAAATGTTCAGTACCCCAGGCTTTGTTTTGTACGGAGCCCCGCAGGGGACATGGGAGAAAAAAAAATTAAGACGGACTTTTGCGAGATCTCGCAAAACTTTTGCGAGATCTCGCAAAACAAACTCGGGATCTCGCAAAACTTTTGCGAGATCTCGCAAAACAAACTCGGGGGGAAAAAAAAACAAAAAAAAAAAAAAAAAAACTCGGGATCTCGCAAAAGATCCCGCTCCTTTTGATAGCGTTTCAGTTGAAGGGTGAGTACGGAGCCCCCGTAGGTGCAGACATGGAGGAGGATTTAGAACATTTCTTGCGGTCAAGAGAGGTCCCACACGACGACATCATGCACATGCAACAAGACAAAGTACGTATAAACAACAAAGCATTAAACACCGCGATTCAAAAGGCGAGAAACTTGTTGAAAAACCTAGGTCGTATATGCAGGCCTTTAATGTTAATTCTTGTAAATATGTTCAGGTTCATTAAACATAACTGTTAAGTGCACATATGTTTTGAAATTTCAAATCGTGTCCAAATTCATGGGCTGCATCCTCCCGAGGACTCGGGCTTCGTGGTCTACGTGGGGCGGGTCCTCAGAAGTAGGCCGGAAGTAAACGGCTGGGGAAATTGGACGGTCTAGCCTTCTGATTAGCGTCACCACTGCGTTGGTGGAGTTTATTAAACTCGTCCGTCTGCTCCTTTCTATCTAATGCTGGGCTCACACTGTGCGATTTTTACAGTCGCGCGATTCAGCTCCTGCTCAAACTGTACATTGACTCGCAGGGGTTAGAAGTTCGTAGGTCACGATGCAGGGTCTCACACTATACGACCCGATGCTCTGATGCGACCCGAGTGCTCACACTGTGCGTCCATAAAATGAAGGTTATAACAGAAATTCTGTCGCTTGCTCTCCCTCTCTGTCTTTCACTCACACAGACACGCACACCACCGCCATCAACTTTGCTAAATTGCTACAAACAGATTTGAAATCCTCACGACCAAGCGATTGATGATCGGGAGCTGGTCGTGAGGTGTTAATCGCTTCTCGTTACCCCAGGTATACTATACGATGCACGACGAAGGCCAAAATCGGGCCATCGCAAAAACAGTCGCACGACTCAAAAATCGGCTCAAAATGGGCCAAAAATCGCACAGTGTGAGCCCAGCATAAGCGGTGTAAAAACCAAGGAGGAACCCACCCAGGGGATTAATAAAGTTTTATTTTATCTAATTTAATCTAATAACTTTAATCTCAGCCAAACCGGTTTACTCACGAACAAATAAAACACTGAAAAAAGCCAAACATTAACATTTTTAGGTTGTCTAAGTGTTTTATATATTACGTTTAGCCTGAGTAGCAAAAGTCCGAGGTGAGCTGAAAATGATGTGCCGGGAGTTGTGCCGTTCTCGGCGGCTTTAGTGACCGTTGAGCTCTAGGCTGGCTATCGAGCTGGTGGGTAACAGACATCAACGAAAACGTCGAAGCACTTGCAAATATGTATATATCTTGATAAACCGAGCAGATATTTCAAGTTTACACACCCACGTTCTCGCCTGAAATATGTTAAAAGTTCATTTTGTGACCCAGAAAGATTAATAACAGTCATTTTAAAACTTATTAGCGGCTGCCATTACCGGAAACTGAGTTTGGCTGGGCCGCACTTTGAATTCTGGGATATGGTGGGCCACGAAGCACACCCCCGACCCATCCTTCAAATTCGGTGAAAAGTGAATGTATGTAATTCTTTGTATTACACCCCCTGGTATATGTTAATTTTGTTCTGGTTGTATACATGTTCTGTATACTGTTTCTTAATAAAGTTTAATAATTAAAAAAAAAAAATTCGGTGAAAAGGAGGACGCATTTGTCCGCTGCATTCGGAGGAGTCTACGAATTTAAAATAGAATCTTTGTCGAGATTGCCATAATTGTTGTACATTTCTGTGCAAATAAAAAAAAAACTAGTAAGGATTTTGGATAGCCTTCGGCGCATCGCTGTGACGTAATCGGTCTACAAAAGCGTCCTCAGGAGGATGCAGCCCATGAATTTGGACAATGTGATAAATAAAGTTAAAAGAAAAAGAGGTTGCAGCCCATGAATTTGGATGTTGTTATCTGGCTGTGCCATTACCATGGTAACATGGACACCATAGCACAAAATACTTGGTGGAACTTACCTTACTTATACCTTACTAGCAAAATATTTTTTAGTAACGTAGTATATAAATATCTACTACTATTACTATACTAATACTAACAGAGCAACAGTAAGGTAATAAGACACAAGTTGTCAGAGTAACTTTTGATAATGATCATGAACAGTGATTAAGAACTCTATTTCTAATACAGTTAGTATTCCATGTGTGCTAGTGTGGCTTCCTAGAATAAAAGTATATTAATAGCATTTCTCTAATGTTTTATGTCTGCAGGTGGATAAGGCAGTGCTGTCCGTCATGACTGATGTACAAATGGCAAAATACATAAGGACATATGGTGACAGAGTAGCTGTCCAGTCCTTCTGTCAACAAACTAAGTACAGCACAGATAAAGAGACTCTTCTGCAGAACCTAAGAGATAAAATTGCGGCACGGAAAGTAAGATCAAAAACCAAAGGAGTGCTGTGTGGTTCATCAGGTGTGTTCCACAAGCAAGGTGAAGGGATGGCAAGACAGAGAAATACTGCAGGAGAGAAGACCTGCAGAAAAATAGAAATCGGATGGCTTCATTTAAGCAGTAATGAATACCGTCAAGTGAGAACCAGAAATGGTGAAGGAACAAGACATGCAACTGTGGAAAAAACTACAACTGTAGCTAAGATTTTGGAAATGGGAAAGGACCTGTTTTTTCCAGATGGGTACTCGCCAAAAGGGAGAGTTGAAGACTTTGTCATTGATGTCTGTGATTTTAAAAGAAATCCGATTGCTTTAGATGACACTGTTGGCAAACTTTATGAACAAACCAAATTGAAGCTCATGAGATTTTACATTTGCACAAAAGATGAAACACCATCAACAGTTCAGTCCTCATCTGAAGAGGATTTTTCTGTCAGCATAACTGAAGAAGATTCACCGGTGACATTACTTGGATTTGACAGTGAGACAGATGATTTTGTCCCAGATCTACTTGACCATGGGGATTCATCTGACAGTGACACTGGCAAACAGGTTTGTTAAAATAAGAAAGTTATTATTACAAATAATGATCACTTTAAAGTTACTGTATTTTGTTGTGTTTATTAGTGCTTGGTGGTAACATGCGACATGTTCTAATTTTGTTGTACTATTGTACTAGGTATGACTGTGCAACGGCAATAAAGAGTTGTCTTATTCAAGTGCTTTATGTACATCTACGAATATTTGCACTTCTGTAGGATGAAATTATTCAAGGAATTTGTTGTTGACTTGTGTGGTAAGGTACATTTAATACATCTGTGAAAGACTTACAGCTTTGTATTCATTAACATGTACTAAATGACTGGCTGCTGAAAAAATAATTGAGTTATTTTCGTTTGTTTCTTGTGTTTGTTTTCTGGTTCACAGATTCACAATTTCCAGATGGGACACAATCCAAAAAAACTGAAATCACTCTGCGAGGCAGTGACAACACAAAGTCCAGGAAAATCACATCATAGGCATTCAACCCCAACAGACATTAAAAACACTGTTGTGGGACAGCAGCAGCAGACTGACTCAAGTGATCATGATTTCCCTGACCACTGCTCTGAAATTATTGATCTGACCAGTATAGTTCCTAACAAATCCTTCAAACTAGAGTCCCGGGAGAAACTTCCAGAAGATTTGGAATTTTGTTTTCCAGACACAGACGAAGTGGATACGGTTCTATGGAATCCTGAAGAGGATCTTGTCAGAGCAGATGGTGATGACACAGTCGTGATAACCCTGAATTATGTCAACAGTGAGGATCTCAGACAGGTAAGACCATGGACAGTTGTGGTTGATATGGTTTATGTAAGTGTTACAAAATATGGAAATTTATTAATAATCAAATTCAATAACTTGCATAGTTCTGATTTTAAAAAAGCTGATCATGCATTCCTGCTTGGACAAAATTTAAGCATGTATGTTATTTTCTGTAATATTATTCTTTTGGATCTTAAAAGAAATAACCTACAGTACTGTGAAACACTTGCTCAATTTCTATTAATCAGAATTCATCTCTTGTTTGTTTAAAACTTGATTTTGTTGCAGCAATAATACAACATTTTAAGTAGTAAGAAGTACATCAAGATCTGATAAAAACCTGTGGAATTCCACTGTAATATGTCTTTTTACTCTTGTAAGTGAGACATGTAGGCTGAAAATAAAGAGGTGTATCTTTTTTCTATTTCTTAAGACCTATTGACATATTTTGCAGACTTTTTAAGAACATTCATGATTTAGAATAGGCCAAGGTAGAAGATTGAAGAAGAGTCTTCTAATCTTGAAGGGTTAAGGTGTCTGTTGTCAGTTAATGCAATACTTCCTTCTCAGAATGCCGACACAAATGGATTACCTATGGATGGTTTCCTGCTACCATTGTCTTCAACTAATGGCTTGCCCACACCCCATATGCAGTCAATACAGGAGGAAGCACCCCAGATTACACAGGTAAGATGGATCAATTCGGGCAACCATAAACACCTATCTTTACATACTGTAGAGATGCCAAAATTTCATGCTATTTTCTGAGGATATGGCAGTTTGTGGGTCCATTTGAATTAAAAGGATATTGTCAGTTGAGAGACAATTCCAGTGTTTAACATTAAGATAAGATTAAACAGGAAATTTAGTCTTGAAATTAAATTATTTACATAACACAGCAGTGAGACATTGTTTTGGTGTCACTATTGTGTTCTCTACCTTTTTTGCACAGAAGTGAGTCTTCTCATACATGTAAAGAACACTTGTATAATTTTCTGTGAGGCATACGAGGACATCCATCAGGCCAAAATGTGAATGTTATACATAAATTGTCAGTGCAACCATGGTTTGGGAATGTACAGCCCACTAAAATTAGACAAATAAATTTCAAACTTTTTCAGAACATTGATATTGTGTAATCTGTACAATTCATTTGCATTTCTTATGGAATGTGCATGTTTTGTCTTTTACTCAGGACCATGGACTGAATTTCATTGCACAAGGTTTGCCTTTAGATTCAAGCAACCAACTTTCCCCATCAAATTCAGGAGACCCACAGAGCCCCCTACATGTATCAATTCGCAGGATAAAAGTTGTTGATGATCTTTTGGCTGTATTTATGGACAGTAGCATTCTGAATGAGACTTTAAAGATGAACTTTGTAAATGAAAATGCTGTTGATGATGCTGGGGTGTCAAGGGAGGTTTACACTGCATTTTGGGAGCAATTTTTGGAACAGTGTGAAGGTGAAAATGAACGAGTTCCAAGGCTGAGACCAGACTTTAGTGAGGCTGAATGGCCAGCAGTTGGGCAGATATGGGTGAAAGGCTTACTAGACCATGGTGTCTTTCCAGTGAGGCTGTCAAAGGCTTTCATTTTAGCTTGCATCCACGGAATGGACTCAGTTGATGTAGACATTCTGATTGCATCGTTTCTCAACTATCTCCCTCCTGTTGAGAGATCAGCTGTTGAGAAGGCTCTCCAAGGCACAATGGATGAAAATGATGAAGAGGACCTGCTTGACCTTTTTACAAGGATGGGTTCCCACTTCCTGCCACCTAAGAACAACATGCAGCCTGCCATTGAAACAATGGCTCATAAGGCCATTCTCCAAGAGCCAAAGTATATAATGGATTGCTTCTCCACACCCATGGCACATCTGCAGCTGAAACTGGCAGACAAGGAAAGTGTGTTATCTCTGTATGAGACAAAGAAGGCCACAGGCAAAAGACTAGTGCAGCTATTTGAAACAACAAAATTGATGCTGTCTCACGGAGAACAGACAACCTTTAACCATCTTCAGCGTTATGTTAAAAAACGCTGATGAAACCAAAGCTGAAAAAATCCTGCGCTTCTGCACAGGATCTTCTGTGATATGTGTTGACAAAATTTTGGTGTGCTTTAATGCTGAAAGTGGGCTCAACAGAAGGCCTGTTGCTCACACCTGTGGAGCTACCCTTGAAGTGCCATGCACTTACAGTTCTTATCCTGAATTTCGCACAGAGTTCGACAATGTCCTTTCCAGCAATTACTTTGAAATGGACATCATTTGAACTTGATGAGTGTACTAATGGTTACAGCTGTAATTGTTATATGTATGATTATCCTTGAGTTCATAAATTCTGTCTTGTTTCATTTGTCATTGAAGCATTTGATATATTCAGCTGTATAATAAGCAGTCACAAATTTAATTTTCTGATGGTTTAGTTGTATGTTAGCTCAGATTTCACAAGGACTCTTTATTGTTTAAAATTCTTTGAAAATGACCGCATCTTTAACTTCTGTTGAAAACAAGGTTTGTGTTTAGCGTTAGAGTGACAGATCACATCAAAATCTGCTGTACACATTGTCATTGTTTCCTTTTACTCCTGCCATCAGCCAGAATAAAGGCTCGCTTTTGTTTTAAGTTCAGTGTCCTCTCTCTCTCCTTGTCTGCTTTTGGGTACATTCTCTCAACACACCTGCATACCCCGCAGTGACACACATTGGCTTGCTGTTTATCCATCTAGAATGTTTTGTCGTGAGTTGCCTAGTTTTGGGAGATATTAGCTGTAGAGATCTCTTCCTTGTTGAAAAACTACATGAAGCTACATAAGGTCTACATAAAGACATTGCTACTAAGCATTAAGTACCATGTGAAACGAGAAGGGTAGGCTTGTACAGTCAATATCTCTAAAATTGGGCAACTCACACTAAAACAATGTGGATTAACGAATACTACAGCTAGCGAACAGAAAAATGTGTAAATTTGATTTTAGGGTGAAAGGTCCATTAATATTAGTAAAGAATGTCACTATGGTTGCGAAAAAAGTTATTGAAAGTTAATGATAAGATCCTGTTTCCAAATTCTTAAAGCTGATGTGGCCTATAAACATCATCTTGTAACAATAAGTCCTATTTTCCCTTGATTAGCTTCTGAAATGTTTACTAGTTGTTTTGTTAAAAAGCATATTGCCATCACAAGTTATCTTTTTTGAAAGGACTTTGCCATAATGTGACATACAGATGATTCACAATTCTTTATACTGTCTTATATAATTACAAATTACCAAGCAATGATTATCAGATTTAACAGTTTCTTGGATAAACAAGATTGTAGGCCAGGATTTCTAATTAGATCAAATAGTATATATGGTTAATTATAAAATATTGCTATATTTTTGACAGATTATGCACTTCTGTCTACCCTTCTCTGAAATTAAAGTGCCTGGGAACACAGGCAGTCAATACACAGATGTTGTCGATATGCTTTTGTCATTTGCAATTTTTTAGTTGTCTGTACTACATAGTCCAAAAAAAAAATTAGAAATTGATTAGATTTCAGTTTATTTATCCGGTAGTTCAACAACACATATCATCCTTTCAGAAGTGGTGAGTTTTGCAAAAATAGCATTCGAATGAAATTGCTGTTCATCAACAGAACAGGTGGGTGCAAAGAATTTGTTATTCAGCTGATAAAATAAGCTTCAGATAAATTCAGTGACCAAAAAAGAATGTTTATATCTATTAGAAATTCTAAGAGTTCAAAAGGTCTCGATTTAGTTCTTTATTTTTTCAGTTTTGTTTAACCAACATTAAAAAACTAAAGCTCGTCTGGAATCAGAATAAATAGTTAAAAAAAAATAGCAAAAATGACATGAAATAATTATATTTTTAGACAGAGAAACTTGAGTTTAGAAAAATGCCAAGGTGCCCCCCCTCAGATTATGATGCCCCTTAGTACCATTTCATGTAGCTTGCCAGTGTGACAGTTGGTGTTATAATATATATAAAGCAACAAGGCATATTAGAATATCTCTTCGATTTTAAACTGTATTATAGCCAACATAAACAACTAAACATTCCCATCATTAACAAATAGAGATGGTGTAAATAAATACCAACTCACCATTTAAAAGTTATTACAAAATACTCAACATAAACCACCATTATCTGAGTAAACACTGTACATTAAAACTCCTAACACATTAAATTAAGACGTGTCTTATGTTTTGATCCATGTATCAAGCCAAATAGACAGTTAAAGTAATTCGAAGTAATACACATAGACATAGAACTTGATAACATTTGACAGAACATTACAATGTTTTTGTGCTAAAGAACACTCAGAATATCATTAATAGGCAGAGACTCCCCTTTATACTTTAGTTCACTGACCCTCCTGGAACACAACAATAAATATTTCTATATAAGATATTCTCATAAATGACTGTGTACTAGAAAGCTTACAGTTTACAGTCTGTTTAATATCCAGAAGTTAGCTTTCTCACATATAGCACAGGTCAATTTTGAGAAATGTTCTCTGCTGCAGTGTATGCAATTTACACTAATGCCATGATGTTCTCTCTTAAATGCATGTACAAGTTCACAGCCTGATATGGGTCTGTTGGTGGAGTCAAATGGGACTCAGTCATGATGATATTGCACAGTTCATATACATCGGGGTCACATGGTTTGGTCAGTCGAAAAACACACTCAGTTTTACACATTTCAACATCTTCTTCTTCAGTGGGGCAAAGGAAGTCTCTTGTCCCGTAGAGCTCAGGTAATGTATACATTACATTAGGTCGACCACTGGGGATATTGATGTTTGTTGATGGCCTGATGGAGTGTGTATTCCAAACCTGTGCAGTGTCATCCAGCTCATCCTGTTAAAAAGAATACAGAAATTTAAGAAATGTGATCGCATGTACGTATATACATATACGCAGATCACGATGAGACAACTCACTCACTGAGAGGAAGGTTTCTTATATTTATGCAATTTATTATTTTTAAACAATCATGCGAATTTTTGTAATCATGTACTTTACCTAATGTCATCTGTACAAGTGTTTCACACACTAACTACGGTTACTGTTATGCTGTGATATCTTACATTAGTACTATTAGTCTTATTACTACCTGCTTGTCTCATCTACTCCCCTCATAATAATCAATTTGTTTTATGTCACTGATCATTGTATTTTGTATTTGTAAGTTATTTGGATATTCCAATCTAAATAATTCCAAATTGTAAATAGTTAATATTATAGATAAGAAATTTTCATATGCCATGTCAACATCTTCAACATAGATGTTACCAGTGTTGGGAAGGTTACTTTTAAAATGTATTCCATTACAGAATACATGACCCGAAATGTATTCTGTAACGTATTCCGCTACGTTACTCAATGAGAGTAACATATTCTGAATACTTTGGATTACTTAATATATTATCATGCTGTTTACAACTACGTGAATGTACTATTGCTGTGATTTATTACTGTTACTGAAGGTCCGTGGCTCCGAACCATAATAAAGGGACCTCTGGCTAATACGGTGGGTTCTGTGTCGGGTCGTAGCCAAAAAATAGCTTTACTTTGTTGTCTGGGTCAACTTTGCTTGCAAGAGAGAGGCGTTGAAAGGCTGCTCCAACGGAACTTATTGTTTTTGGAGGAAAACACGAACACGGTGTACAGTCTAGTCTTAATAGCTTACTTACGTCAGGCACTCTTCTTGGCTGCAGTGGTTATTATTATATTTACATGCTTCCAGCTCCCGTTTCTGCTCGATGACAGCTCGTACTTTTTTTTCTCCCTCCCTCGCTCACAGACACATCAGGGGTATGGCAGTCCATTTTCCCTGCAGCACGGACTACACTGCCTATGATGCTACATTCTTTAGAGCTATGCCTGTAGCATTCTGCCTATTAGCTTAGCACAACAACAACAAAGGCCTCTCTCACCCAGGAAACACGCAGAGAGAGAGCGTCACCCTGTAACCATGGCAACCGTAACGCTGCCGCCTGGAGCAACAGAACGTAGCTGTCAAACAAAACCCAAACAGTCCTGACCGCCACAATATGAAACAGGAAAGTACCACGGTGTAATCCATTTATTTCAACAAAGTAACTGTATTCTAAATACCACCTTTTTAAACAGTAACTGTAACGGAATACAGTTACTCATATTTTGTATTTTAAATACGTAACGGCGGTACATGTATTCCGTTACTCTTCAACACTGGATGTTACTGTAGTCTTGATTGTTGAGCTCTTCCTTAAGGCGGCCGATTGCTTAAGCCTAAATTATAGTATTTACACAATTTTTTATTTCATTTACTCCCTGCTCCTCTCAACCGCTTCTCCCTGTCTTGTCTCTTTCTTCCTGCAAGTCTCTCCATTTCCTAAACCTGGCACAGGTCTCATCTCTCACAGTACTTCGTGTATTACCTCTCTATCACTTCCTCAGTTTCTTTTATCTCTCACTCACACACGCATGCATCCATACACGCAACAAAACATATTTTATTAACTCACCTGGATGAGTCCCATGCAACAAAACTGAAGGAGGTTTTTGTCCAGAAACCCACCATCAAAGTACCCGTTGTCTCTGATGTCTGCAAATAAGGATAACCAGAACTCCAGACACTGGCTGCGAAGAAAACGCCACCAGTATTCAATCCTTTGATTGGCGGTACTTGCTCCCTCCAAGTAACTCTCAAGGGTGTCGTTAGGAGCCACGGGCACAAGGAAACCCTGAAAGCCTCTAACATGGCCATTTTCAGTTCCAAGATCGCCCCTCACAACTCTAGGGCAGCCCTTTAAACGCTGCACCGCTTCTATGTAATACCCCCCGATCACTTTCGGATTACTATTTGTTGTGTACGCATTAAGCCAGATTATTTTTCTAGAGAAACCGTCAATACTAGTGATGGGCAGATGAAGCTTCATGAAGCACTGAAGCTTTTCATCCAATTGGTTCACCCCAGCGCAAAGCTTCTTGAAGCTTCATTTGCTCTAGTAGGACATCTGCTGGACGTAAAAATATTAGTTGGCATGAATTTGAATAGTGTGGCCTTTTGCACACAGCCTGTAAATGTCAACAACAAAAGGAGTGTGTAAAACATCTATATTGTAGTGATGGCAGTATACTTTGTATATTTATGCTGGCAGTATGGAAAATGATCATTTGGAAATGCTTAAAATGGAAATGATCATTTACTGTGAGGTGAGGTGTGGTTGGGGTATGGACAGTGGTTGTGCTTTTGTAACGTTCAGGTATGGACAGCTACACACTGAGGCTTTGAGCCTCAGTCCTGCCCACATTTTATTCTGTAAAAACTAAATTTTCACTGCTTTTATGACGTTTTTAGTGGGGAGAACATAGCTAGGATTTAATGATTTAACAAATCTTTTAAATCCTTTGTCCTCCACAATGCTAAATGGCTGGGAGTCCTCAATCACCATGCTAACCAGGTCTTCATCTATTTGAGATTGTTCTCCTGAGGAAAGACAACAAAAACAAAGCACAAATATAAATATTACACACGTCAATTATTGCATTGTATAATATTGTTATATCATTTAGTAACATTACTGCATGCTATATTATCATGGCATTTGATGGTTCACCTGGTCTTGCTCCACAATCGGTGTTCCCCCTATTCTCATGCAAAGCTCTGTAGTGCCTAAGCATGGATGAGGTGTTGTTGTTATATCCCAGCTCCCTGGCACATAGCAAACACTTCACCTTGTACAAATGTAAAGACAGCTTAACATATGTTTTATTGCACCATCGGTATTATGAAAATACATCTTCTGTAGAAATTTACATAACTTGTTGGGAGGAATAAAATCAAAATGTTCCCACACAGGGGAGGACATCCTCCTCTTCTTAGCTGGCTCCATTCTCTCCTGACTTTCTCTCCTCACTCTCATAAACCTCCAAACTCTCTCCAAACTGTCTCTAACTCTCACTAACCACAACTCTCCATCAAACACCTACATTTTTGAATGAAGTCTGAGGGGTTCATATCGCTGTCATATCTCGCGGCAAAGTTTGAACCGCTTCATGAACCAGTCACGTGGTACAGCCGGGCAGCGAGGCTTCGGACGTCATCATTTTCAGCTCCTCCCATAAATGAAGCAAGCCTCGATACGCGCTTTGCGGAAACGTCCCCTCAATTACTCGACACACGCTTCGAAGCCTCGATACAGAACGTCACATCACTAGTCAATACTACCATTGATACAGATGCCATATGGCTTCAGTTTGTCGTAGGAGTCCATGTGCCAGATGAAATTCGGCCCTTTTGAAAAATAGTTCCTTCGCCTGAAACGTCTTGCTTGCCTCAGTGCGACGCCTCGGGGATCCAGCTCCTTCAAAGCCAAGCGCACATCCTCTTTCCTCACGCGTAGTCCATGTTCCCTGCATTTAGCGTACATCCATCGGTATCCGTGAAGCTGCCCAGAGTACTGCAATTGGTTGTCTATAAATTCAACCAAGACGGCCAGGTCAGAGTACGCTTTGTGGCGAGTGTGTCCCCTTGCGCTAAGAACTCTCTTCAGATGTCTTTCGCTTATATGAAAACTGTGTCTACTGCAAAGCACAGTTTTAATGTCTTTATAGTTTAGTCCAAGCTCAAAGTAAAAATCTATGAATCGCTCAAATGGGTGTGTGTCCTCCATCGCTGTGGTTGTTTCTAAAGTTTCAGTGCTGATTTGGAGGTGTATGGTATGGACTTTTGCGAGATCCCGAGTTTGGTTTTTTTATTTTTTTATTTTTTTATTTTTTTTTCCCCGAGTTTGTTTTGCGAGATCTCGCAAAAGTTTTGCGAGATCCCGAGTTTGTTTTGCGAGATCTCGCAAAAGTCCGTCTTAATTTTTTTTTCTCCCATGTCCCCTGCGGGGCTCCGTAGTTTTGCTGTCGGTGTCGGATGAATTGACTATGTCGCTGTCGCTACCCGATCCGTACCGGAAACCCGATCGGTACCCCGCATGCGCAAATCTTACGTCACTTCCTCTCTTTGCCAGCATTGCGACATTCAATATATTTGAATGATACGGTTAGCGCCCAGTTAGCTCCTAGCATTTCTCAACAGCTCTGCCTCCTTTTCGACTATCGGGACATTTAAACAATGGATAATCCGTATACAAGCAAATTCATGCTTTTCTCCTCAACAGAGAGCGTCCCCCGACTGAACAACAGCGCCGTAAAATAAGAAGAATAACGCCTAATTACAGACTTAATAATATTGACTTAGCAATGTGTCACGTGAAGATTCAGCAGCCAGATTAAGTGTTTAATGACAATTAACAGTGATAGCCGACATCATCATCATCACTATTCCAGTCAATCCTCTCCACACAGACAAGCATAAACACACTCGACTATCACTAAATCAAATTTAACACACGTTTGTAATGACGCCAATTCAGTTTATAATAGGGTTCATTCGCTCGGTCAGCAGGTGGCAGTATCCTCGTACACTGGGGAGTAAACTGCCATTAAACGAACAGAAGAAGAAGAAAACATCTGCACATGCGCGGTACGGATCGGGTAGACCCGATTTGTACGGTCCGACTTTGCACATGCGCAGTAAGGATCGGGGAGTCCCGATCCGTAACTATCTTTTTATTTTTCGTTTTTGTCTACATTGTACTGAAATGCTTCATTATTGCAAACATTTTAAGATTTACTCATTATTCTTAACATCTTAACAGATACTCTGACCCATAACTATCGTAAAACGCTATGACCGGAAGTAGACACCTTTCGCGCATGCGGGGTACCGATCGGGTTTCCGGTACGGATCGGGTAGTGACAGTCGCTACCCGATCCGTACCGGAAACCCGATCCGTACCCCGCATGCGCAAATCTTACGTCACTTCCTCTCTTTGCCAGCATTGCGACATTCAATATATTTGAATGATACGGTTAGCGCCCAGTTAGCTCCTAGCATTTCTCAACAGCTCTGCCTCCTTTTCGACTATCGGGACATTTAAACAATGGATAATCCGTATACAAGCAAATTCATGCTTTTTCTCCTCAACAGAGAGCGTCCCCCGAACAACAGCGCCGTAAAATAAGAAGAATAGCGCCTAATTACAGACTTAATAATATTGACTTAGCAATGTGTCACGTGAAGATTCAGCAGCCAGATTAAGTGTTTACTGACAATTAACAGTGATAGCCGACATCATCATCACTATTCCAGTCAATCCTCTCCACACAGACAAGCATAAACACACTCGACTATCACTAAATCAAATTTAACACACGTTTGCAATGACGCCAATTCAGTTCATAATAGGGTTCATTCGCTCGGTCAGCAGGTGGCAGTATCCTCGTACACTGGGGAGTAAACTGCCATTAAATGAACAGAAGAAGAAGAAAACATCTGCACATGCGCGGTACGGATCGGGTAGACCCGATTTGTACGGTCCGACTTTGCACATGTGCAGTAAGGATCGGGGAGTCCCGATCCGTAACTATCTTTTTATTTTTCGTTTTTGTCTACATTGTACTGAAAGGCTTCATTATTGCAAACATTTTAAGATTTACTCATTATTCTTAACATCTTAACAGATACTCTGACCCATAACTATCGTAAAACGCTACGACCGGAAGTAGACACCTTTCGCGCATGCGGGGTACCGATCGGGTTTCCGGTACGGATCGGGTAGCGACAGACTATGTGCACGTTAGCATATGCTACTTCCGGTGCGGAAACTCCTGTGGGGAGCTTTGTTTCCGGTGTCCTATTCGCGCCCTGTTTATTGTCCAAAACAAGTTAAGCAAATAAATAAATAAAGCGGCGATTTACATTTCTATAGATGTCTCGGGCATTTACCCAATATATCTGTAAATGATGTTCATCGACTTGTCGATATTTTTCCCCCACGCCTCAGGGGAAAAGAGAAAATGGATTCAAATGTTATATTTCTCAGCTGTCCCTTGTTTATCGCGGGTGTTATGTTCTAAAAATAACCAGTGATAGGTGAAATCAAGTAGCCAATTTTATTTTTTGACGGTGCAAAACGTTTCGTGTACATCGTGGACATACAGCACTGCACTTCAGAGTCACACTGCTAGCGATAGATGCAGCGATTCTGTACTGTACAGGAGAGACGGAGGAGATCGTCTGCAGCAATCAGGATGCAGGACGTAAAAAAGCATGCAAACTTGCACTAAAAAATCTGCGAAACAGCGAGGTAAAAGGTGAACCGCGTTATAGCGAGGGACCGCTGTAATTTTGAAGGTAAGTCACAACATACCCTTCGTAAATACTAATGTATAGAAACCGTTACCAGCAATCATTCATTTTTTGTGTGGCTTTTTTTCACGGTTTGTTAACATGCTGTGTAGGTGTGTACTTGACTAGTTGATATCAACATAACGGGGAAAACATCTGGTTTGACTATTGTTCACCTGTAGTTTGAATGCTGAACATTTGCCTGTTTAAATCATAAGACCAGTCACTATACAGAGATGTGCTTCTGAATGTGGACGATGTGTCTTCTGCTGCAGTGATGCAGTTCTGCTTGTGTTTAGTGATGTAAACAACTGATCGATCTAAACTCTTTAAACGTCAAAATTGATCATTAGATTTTTATGACACAACAGTGGTGAGTGTTCCCACCTTCTCCTCTTTGTAACTTAACGCGATCGTTCCGTTTTCGAGTTTTGGACATCAATTTTGGAGTATATCTTCGCAGTAGCGATTGACCGCAAAGTAAAGCTACCGGAAATGTACAACCCCACATCCGGTCTCAAACCAGGAAGTTAGCATTTTCTCGTGCACAGAGTCAATTAAGGCGGAGCAGTAGACCCCATCACAAGCAGTGTTGCCAACTTAGCGACTTTGTCGCTATATTTAGCGAGTTTTCAGACCCCCTAGCGACTTTTTTCCCAAGAAAAGTCGCTAAAAAAAAGATGTGAAAGCGCATATCACTTTTACTCTCAACAAGCAGCGGGTGCTGTAACGCAGTCAGTTCTTCTTTTACTCTTATGCTGTTTTGTGGATCAGGTTTAAAACTACTTATAAACACACACACACAAAGTAACTCCACCAGAGTGCCTATTTCGGGTCACTTTTGCCGGTCCAAGCCCGGGTAAAGGAGCAGGGTTGGAATTGTGACATTACAAAAAACAATAATTGCTAAAAGAAATTTAATTTGTAGTTCTAAATAAATTCTAACTGCATTTAGGACGTTTTTTGCTCACTTTATGTCTCGTCCATGATGTTATTTCTCTCTCCAGCAGCGTAGGTTACAATTACATTAGCATGACCAATTATGCAAATTAGGTGATGACGTCATTTAGCGACTTCTAGCGACTTTTAGGACAACCAATAGCGATTTTCCTTACTGAGGAGTTGGCAACACTGATCACAAGCTTCACTTCATCACTCTTTCTCCCTGCACCCCAGAAAACACACATTTCTCTGCAGGGCTGTGCAGAGAGGTTTAAAGGGGCGGGTGCTCAAAGTTAAAAAGGGGCACATTGAACCAGGCTGAATAACAACAACACACATTCATCAAGAATCTAATATGGGAAGGGCAGGGCTGTGCTGATCTGAGACTGTAGACATCAAAAAGTCCATAGGAGAGATGGTAGCTGATTAAACAAGTATCATGAGATAATAACAAAATGCAAAGATTGGTGACAGCGCTTGGAACCATAAGGCAATAAAAAACTGTGAGAAATAATTTAGGCTCTGCCTGTGAATCACTCTTTGCTTCTCTTCTTCCTTCCATCCCATCATTTCATATATCACTCTCCACGTGCTGTCTATCTGAGAACAAGGCACAACTTGCTATTGCATTAAACTATAATTTAATTATCCACACCTAACAACTCTTGCACTTAATCTATAATAAAATGATGACAGAAAAATGTTATAGCACTGCCTTTAGTAGCCTCACACAGCTCTACTGTTTCCTCCTCATGTCCTTACCAGCCATGTCTGGACAATGTTATATCATGAGTAATAATTAAAAAAAAATCCATATACATAAAACAAACACATGCACGAACACACAGTGACATTTTAGACCTTCTTCAGAATACTGTATATACTATGGGCATCACGGTGCTGATCCAGAATCCTTACATTATTATTTATTACTAGAGCTACAATAATAAAGCAACGAGGAGGGGGAAGTAATAAATATGAAAAAATGTATTTATGATGATTCCATTTATTTCACTATCCACTCTGTGCAGGGCAAAGCTTATTACATTTTTAAACTGTGAAGATACAATCATTTTACTGCTGTAAAATCCAAATTTTGTCTTATTTAAAATATAGATTAATATAATCTGCTTCTTAATGTTTGTTCTTTAAAATACAGCGTGTGTTTTTTAAAATATTATAATAATGCATAATTATGTGGACATGCATATTAGATCGTTTTTTAGTGAAATATAATCCCTCCAGAAAGGCAGGAAAAGCCCGGAAACTTACTTTAAAACTAAATATGTTCCTTAAAACGGTGACAGAGCTACAGACCCATGACAGCCTTACACAGGTAGCCAGCAGCTATGACCAGCACTACTTGTGCAGTTAATAAAAGGGCAGGTAATGTTTGTCACGCTGTTACACACACAGCAAGCTCGTTTGTTTCAGTTCGTCAGTTGCCACAAGACAGCTTACCAACGTGTACATAATAAGCTAATACTCCTGTGTGCTATACACTACAGTGTACGCTGTACACCTACTTACTGGTTTTGTCGCATCAGTCTGTGTCTCTGAGTTAATTTGTGTTTCTCTTACAGCTCCGGACCGCTAAAAATGCGCGTGCTCTTTGTGAGCTCGTTCCCGGCTCGTAACCAGCGCGTTCTGCCGTCAAGGGCGATCATTGGTTAAATGTGATCATGTGACTGATGCAAGCCAGATCCTTTTATTTAGCAAAACTGTGATTAATAGTTAAATATTATTGTTGAGGGGCACAGACAGGACTCCACACGCACACACACATAAAAAAAAATTATTATTTTTTTAAAACGTTGCCTCAACAAAAGGGCACTTTGGGCACCCATCAGGAAAGGGGCGGGTGGTCAAGCCCCTCTAGCCCCCCCCCCCCCCCTCTGCACGTGCCTGTTTCTCTGCAGCTTAAGTAGGCGAGTACCCCTCTCAGCCAACACAAGTCACAGTAACAGGGCCAGCGTATCAGTGGCATCTTTAGCTTCATATTCGTGTGATCAACCCCGTGTGAGTTTTAGTCCAGTGCGCGGGGAACTTTACACAGAAACAAAGGAAATCTGGCACCAAGTAAACCATTTAAATGGGGGAACAGATGACCACAAACGGCAAGAATGGCACCTCCACAGCTTGTGTGCCAAACAGTCACCCAGAGAAGGCTGAAGAGGTGGAAGGAAGGGGGCACTGGGGAACCAAAGCCGAGTTCATATTGACTGTGATGGGTGCGATCATTGGACCCGGGAATGTGTGGAGGTTCCCCTACCTGTGCTACAGAAACGGAGGAGGTGGGTGAAAGAAACGCTCTTAGTCGTCAGGCACATTTTGTCCACCAGTATTTTTTTCCTCCGTGCGTTAGAACGAAAAATTCCGCCTTTCTTACAGGTGTGTTTTTCATCCCATACATCTTGTTCATATTCACGTGCGGGATCCCCCTCTTTTTCCTCGAGACTGCCTTGGGACAGTACACTAGCCAGGGGGGAATTACTTGCTGGAGAAGGATTTGTCCGCTCTTTCAAGGTAATTAAAATAAACTTCCCCAAACTTTTCTCCGAAATGTCAGTCATAATTTATACATATTCAGTGAGTCCTTATATTTATCAACGGGCTTGTCTATTTTTATGCGTGCTCGATTATTCCCCTAGAACAGGGGTCTGCAACCTTTAACACCCAAAGAGCCACTTGGACCCGGTTTCCATGCAAAAGAAAACACTGGGAGCCGCAAATACTTTTTGAAATCTAAAATGAAGATAACACTGCATATATTGTTGTTGTTTTTTTTACCTTTATGCTTTGTGTGAACAACTAAAGTAAGTAAGTAAAGTTTATTTATTAAGCGCTTTTCACAGACAGGCAGTCACAAAGCGCTGTACACAAATATTAAAATAAACAATACAATTAATAGACATTATACACAATGTAAAAGATCAAATGTAAATAATGTAAAGAATATAAAATACGTAGATCAACAAAAGGCTTGTTTGAACAGAAAAGTTTTTAACTGCTTTTTAAAAGAATCCACAGAGCAACTAAGGTGTGTTGCTTATGAACTCCATGAAGTGCTACAGAGAAATTTACATTTTATTTATGTAATTAACACATTTTGAACTCTTAAAAAATATAACAAAAGGAAAGACACCCAGCTGAACTAATGATCCATGTAGCAAACAAAAACTGCTGTGAGCCGCCACCCTCATATCGCCTTTGGGCTTTTAGAGCCTTGACCTGACTTTTAAAAAGTAATTGGAAAAAAGCACTATGCTGCTAAAATATAGATATTTGCAAAATTCTGCCTAAATATGTATTTTACCTGGTTAATGTGTGTGGCGGGGCGTGGTCTGCAGCGCCGCTGCAGGGGAGGCGGACGCACCTGAGCGGCACCCGCAATCACGCCTCGCCGCCTTAAAGTCTGTGCTCTCTCTGCTGTTGTGTTGTCGGGCTGTGAGCTGAAAAGCTACAGCCGGCTGTATGCGTACAGCAACCGTGTGTGAAAAGCGGTCAATAAAGAGATGCTGAAAAGCGTGTTCATGCAAACATCGTCGGGTCTGCCTTGATATGTTTACAATAAGACTTATCGTCCCGAACCTCTGCGCACAGCATCTGGAATTCGGGGCTTTCATCTTTACGCAGGACTGTAAACTGTCATCTGTGAGGCGTGAGCGGTGTTTGTTTTAACATAGGTCATGGTGGAGCTGCTGACATAATGTGGATCCGAGGATCCATAACTGGCCTACCTGGGGTCGAAAGTCTCGATAAATGCACGGCGTTTCGGCGGGTATACCGGGTGTTGTGCCAAAAAGTGATTGTCTGCCAAAAAGTGATTTCCGGTATTTGCCAAAAATTGATTGCTCGTATTTAAACTGCTATAAGTAACTTGTTGGGCTATAATATATCAAACATATGTCAAATGCTTCCCTCATGGATGACATAAAGTCATCTTGAGCCACAAACAACATTCATGTAACAAGGTAGAAGCCGCAATCAGTTTTTGGCAGCGACTTTTATATAACCTTTATTTATGCAGTTTAAAAAAATCTCATTAACATTAAAAATGTCTTTTGTCAGAGTAAGTTGGCCAAGAGGACAGCAGAAATGTCAGCAAATATGACAATAGTTCTGTAAAAATATTTTAAGTAGGGATAAAGGACCGGATTGGTCATAATGTAAGTACAATAACACAGAGTTGTAAAGATACTTGAAAAACTGATATTTTTTTAATTCTATATATAACCCCTTTGTAAACCCTGTTCACCGAAGTCTATTTATGAACATACGTAAAGATATTACACATAAAAAATACACAGAAACATTGGAAATCAGTTTTTGGCAGACAATCACTTTTTGGCACAACACCGGCTTCCGCGAGTGTGCCGCTTATTTTGAGCGGTGAAAAAATAATAAGATATAATTTTGTTTTTATATTTCAAAATCACAATAATCTTCCAATTTAGAACTACAAGTTAAAAAAAGAACTAAACACAAATAAAATACACTTCAGCTAAATACTTCTCTTTTTTTTCCCCAAACCACCCGGAGCCGCAGTATAAGGACAAAAGAGCCGCAGGTTGCCGACCCCTGCCATAGAAACAAACAGTGTTGAGGCAAGGTGCCAGAGGGGAAGTTGTTTACACTTCCAGTAGGAAAGTAATCACTGCTACTGGAAGAGGAAGAATGATAAATTATTTATGCTCATGTAAAAGATTACTACACGCATGATTGTTAAGTGTAAGAACCACATGAATGCATTTCAGAAATATGTTGGTTACATTCCATTTATGTCCCTGCTTCATCGCACAACGACCTTATTTATATACAGTAGACCTCTGCAAAGAGAAAGTGTTTACAGTGTTTCGACTGACATTACACTTGTCTATAGCTTACGTCTGCTGCAACACCTTTTAGCTCTCAGACTTTAGGTGCTGTGCAAGAACAGAACAGTTTCAATAATTGGCCATTACCAATTTTATTTATTTGTTTGTTCATTTTAGGCATGGGCTATGCCAGTCACTTAATCATCGCATTCAGTGCAACATCTTATATTATAATCCTGGCATGGGCGTTCTTTTACCTGTTCCAGTCTTTCAGTGGGGATTTACCTTGGGCCACATGTGGACACTACTGGAACACAGGTACTACAGTACTGGTATATTCTAAAAAGCAGTGACTATTGTATGCATTGCTTGTTGTGTGCTGTAATAGTTTTGAATATAGAATATATGAAATATAATTTGAAGGCAACACCTTTGACACTGTAAATGGGCATTTTTACTTTGCTGATGTTTTATTTCCCTATACCAGACTCGTGCTTGGACTTAAGCCATCTGAATCTGAGTATGACGTCCAGACTGAACACTACTCTTCCTGTTGTGGAGTTCTGGCAGTAAGCATATAGTCAACTTACACAAGTTAAACAAAATGCTTTTTTTCCCCCTTTTTCACTCCCCTCCCTTACTTGTCTCGTTCCCTCTCTCCTCCTTTCTTTATAATCATTTTCAGATGTTTTCTTTTAACTCTCCACTTCAACTTACACTTTTTTTTGTCATCCGTCAGTAATCCAATCTAGCACTCAGTTTTCCTCCCTCCCAATTTCCACATGTCCTTCCCTTTCACCTGCCATTCATTTGTGGTCTCCCGGTCTCCCTCTCACCCACATCACTGCTCCCTTCATTTGACCAGGCGTCGGGTTTTAAAGGTCTCTGGTGGTATTGAGGAAGTTGGGGGCTTGCGATGGGAACTGGTCCTTTGTCTCATCCTCAGCTGGATTATCTGCTACTTTTGTGTTTGGAAGGGTATCAAGTCGACAGGAAAGGTTAGTAATTTAAAAACTGAACATTTAATTATTTTTATTAATTTTTCCTTTAAAAAAAAACAAGAAAATTCGTAATAGTATATCATAAAATCATTCTAAAAAGATTTTAAAAGTCTTGATAATGTGGCCTTGTGAAAGAATGTGCATTAAAAAAAATAACAGAGGATTTAACCTAGAGCCTTGTGGAACACCGTGCTTGTTGACAGCAAACAAACAACAAAAAACAGTGACTCAGTGCAAAAATCCAAGATGTCTGAATTAGCAATAAAAGAGCCTTTATTAAAAATCAAATCAATTTTATTAGAGGGTTGCAGAATGTATGTATTTCCACATAAAATTTGTATACATCATTGGGTTGTTTTATATTTGAAGGCTAAACCAAGGTTATTAGAGCTAACTAAAATGAAACTAAAAACTAACATGAGGCAGCTCAGTTAACTAAAATAAAAATAAAAACAAGGCTTTTGAAAAAAAAAAGAAAACAAAGTAAAATGTTTTGTGAAATTGGAAATAAAAATATAATAAAATATTGAGGGACTCACTTTTAGTATTTGTTCATTTTAAAATTTCAAACTAGCATAATAAGGATTTGATGTGTGTGTTCTTTTAGGACACTGCTGAACATGCAGCAGCTATGTCTCCATTCTCTATTCAGTTTACGTTCCAGATGTTGCATGAAAACCATCTATGAACTCATTTGAATTAATCTGATACTGAAGTGTATGGTTTTTGAACTTGTCATTCATGAAATTTATGAGTAATGGGGACAAGATTCACTGTTATCTGTGCAGTGTGTGACAGGTTTCTTATTGTAAGATCTAAATGGTGCAAAACTGATACAAAGCATAACTTGGTTGGGGTTAGTTGAAGTTTCTTTCAACTTTCCAAAGAACAGTTTTGGTAAAGTATTTAGTAAGCTTTACACCATGTTTTAAAGCACTGATTAGTAATATCAGAAGAGCAGCTATAAAGAAAAGCTGTTGGTGTGATTTTTATCCTTTCAAAAGGTAAGTAATATTCACGTTTAAGCTAAACATTACACTGGAAGTTATAGTGATCTGATTAACGTTGTGGGAACTGTTTATTTCAAGAGTAATACACCCAAGATGCTACTAATGTGCCACACCAAAGCTGGATTTAGGAAAGCAAGCGTGCAATACAGTAAAACTAAAGAAAGAAATATGAATAAAATAATGAAATGACAGGTCAAAACAAACTATAACTTTCTTTACCATCTCTTTTCTCTGTTTTATTTTTTTTTTCAGGCAGCCTACTTTACAGCAACCTTCCCCTATGTCATGCTATTTGTTTTGCTTATACGTGGTGTTACCCTCCCAGGGGCAAAGGATGGGATCATTTATTACCTCTACCCTGACATCTCTCGCCTGTTAGATGCCCAGGTAAAGAAAGCACATAGAGAACCGAGACCAGAAAAGCTAGATGTTTTACAGTGACATTCATGCACTACAGACAGACACACGATGATTTTGTTTGACCTTTCCAGGTGTGGATGGATGCTGGCACTCAAATCTTCTTCTCTTATGCCATTGGCCTTGGTTTCCTCACTTCTCTTGGGAGTTATAACACTTACAACAACAACTGTTATAAGTAAGTCCAGTACTAACTGTCATAAAGATCATTATGATCATCTTTTAAGTTGAGCATCAGCGTCTGCAACATCTGTGTCTAAGTATTTCTACTTACCGTATTCATTTTATTGCAGGGACTGTTTCTACTTGTGTCTGCTGAACAGTGCCACAAGCATTGTGGCAGGCTTTGCAATTTTCTCTGTGTTGGGTTTCATGACATATGAACAAGGAGTGGATATTTCTGAAGTAGCAGAATCAGGCATGTACTGTCTCACTTCAGTTCAACTATATACTGGACATGAGAGTGGCAGTTTCATACATTTTCTTTGAGGCTTTCTGGTGTTGTTCAAATAATCAGGAAATCTGCATGGCAGCAAACTTTTCACCCTTTGGGAAGATCTTATGATTCTTCTTTTCTTTCTTTCAATGATAAAAAGCTTTCTGGCAGATCTCATATGTTGCTCTGCCAATTTTTTTCTCTTTTGATATTTTGGCTTAAACAAGTTTTGCCTCCAAGTGTCTGCACCTTGGGTCCTATTCCTGTCTGCACACAGCCGTTCCATAACACATCTTAGTTAAGGTGAGTCTGATTAAAGCTAACAAGTGGATACTAGGAATGCAGAGGCTAAAGTTGGCA